>NW_017729008.1:43908841-43918273 GCF_001723915.1 Gavialis gangeticus | reverse complement strand
CCCTTGCCGTGACATACTCCTCCTGCCAGCGTGCTTTCACATTGGAAGCCGGGGACTTGGTTGCACACTTGGTAGTGAAACCTGTTCAGTTCAGCTGGCATTTACCAGTTTGTGGATTTTAACAACAACTCTCCTTAAAGCTGGTTGGACTGTGAAAAAAATCCTTTCTTCCCTTCGGCAGTCTTTGTACTGGGGAGCCATCTGGGCTGTGGTGTCAGCTGATCGTTTTCAAGCATCCGTGACCGCTCTGTTCAAGACCAGGGTATTACATTGGCAAAGAAATGAATGTTGAAGGGAAAACTGGGGGGGGGTTTCTGTGAGATAATCCTGCAGTAGAGAGGTACGAGGCAGATCTGGATGGGTGGGGATGTGTAACGTCGGAGTACCTGCCTTGCCTTTGTCCAGAGGTCTTTATCCAAATTCTTTCAAGTTGCTCTCTGCAGAATTTGGGGAACAGATGCCAGAGAAAATACAGAAAATGAATGCCGGTAGCAAGGAGACCTGTGCTTACAGCCTGAGAAATCAGGGGTCCGTTTCTCAGGTGTGAGTTCCTGTGAAGTGGTACGGCCTGCTCTCAAATTATACAGCCATGATGGGGGGAAAATCAAAGTTGAATTGATATAGTTGGGGCTGGTCCTGCTGGGAGCAGGGGGTTGGACTAGATGTGACCTCCTGAGGTCCCTTCAGCCCTCATTTCCAAGTTCAGGTTTTAAATAAAATATCCCTTTGCAGAAACACAATTAAGTGGGTTGTGATCAGTCTCACCTGTCTTAAAAAAAATACTTTGTCCACAAAAGATCCCAAGGCAACAGCTATAAAATCCCATGCCCGCAGCTGGAGGACCCATCAGCAACACAACTGAGCTTCTTTATCATCCCATTTTCACTGCTTAGTTATCATGCTGCAGCTGGAAGAGCAGTGCGAGGCAGACTCAGGGCAGCGACCAGCCTTGTAGTGTCCTCTGAAGATTATTCAGTTAAGAAAACTCAGACCTATCGACTTTGTCAGTGAAAGTGTTTGGGGTTGTGCGGTGGCGGGGCATGAAGTTCGGAGGTAGGTGGGAATTTAAAGAAAGCAAGGAGCTAACGAGTGTGCTTTCATTATCTGCTGCCATCATAGAAGTCCCAGCCAGCTGTGATTGAAACCCTCTCAAAGGTAGTCCTCAAATTGCCTCAGGCAAGAGGCCGAGTGGCAGCCACCCTCAGAAGCTGGTCCCTGAAAGTCTCCTGCAGAATGGTCCAGATGCTTAGCCCGTTCTCCGAGCCAGAGCTCCCTGATCTCCCTTCTCCTTCCGTAGCTGCTGGAGCTGTACCTAAAAATAGGGTTTCGGGATGCTCGACCCTGTGCCGGGCAGGGCAGGTTTTTCTGCCTCCCTTTGTGTCGTGCCTCCTTTCCTGCATCTCGCTGGTGTGACCCCAGCCCCAGGGAGACGTGAGCAGCCCCTGTTCACTCTGCTGTCAGGTCATCTGAGCGGGGCAGCAATAACTTTGCTCTGGTGTCTGCGGGGTCCCCTGGAAGTGCTGGTGGCCAGGGTCACCTTGAAGACGGTGATGGGACAAGCAAAGAGATTTGATTTTTTGCAGCGTAATACCTGTGGCCTTTAGTTGTTTCAGCTAGATTTCAGCTTGCTGTTCCAGCAGCTCTTGTCATTTTTCACCGCTGTAGTAAAAATAGGATTTTCTTCTCCTCTTGTTCTTCCCACAGCAGTGGTCTTGCCCTGAACTACTGAGCTCTGCTCACACTTCCAAACAGCTGATCTTTTTTTTTTGTAAAGCAAAATGAAACCTGCCATTTTCAATGGTTTCTTGATTTTTATTTATTTCTTTTTTTTTTTTCGCCCCAACATCAGCTCTCTGCAACTGCGCCTCTAGCACTTCATTCCCGGTCCAAAAGAGTCTTTCTCTCTGGTTACAAGCTCACCAGGCCTGCACGATTCACCTATTTGTCCTTTCCCCAGTGCCAGCTCAGAAAGAAAATCTTTTGGATGGATCTTGTGACACTGACACGCTGACTTCTTGAGTGACCTCTTCCTTTTCTCTTACCTGGTGCAGGAGGAGGGCTTGTCATGGGCAAAAATAATGCCAAGGTGGCTGCGTGGCATCACACACGCCTGGTTGTTCAAGGGTACGGTAGTGAGCTGGCAGCGTAGGGGTGCTGTACGGTGCTGCTTGCTCCACTTGAGGGTGTTTGGACATCACTAGCTCATTCTTTTAATTGCCATTTCTGAACAATTGGCAGAGGCTTTCTGTGACTGGGGCGTCGTTTTTTGTTTTTTTCCTTAAGAAATATTCACAGCCTGCAGGAAATGGCTGAAGAATAGCAGAGGCCAACTCAGGGGTTTGAGAGAGAGAGAGAGAGAGTGTGCGTGTTTGTTTCTGCCCACCTGTACACATCGGTGCAATCCAGCAGTCCGCTACAGATGGGTTCAACTGGGTCAAAGACAAAAAAAACGCGCGCCCACAAAACAGTGAAGAGCTGAAAAATGATCAGTTAGTGGCACTGTGATATTTTCTTAAATATACTTCCGAGCCAACAGCATTTACCGCAAGATTTGGCATTGTTGGTGGCTTGTAGCCTCTCACTGAGGGTGACTCTCTCTTGCCTTTAGGATCGTGACCTTCTGTGGTCCGTCTTCGTTGCGCGGTGTCCCAGTTCGACATACAGAGGGATGCTTTGAAGCCCTGCTGCTCAGACTACCTGATATAATCTATAGCCTGGCTCTGAGGGGGTTGCATCTCAACCTGCACTTCATGTAGGTCTCATTTTCCAAAGCGACCTAAGCACTTGGGCTTTCAAGACCTATTGACTTGCAAAGAGGCTGCTGTTCCCAAATGCCCAAGTCACTTTTGAAAGCGAGACCTATGCACCACTCAGGTGTACAGATGCTGAGTGGGGCATCAGCTGAGTACCTTTAAAACCCCGTGGTATTTTTTTTCCCCAAGCTCTGACCAGTCTTCAGCTGCGGGTCTTGCTAGTTTGATCCATGCCTTGGATTTAGACCCCAGGCTCTCTGCAGGGCTGTTAGTAGCTGGGGACCCTGCTAGCTCAGAGCAGAAGTGCTCCACTATCCCAATGGGCTCTCGGGTAGTTTCCAGGCATCCTGTCCGGTGTTTGGTCTGACTGATCAAGCGGAGGTGATTTGGGACCTGCCACCTGCTGGGGTGGCTTGTGCATAAGAGAGACAGGTTAGCAGATGGGTTAAATCGTTTGCTTTGTGGATTTTTCTTTTTTAGTCTGCAAGGACAGGAACTTGTACTCTGTTATAAGTCCATGTGGTCGCGAGGTGTCGATTCCATTGTACAAAAAAAAAAATTAAAAATCCCGCTGAAACCACTGAAATATCAGTGAATTTCAGACTGATAGAGTTAATATTGTGCAAAATCTGGCAGAGATTCAAAGCGAGGTGATACAGGAATGCACAGGTTTCCGTGCCCCTTTGCTTGGTCTGAGCCCACCTTAGGCTTACCCACAACAAGCTAAACCCTGTGAAAGGCTGCCCAACGATGCAGCTGTGTGAATCTGTCTTTTGGGCATTTTGGGATGGCTTGGAATAGCCCTGTCTTCATGGAACAGCTTGGTAAGTAGCAGCCACATCTTCCTCTGCCTGCTCACACAAGACCCGGTTTCCTCTGGTCAGGAAAGTCATGCTGATGGGATTTTTCATGCTTGAATCTGTCCCCACAGTGACTCTGCTGCTGATTTTTGCATAGGGCTTCGGTGCCAAAGTACTAGGCACTGCAGGACATAGCCCGTCGGTAGACAGGGCTTCGGCTGAGCTGAGGGAAGGGCACTAAGGTTTTTCTCCAGCACTTGGCTTGTACCATCTCCCGTTGACTTCCTAAGGACCCTTTCCAGCTTTATTGCTGGACATTGTTGCCATGGGGCCAGCGTAAGTGATGCTCAATGGGCAATGGTGCATCTCAGCTGCAGCTTCACGGAGAACGCCTCTTTTATGTAGTTTCAATTTGTTTTTTAAATCTAGTTTTTCAAAGGTCTGGTAATCCTAACTGGATCTGTTTACGCAGCAGGACACTGTTGCTGTGTTTTAGGAAAGTATCTCCTAAATTGGATTGTTTAGTGCAACCAAACAGGGACAAATGAACTCTGGGCACGTTGGAAGCTCATAAATAGCAACACAACTTCCTTTAATAGAACTCAATTCTGTTTTTATCATTTGAGGTCTCTTGAATGCTGCAGTTGGGAATGGAGCATCAGCTCTGGTGCGGACATTTTCATTGCCTAATGAGTGCTATGTTGGCAGCAAGCCTGCTTTGCACCCGCACATTGCACATGCTTGTGCTTGCACGATCAGAGGGAAAAGGTTTTAACTGAAGCTATATTGGATGTGATTTACCGAGGTGCCCCGGTGTTCTCACGGATGCTGCAGTCTGCTCAGACTTGTGCGCAGAGGCCTTTATCCGGTACTCCCTTATTGGAAAAGTGAGATCACCACGCTGCCCTGCTACCAGGCCTGAGCCCTTGGGCGCAGCACTTAGCGGCTGCTTTACAAACCACTTCCTGTTGTGAGGACGCGGCACAAGCCGGCGATTCTTGACCGGGCCACCACACAATGTTGGCCCCTGAGGCCTGCAAACATGGTTCACGAGACAAACCCAGAGATTTTGCACAGGAGTCCGGAGCATCGTGAGCGTTCTGCCCCGCTGTGGGCTTTCTGGGGTCTCTCCCACAGCCTCAACACAGGTCATGAGTCCCTTGAAGGCATGGTGTCATTTTGACCTCATTTGCCTGTCTCAAATTAAGATGTTGGTCTCCCCTCTTATGAATTCACCAAACCTCATTTTTTCTGAAGCAGTCTTGCACCAACCTGTTCTTTTCCCCCCCATGTAGCCAGAAAAAGCGGAAAAGACGACATCCTTCCCAGCCCACCCCCACTGGAATGAAAAGAAAAATAGCTCAGCAGGACCCTTTCCATTTTCCTTGCTGGCTAGCTACTTCCCTGGACTTGCCTGGCAGACACCTTGGGACTTTGGGTCATGGTGTGAAAATGGCCTGGAATAATACACGGTAGGAACGTATGGGGACGTGAGAAAGGCAGAGCCGTTTCTAAAGACTTGAGTGGCCCTTCGCAGTTGTTCTCAGTAAACATCCTTTACACCGGAGACACGGGCGAAACCTGGGGCTCCGTGTGTAGGAAATGGAGTGCGTTTCCCTCCGTGAAAGCACTGGGAGTCCTGCTACGTCCAAGGACAGGGAGTTAGCTAAGGGAACCAGTTCTTCCCTTGAAAGAATACCAGAAATCCTGTTGTGGTCCACAGGTGGTTGCGATGACAAGAACATTAAAACTCGAGTCGTGTGTCACGTGCGTACTGCTAATTGCCACACGCATCATGTGGGGTGAGTATCATCTAAGTGGAATAGCAGCCAGCTTTTCATCAGACTGTTCAAAACAATGACAAAGTGATTAAAAACTCATGCCCAAGTATTTGATTTTTAGCTGTTACCCATATTTACGTTCTGAACGGGATGTTTCCACTGGGCATACAGTCAGCTCTTAAACTTGGGCCTCCAAAGCCGGAATAGGCAAGAGGTCTGAAATGCGACTGGTCCCTTCCCCTTTCTCGGTTGCTCTTCAATTCCAAAGAATTAGCGCGTGGGGGAAAGCAGCGCGTGAAGCTTTGGTTGGGAGTGGCAGCGCGGTGATGGGCTGGAGAGTGCTGTGTATCTTAGGTGTGCTGGGTGTGCGGATGTGTGTGTGTTTTGGGGGATCTGTGGCAGATTTGTAAGTGGTACACCATCAAGGTCTCCCTCCTCCCCATAATTCACTTCTGAGAGCATTACCTCCGACGTAACTTTACCCCTTGCTTTTTCCGCTCCAGTCAGATGAAGATGTAACCAGGCTAGGCTTGCGCACCTGACTGGAAGCACGAGGTGCGTAGCATACCGAGGGGAGCGGACTTCACTTCAGAAAGGGCTGGGGGTTTGAAAGAATTGCTTCTGCGAGGGATGTGCAGGCCTAGAGGAAAGAACAACGGTCCTGTTTTTGGTTTAGTTTTGGTGTTTCTTCAGTGTTTCGCTGTGTTTTCTAGGTTTGGCGAGCCAGTGAACTGTCCGGTCAAATATTGTCCACCAAACAATTCATAATTTTTGACTGGTCAAAGATTATAGCAATTTTATGGGGGGGGAACCTACATTTTTTTTACAGTTTGAAAGAAATGTTTTTTTATTGTGTTGACATATTTTTAATGGAAAGGTTGTGCTTTTTCTGTGTATTATTTGGATCTATTGGTGATTTTTGACTAGTTAAATACCCAACCTTAGTGCTTTCACAGATCACCCCCCACGTAGCCACCTCGTGGTAACAACTGTGCCGGGGAAGGAGGAGAAACAGAGCTTAGTCTGGGAGCTGGCGGGACCAGGCCGTACAATTGTGTGGGACAAGTCAGCAGGCCCTGGGGCTACCAGGCCACGCTCGGCGATGTGGCAGGTGCTCTGGGCATGAAGGAAAGGCTCCAGAAGGACCCCAGGTTGGGTTTAAGGGGCTCCTGGACTAGAAAAGTCATTTGGGGGTTTGGCGCAGTCCAATTCAGACCGGGTAACGCGCCAGTTGCTAATGTATGTGGGGATCAATTTCTAAAAAGGTGGTCCTAAATCTAATCTTTTTAGAAGTGCCAGGGCTGCGCATCAGGTCTTGCTTGATCGGCGTTTTAATCGTTGGTACGGAGAATCCCACGTAGGTACGAGGTCCACGGACAAGGGGCATGAATGATTGGGAGCCCAGCAAGTTGCATAGGGCCGGGAGTGCGGGTGGACTCAGGAGGAGATGCTGGCCCAGCTTTGCTGTGGCACCAACTCCTGAGCCCTCGCTCTACTAAATCCATGTGACAGGGACGTTGTCAGGTGAAAATGCACTTAAAAAAAACCAGCGTCTGTAGCAGTACCGCTGACATCTTACATCTTCACTGCTTCTTACGTCTTCCGGTCTGGGAACGGGCCTGTTCTTGCGAGTCAGGGGACACCTAGGATCGTGGCCTCCCCTGGGCTGTGCCTGCTAATGGTTCCCCTTCAGGCCAGGGGCTTAGCGGTTCTTCTTCACGCTACTTAGATCTTTGTCGGCCTCCTCCTTTAAAGCACTTGGGATAGCTGCACGTTCCCCACTTTGTGGCAGACTGTCTTGCACACCGCTTGGTGCTTCTTGATGGCATCCATTGCTTTTCCCCATGACTCCCATCCCAGGATGAGCTCTGGGGGGCTGTGCTGAGGGGCACGCCATTTCGGTTCTGGCTTCGGGGCAAAGCTCTGTCGCAGGCACCCAGCAGCCGGGGACGTTGAGACTTGTCCTCTCCATTTGTTGCTCGTGACGCTGGGTAGTGCTGGAGTCCCGCACTGGGCAGAGGGGGCTAACCGTGAGAGAGGGGGCTAATCCATCAAAGATGTGCCCAGGCCGCGGGGCGGTGCTAGACACCCACGGGGACAGCGCGGACGGTGTATCCGTGTCTACTTCAGAGCTGGATTTTCAGCTCAGCAAATGGGCTGAGGTTTTCCAAGCAGCTTTGAACCTGGCTGCGCTGAGCCTTTCACCCGGGGTTCAGGCACTTACACGGAGGGGGGGCTTGTTCTGAAAACCTGCCTCTGGTTTGTGGGACCTCCAGCCCCTGCGCAGCTCCCGCGGGCTTGCAAGGTTCCCACTGGGCCTGCAATTGGGCTTGGACAGGGCTTCCAGGAAGCATCCGCGCATCTCCGGGAGGCAGGCCTGCTGGATGCAGCCCCGATAGCAATAAGAAACACTTGCCTGCATGGAAGACAGGTCCGGCAAGAGCGGTCCACGATCAGCGCAAGCGGCTTTTCGTCTGCTGGGGGGTGGCAGCAAAGGGCTGGCGAGTTCAGTGCAATGACGTGGGGGAGCCTTTTCTCTGCCCTTAAACGTTGACCCTGGGTCTTTGTAAGCAATGTCTGTGTATTTATGTGTATATATGAGGTACAGAGTTTTAAACGTACTGCCTTTTCCCCCCTTTTCCCTCCCGTTATTTTTCTGAGTAATTCCAGATGTACTTGAGTCTCTTGACTGTTGAAACTTTTCTATTGTAAAACCTATGCTGGCAGGTTTGGGGTAATTTGGGTTGGTTTCTTTCTTTCTTTCTTTCTTTCTTTTTTTTTTTTTTTTTTTTTCCTTTTTTTTTTTTTTTTTTTTTCCTTTTTTTTTTTTTTTTTTTTTCCTTTTTTTTTTTTTTTTTTTTTCCTTTTTTTTTTTTTTTTTTTTTCTTTTTTTTTTTTTTTTTGTAAAAAAGGAAGGAAAAAAAAAAGAAAAGTAAAAAAAACACAAAACAAGCTGGGAGCCCCGCAGCCGCCTGCCCCCTCTGTCGTCTTTCCAGGCTGTAAATTCCAACTATCAATAAAAACTCAAAATGCAGCTCCAGGGCTGTGGATTTCTCGAGCTGTAGGTCGGCTCTGCTGGGCCTGGCATGACCACGGGCAGTGTGGGGCCGTGGCTTGGGGCCTGGCCCCCAGGTGGGTGCTCGACTGGGGCTATTGTCCTGTCTGCCCCCGGGCCATGCTCCAGGCTGGGGGCGCAGCTCTCCAGTGCCCACAGTTATCGGACACCCGGAGCATCCCTGCTGCGGGGGTAGGACAGACGGACAGGGACGAAGTGCCGTTGGCCTGCCCCAGTGCAGCCACAGCTCAGCCGGGAGGGGAGCCTGGGCCCTGCTCAGCCGCAGCGCAGCAGGGACAAGAGGCCTGGTGGGTGCAAGGGGGGCAGATGCTGCTCCAACAACACCCACCGCACGGGCAGGGAACGGGACAAGGAACTGTGCAGGGTGGCCGATGTGACCCCGCCAGGGACAACTGTGTTCTCCAGGCCCTTACAGCTGGGGCAGCTGGCAGAAGGGACAAGTGAGAGAGTTATGCCCCTGTAACGGGGGCAGCGCAAGTGCAAGACACTGCAGTGGCAGCCCCCGGGGTTTGTCCAGCCTGGGGCCCGTGGGGAGGACAGGAGGCTGCTGTGGGCAGGAGCATCCTCCAGGCCCCTGTGCTGGGGGTTGATGCTGAACTGGCATGATGGGGCCCAGCTTCCACAACAGCTGGTGTCTCAATGCTGACAGCCCCCAGCCCCCCACCACAGTCATGGTCTTGCCCTGGGGCCTGAAACGCCCACTGCATTTATGCTCGCTGCTCTCAGAGGCCACAAGCCTCAGACCGCAGGAAGAAGGTAGGCCTGCAGCCGTGGGGCCAGCTGGTTACATCTCGTCCAAGCCCTGCCCGAGGCAGGATCATCTCTGTCCAAACCAGCACAGATAAACCCCATGTCTGACCTCTGAGCTGCACAATAGTTGCCCCTGACATCCCCAGGCATCGCCCCCACCCTCATGATACAGCAGGGTCATGGCCACCAAGGTCCTGCTGCAAGGGTGGTGGTGGTGGTGGGGGTCACGGACACTGCAGAGCCCCCACTGCATAGGAAAGGGAACTCCCCCC
>NW_017729008.1:43906087-43908830 GCF_001723915.1 Gavialis gangeticus | reverse complement strand
TTCAGTTTAAAATATTTCACGATCTCTAACATAACCCCGCCCCCCTTTACACGATTATAAATGAATAATTAAGAGTTAAATTGTGCCAAAAGAGAAGTTCACCCGTGGTGATGGTGAGTCCCCTTGATTGCCGAAGACCAGTCCCGTTCCTTGGAAGTGATTGCTTGACATGGGTACCTCTGTTTCTGGGTGCTCAAGTGAAGATGTCTTAAGAGTCTGATTCTGCAGGAGACTGATGTGTATTAGCTTCTAAAAATCAGGCCCCTTTTAGGCATCTCGTATTGCATTCCCAAAATTGTTTTATGACTTAAACGCAAAAAACTTCTTACCAAATGCAGTGCAAGTGCAGCTGATCCCAGCAATTCAGTGAAAACCTTGACTGAGTTTCAAAGTCCCATGAAGTACTAAGTGAGGCCAAAAGCTCCTTCCCAGTCTTCTCCATTTAGCCCCCCAAAAATGACATTTCTGTGCTGCAGGTCACCAACAAAGCACAATGTGGTTAGGGTCACTCAGACAGGTGTCAGGGGAGTGCCTGCAGCAGACTCAGTCTGAGACGTCTCGTAGCTTGGTGCCTTTTCGAGCTGCTGGAGTACACAGCAAGATGCATGAAGTTATGCTGCACATTACCAATTTATTGTGTTTATTCGTTAGCATTTGGATCTGAGTCCATGGTGAATTGAGAGCTTGCAAAAAGGATTTAAAATACAGACAATAAATACCTTTGCCCAGTCCGGAAGGTATAAGGAGTGAGACCCCAGCCCCATGGCATGGTATGGCTTATTTTAAGGGCTCTTTATCTGGAAATAGTGAACTTGATCACTTGTGCCTCGCTTCCTTGAAGGCTAGACATCCTGTACGTGCTTGGACATGTAGAAATGCACAAGATTTCTTGCTTTTCTAACGGCGAATGATTCCTTCATATTCCGGGGCTTTGAGTTGGGAGTTATATCTCGCTGGCCCTATTTGCCATCTCCCAACAGGCTGAGCTGGAAGGTATCTGGTGCGTGTGTTCACCCTTGATAGCCCATCAGGTCACGATACCCTTGCCTGTCCTTACACACGCACAACTCTCTCTTGTCCGTAAATTGAACTCCCTTCCTCTTGAGAATCAGGGTATGGGAAGGTGAAGCGTTTCTTGGTCTCGAGCTGGTGACGTGCAGTTTTTCTTTTGGTCCTCATTGCTATCTGAGCTTTTTTCCTAGCCCGTTCAGGCTACTGCCTAGAGAGCCCTTCTCGTGTGCCCATCTGGGCATTTGGCTGCTCTGCTGCATTCACACGACCTTTCCTGGTTGTTTAAGTGTTCGGTCACTTGATCAGTAGTTGAATTAATCCTTTCTGCGAGCTGTGCCCCACTTTGTGCAATCTCAGAGTTACAATTTACAGAGTTCACTCATTCGCAGCGGCACATGGGAAATACTGTTGGTGTTCTTCATCACAGGTGTGCGATATCTCCTGGTCCTCCATAGGCAAGCACCGTTTTTGGAAGGAAGTGTTGCACAGGGCGGGAGCAAGGCAAACACTGTCAAAGGTGGATATGTTTATACCCAGCTGTATCCTTCAAAAATCATCTTAGACTTGGGTGCGATATCTGGCCAGACAGCAATGAAGACTAGGTGAAAATGAGCTTCAACTCTCTCCTTCCCTTTCAATATTCAGTAGTTAGAAAAACTGCCCATAACTGTGTGGTATGTATAATTTGTTTAGTCTGGACTGTATACTGCTGTGTGCGTGTGCGTGTGCGCGCGTGTGTGTGTGTGTAGGATATTTGCAGTCTCTATTATGCCATGTATATTTATACATGCACACAAAGGGATACTAGTGTATGAAACCAGGTGAAGTGGAGCCTCACAGTGCAATGATCCCGATGACTGTATGTGTGTATGTACAAGTACACATTCGATAGCATAGCCACGTTCATTGGGAAAGGTTGAAGCTGACGGAGCATAGCTTGGTGTGAAATAATCTCTCATACCAGGTGTTCTAGCAGAATGATTTGAACCCAGGAGGGCACTGAAAATGGATTATAATTATCAGGGTGCTTTGGCTGTGCAAGGACTGATCAGCATTGTTGCTCTTGACGTCCCTTGCCGTGACATACTCCTCCTGCCAGCGTGCTTTCACATTGGAAGCCGGGGACTTGGTTGCACACTTGGTAGTGAAACCTGTTCAGTTCAGCTGGCATTTACCAGTTTGTGGATTTTAACAACAACTCTCCTTAAAGCTGGTTGGACTGTGAAAAAAATCCTTTCTTCCCTTCGGCAGTCTTTGTACTGGGGAGCCATCTGGGCTGTGGTGTCAGCTGATCGTTTTCAAGCATCCGTGACCGCTCTGTTCAAGACCAGGGTATTACATTGGCAAAGAAATGAATGTTGAAGGGAAAACTGGGGGGGGGTTTCTGTGAGATAATCCTGCAGTAGAGAGGTACGAGGCAGATCTGGATGGGTGGGGATGTGTAACGTCGGAGTACCTGCCTTGCCTTTGTCCAGAGGTCTTTATCCAAATTCTTTCAAGTTGCTCTCTGCAGAATTTGGGGAACAGATGCCAGAGAAAATACAGAAAATGAATGCCGGTAGCAAGGAGACCTGTGCTTACAGCCTGAGAAATCAGGGGTCCGTTTCTCAGGTGTGAGTTCCTGTGAAGTGGTACGGCCTGCTCTCAAATTATACAGCCATGATGGGGGGAAAATCAAAGTTGAATTGATATAGTTGGGGCTGGTCCTGCTGGGAGCAGGGGGTTGGACTAG
>NW_017729008.1:43901638-43902780 GCF_001723915.1 Gavialis gangeticus | reverse complement strand
TGCAGATGTCAAAGGCAAGGGCTGCTCCAGTTCACCTGATGACTGCTGCATGGTGCACATCAGAGTCTTTCTGTGCAAATTGGGCGCTCTCAGGGCACATGTGCATAGCAGTGGCTGTCACCAGTGGTGGGGCACAGCCTGGCCCTGTGCATGTGGGTTGGTGTCTGAGTGAGCAGGAACACAGGCACTTACCAGCAGATGCCTTTCCCAGCTGCTAGAGGTGGTGGTGGGAGGGTGCTAATTGCCCTTCCGGCAGGGGAAGACGGGCAGTGGCCTTCGTCCTTGCCCCCGGGGCTGCTGATGAAGTGGCAGGGTCTCATCAGGAACCAGACAGAGACAAGGCCAGTGGCTGGAGGAGCTGCACTACAAGGTGCAGCAGGTGGGGCGAGCAGGGCAGGGAGAGGAGAGAGATCCTAGTCCGTGAGCTGCATGGGGCAGGTCCAAGGGGGTCTGCATTTGTGTGTGCAGGGGCAACATCCAGCCCCAGCTGCTCGACTTACCTGTGCAGGCGCTCCAGGTGCACGTGGCTCCTGTGACTGGGCCCAGGGGGTGGCTCCAGGGCCCCTGACTTTGCCCAGAGCCCACCATGGCTGCAAGGCTGCTTGTCCAGTCGTCCAAGAGGCAGGAGCATGTACTCATCCCGCTGCTAGGCCTAAGGCACAGGGATTCACGTCAACGGCCCCAGGTGCTGCGACTTAATCCAGCCCCAAACTGGAGCCATGACCAGGAGCTCTGCTGTCCCACTTGCCAGAGCACGAGGGCCAGAGCTTGGCTCAGGGTTTGCCTGCAGGACAGTGGACGAGCACCAAGATCGCAGGAAGGACGTGGGCCAGAGCCTGTGAACAAGGGTCCTTGCCCCTGCCCATGCCCACAGCTGCAATTAGGCCCTGGCCCCTGGGCGCTGCTGGCAAGAGACGGTGGCAGGCCGTGCGTCATATTAATTTTTTATTAAACCCCGTCAGTCTCTGTGCGGACAGACACCCTCCCGTGGGCACGACACAACACGGCCACTGCGGCTCGCACACACTGTACAGAAACTCCGATCATCTACAACTGCTCCGGGGAGTTACAAAAAAGACCCTGCATCCCGAGGTGCCAGGCGGGCAGGTTCAGGCGCGTGGGGTGGGGGGCACGGGGGTCAG
>NW_017729008.1:43900792-43901542 GCF_001723915.1 Gavialis gangeticus | reverse complement strand
GGGGGCACGGGGGTCAGGGGTCCTGGGGTTAAGACTGTACAGAGGGCTGCGCCCTGGCTGGAGCCAGGGCTGTGGGTGGGGGTCCTGTCCCAGGCTCAGCAGGCAATGGCAGGAAGGCCCATGCCCACCCCAGCACCCTGAGGGAGCCTGGCTGGGGCTGCGGGCGGGGGAAGTGCCATAGCTCATGTCTGTACCTGGAGCCTGTCCCCTTTGCAATAAGTTACAGCAAAAAGCAGGGCAGGGCGGGGGCTGTGGGGCAGGAGCCAGGGGCACAGCAGCCAGGAGCTCCCCTTGCCCCTGGGGGCAGTTCGGTGGCCCGGGAGGAGCCCGGGGGCAGAGGCCAAGCAGCTCGACATCGTGCCCCCACACATGGCTCAAGAACCCAAGCCAGGTCCTGCCCTGCCCCGGCTGCCCCCCGTTCCGGGCACAGACCCCAGGGAGCCTAGGCTGTCAGGGAGGGCATCAAGCCCCAGCCCCTGTGGCCTTCAGCCACCCGCCCCTGCTGGGGACAAAGGCCCATGCCCAAGTTGTGCTACCCGGCTTCCCCCAGCGCTTGGCGGCCGTGGGGGTCCTAGCCAGAGCAGGCGGGATGGTCCCAGGGCACCGGTGGGTGCGGAGGGAGCAGGCGTGGTGCCCCCACCCTCCAGGAGAATCTCTGCCAGCTCCTGCTCTTCTCTAGCGGCCTGGGATGGGGTGGGAGTGGGGGTGGGAGTGGGGGTGGGGGGCTCAGCCTACCCTGTGCGCTCCCAG
>NW_017729008.1:43890781-43895792 GCF_001723915.1 Gavialis gangeticus | reverse complement strand
AAGCCTACCCTGTGCGCTCCCAGCTGGGGGGGGTGCCTGGCCGCGGGATGCCACGCTGGACACAGATGGGGCCCAGCCCGGCAAGACCAGCGCCTCCTCCATGAGCCAGGTCCTAGCGCAGTGTAACAGACTGATGCTGCCAGACCCCTGCTGCCGTCCGCGGCTCAGCCAGGGGCCCAGGGCTTTCCAGTACGAGATGCCTTTGCCGGGGGTGGGGAGGAAGGCCGCCGGCGCCGCCTCCTCCTCTCTAGTCAGTCATGGCCCCGGCCTGGGCACGCAGCAGGGTCCGGGGGCTGCGGCAGTGCCAGGCTCACGCGTCTGAGAGGCAGCTCTGGATGCGGTCGATCCACTGCTGGGCCAGCGGCGCGTCCCGGGCGCAGAAGTTGTAAACACGTTTCGTCGTCTTCAGCTGTGGGGACAGAAGGAGGTGGCAGGTGAGGCTGGGAGCTGCCGAGGCTGGGAGCTGCCTGTGTCCCCCATGCCCACCCCAGCCCTGGCCCCGCACCCCGGGCCCGGCGAGGGCCAACACTCACGTCGAAGAAAGCCTTCTCCTCCACCGTCTTGGGGGCCCCCATGGTGGGGGTGCCCGGCGTGATGGATTCCACCTCGGCCAGGTCGATGACGCCTTTGCACTCTGTGTCCGACCGGTTGTCGTAGTACCGCAGCTGCGGGGCGGATGGCACGTCAGGCACTCCCGGCCCCGGCCCTGCCTGGCTTCTTTCCAACAGGACAGAGCGAGACAGCTCTATGCGGGCACTTGCCTCCCCTCCCACTGGATGTGAACCCCTTTCCTACATCCTCTCCAGCCTTCTGAGAACCCCGCTCCCAATGCGACAGCGCTATGGCCCAGCTGACAGTGCAGTGGCACACTGGCGAGGAAGACCATTCCCCGTGGACAAACACCCTGAATCGTCAGACACCCCAAACGCAGAGCACGAGCCCGGCTCCAGGCAGCCATAGCTTGGGGAGCCCATACCTGATGCTTGGTTTTATCCAGCACGAACCAGCGGGGCTTCCAGGGCTTCATGAAGGCGCCTTTCTTGTAGAGCGACCCCTCGTAGGACCTGCAGGTGAGGACAGGCGGCGGGTCAGGGTCTCTGCTGGGGTTGTGGCCCCCGCCCGCCCCTCCCTGGGCCCCCACTTGCCTGTTCTCGCTCTCCGACATCTGGAACTGGTTGTAGAGGGTGCTGGTGCTGCGGCGCCCGCCCTGCTTCCCGCTGGATGGGGTGGAGGTGCTGCTGGTGTCGCTGTCCAGGCTGAGGTTGAGGGTGGAGCCTGCGCCGGGCTGCTGCAGGTACATACCCAGCGACCGCCGCTGGTGCGACAGGCTGGACGACATCAGGAGCGAGCTGGAGGCCATCTGCGGGGGGGAGAGCGTGAGAATGGAAGAATTGCCGTGGACCAGGTCAATTCCGGGTCCGTCCTGCCCAGGCTCCGGTGTCCAGAGTGACAGGGTCTCAGCAGAGTTTTCCCTGTTCCTCTCCCTTGCAGCCTTTAAAGTCCAGGCTGGTCTGATGCAGAGGCCGTGCCCCTCGCTCCCTGCTCCAGAGCGCCCTGCGCCCCTTTCCTCCAAGCCCGTGTCCAGTCCCGGGTGGATCTGGCCGAGCTCTTGGCTCCC
The DNA here is from genome assembly GCF_001723915.1 of Gavialis gangeticus. Classification (NCBI taxonomy): domain Eukaryota; kingdom Metazoa; phylum Chordata; order Crocodylia; family Gavialidae; genus Gavialis; species Gavialis gangeticus. The sequence continues at coordinate 43,894,174 of NW_017729008.1, read as the reverse complement.
ACCACAGCTGGTGGCCACGAGCCCCCACTTTAATGCCACGCTGGCTGAGAACATTTCCTTGTCTTAATTTTAAGCTTGCTCCCTGCTAGTTGCATGCTGTGACCCCTTGTTCTTGTCTGGGGAGAGACGGGCAATGATCGATCCCCAGTGACTTTCTCTTGGCCATTTCCTGTGTTGTGACCCCTTCTCCTGCCCCCTCCAGCGTCTCTCCTGCCCTGCCCAGGCCTGGCCTCGTGAGTCCCTCTGAGGCAAGCCCCTCCGCAGCGCTCCTCATCCTCGCTACCTGTCTCTGCACCTGCTCCAGCTCTTCTCTCTCCTGCTGGAGGTGGAGGGACCAGACCTGGGTGCACCATTCACCGTGTGCCCGCACCAGGGATGTATAAAGAGCATTGTGATCCTTTCCATCTTGTTTGGTTCCCTCCCTAATCGCACCTGCCCCGTTGTTTGCCTGCCTGACGGCTGCCGAACGTGGGGCTGGTGTTTTTAGCGACCTGTCCATGAGGACTCCCAGGTCTCCATCTTGTGTGGTCCTAGCTCAGTTCAGGGATTATTGCCCGTGCACATCATTTCACCCCAATCTCCACTGAACTGTGCCAGCCAAGCTGTCCGCTTGCTCCGTCGTGCCAGATCCTAACGCAACTCCTCACAGCCACCTTGGTTTTCACTTCACTGTGGGGGTAGCTGGGAGCTTTGCTTCCCCCTCTCACCCACCTCCACCCAGGCCTCGGAGGAAAGGCTGGAGCCTTGGCTCCGCTCTGGGGGTCTCCCTGGCCTCCCGCAGGCTGGATCCGGCCCGGCTTTGCCCCGTCCCCCAGGGGCCGAACCCAGAGCCCCAAGGAGGTTGCAGCTCCAGCTCTGGGGCCCCCTCTCCTGCCATGCAGCTGCCCGGGGACCTACCCTGCTGCCCTCCTGCCGGGCCTCTGTCCGCTGGGAGGCTTTGACCTTGTCCCACGTGTCCTTCCAGCGCTCCGGCATGTGGCCCAGCTCCATCTCCAGGTTGTGCAGCTCCTGGGGGTGGGGAAGGAGTGGGGGGATAACCCAGTTATTTTGTGGCAGGAAAGGAATCCCCACCCCAGGCTCTGCTTGCTCCTGGCCGCCCCCCTGGAGCCCAGAGGAGAGATGGGCGGGCAGGCAGGGAAGGTGGAAGGGGGCCCCGCTGACCTCCAGCAGTTTGGAGATGGCGTCGGGCTCCACGCGGCTGCGGTTGTCGTAGCAGGGCCAAATGATGCGGCGCTTGCTCTGGGGGGCACCTGTCTCCTGCTGCTCAGCCTCGTCCGCTGGCTCGGCCGGGCCCTGCGCCAGCTCCCAGTCGTAGGAGGGGCCCTCGGCGAGTGTCTCTGCTGTGTAGTAATCCCACACCTTCAGGTTGGAGACGTTGCTGTAGGGCCTCAGCACCTGTGGAGCAGCCTGGGGTCAGGGTGGGCCGGGGGCACCCAACAACCCTGCTCCCAACCCTGTACTGCGACCCAGGCATGGACGAAGGATGCTGGCAGCCTCCATCCAATGGAGCTCGTGGGAGGAAGCTGGGGCCATGCCAAGAACCGCCTGTCCCACAGCCAAGCATGGTTCCCCCACTCAAGCTGGAGCCCAAGCTCTGGGTCGGCCCCCAGGCCAGCCTGCCCCTGGCGCTGGAGTCCAGTGACCCCAGGAGACGCCTCCGGTGGCTTCTCGAGCTGGCTGCCAGCCCTGGTGGCTGCAGAAAGGAGCAGGGAAGGGACCACACAGCACAGGGAGCCTCACACCAGTATGGGAGGCCAGGCCTGGGCTGGTTGCCCCACAGGGCTCCCAGGTGCAGCTGGCCTGATGCCCTGCCTCCCAGGGCCGCCTCCGCCTGCGGGAGTTGCCCTGAGTCCGGTGTCAGCAAGCGCAGCCCTTGGCCCTGGAGGTGGGAGCCCAGCAGCAGCCCTGGGAAGGATGTAGACAGTGGCCATCTCTAGCATCTCCCACTGCCCCCATGAGCTGCCTGTGGGGTCCCCAGTGGAGTCTAGGTCTGGCTCTGCCATGCAACATGACAGGCCCCCACCCTGGCAGCCAGCACCAGGATGGTCCCGTCCCTCCCAGTCAGGACGACACAGATGCACACTGCTGGCACTGGATGCGGGGAAGCCCTGAGCATCCAGGCAGGCCCGGTCTGGGGACACGGAGGCAACGAGGGGACCCACTAGCAGCTTCTCAGCATGAACGCACTGCCCTAAACCTAGAAGGAAACCACCGTGCAGGGGGCTGGGCATGGTGTCCGGACTGCAGCAGCGCAGGCTGGGATCAGGATCAGGATTAGAGGGAGAGGAGCAGGATGGGCAGGAGGCTGGACTGGGGCAGGCACCACCTCGCCTCACCTCGCCATCCTCGGGCGCGTACATGTAGTTAAAGAAGACAGGCGTCTTCTTGTTGAGCCGGTCGATGTAATCCCAGATGGATTTGTAGGCCTGCTGGCACTTGCGCTCGCCCTTCTCCTCGTACAGCAGGCCTGGGGGGAAGGGGAAGAGACAAAGGCCCCGTGAGGCGCATGGCGGGTGGGGGGCGGCCGTGGGTGCTGCGGGCCGGGGCCTTACCCAGCTCAATGCGCTCGTAGTCGGAGTCCAGCAGGAAGGTGCGGAAGCGATTGGAGACATGGTGGTAGCTGAGGAACTTCAGGTAGTACTGGCTGAACTCGAACTCCATGGGGAACTGCAAGTGGATCTGCGGGGGCAAGCGCGTCAGGGCTGGCTGCAATCGCACCCCCAGGCCCAGTCCAGCCCGGGGAGATGCGCGGGGTGCTCACCTGGTGCACGCAGTCGAGGAACTGGAGGAAGATGGGGATGACGCCGCTGCTCTGGTTGGTTACGGTCTGGGCGCTGCGGCAGCTGAAGCGGTGGCCGAAGGACAGCCACTCCTTCTCCACCAGCAGCCGGAAGCCCTCCATGGTGCGGTAGTAGGGGTCCGAGAGCAGCTGCACCAGCGACACGACCTGCCGGGGATGGACGGAGCTGTGTCACCATCCGCAGGAGGTGGAAGCCCGAGGCCGCAGCAAGGGGAGAGGGAGGCCCGGCATCTACCTGGGTGGTGATGTCCCAGCCGTCCTCCAGGCTGACCAGCACCGAGGAGCCAGTGTCCAGCAGCTCCACCACCAGCACCGAGACCTGCAGGATCTTGTGGATCTGTCAGGACAACAGTGGTGGTTTGGGGGGTGGGGGTAGCAGGCAGAGAAGTTCTACTGAGGACTGAGGGGTAGGGCTCCTGAGAGTGGGGAGGGGGTGGGAGTCTAACCTACACCGGTGACTCAAAAGCAGTCCTTAGCTGCTGTTGCTGCAACTACCACTACTGTTGCTGCCACAGCCACAGCATGGTCTGTGGGCTTCCGCTGTTGCTCCTACAGCAGCAGCATGGTGACCATGCACCTGACTGCTGCTGCAA
>NW_017729008.1:43870059-43885781 GCF_001723915.1 Gavialis gangeticus | reverse complement strand
TGGGGGGGTGGTTAGTGGGGAGAAGGCACTGGCTAGGCATCGCTCTGCCCTGATCCCTCCAGAGACTGCCAAGGACGGGGCCTGGAGCCTGCCCTGGGCTGGGGGCTGAGATGGGGCGCAGATCACCCGTACCCACCAGTAGCAGTCCCTGGCACACCCAGCACCCCCCAGCCAAGCACAGCCAAAACTACTGCAACAAAAGGATCATGATGCCCCTTTATACATTCATGGGGGCAGCCACAGCTCGAATGCTGTGCCCAGCTCTGTCCCTGCACCCCTGGGAGGAGACAGGTGCAGAGATGGGCAGCGAGGATGAGGAGTGCTGCAGAGGGGTTTCCCTAGGAGAGACCCCCGAGGCCAGGCCCAGGCAGGGCACAGATGCTGGAGGGGGCAGGAGAAGGGGTCAAAACACACAAAATGGTCAAGAGAAAGTCCCTGGGGATCAATCATTGCCCGTCTCCCCCCGGACAAGGACAAGGGGTCACAGCATGGACCGGGCAGGTGTCAGTTGACCATGAACACCAAGCTGCTCTTTCCTCCTATGTGGCATTGAAGTGGGGGCTTTTGGCCACCAGCTGTGGCGGGAGCTGAGAGCTCGGCCAGATCCACTCGGGACTGGACAGGGGCGTGGAGGGAAGGGGCATGGGGCGCTCTGGAGCAGGGAGGGAGGGGCACGGCCTCCGCATCAGACTGGCCTGGACCTTAAAGGCTGCAAGGGAGAGAGAAGCAGGGGAATCCCTGCTCGAACCCCATCATCTCCCATCCAGCTCCGCGCTCTGCCCTGTGACACCGGAGACTGGGTGTAACGGATCTGGGTCTGACCCGGTCCAGGGCAGCTCTGAGAGAACCGGCAGGGCCTCAGCAGCTCCATGCAAGGGGAGTTTCAGCCCTGCAGGCCCTGCCTGGCAGGCAGCTGTCAGCTCCTCTTCTCCCTTCCCAAAAGCTGCTGGAGCCCCGGCACAGCCTTCACCCTGTCCTCTCTCCCTGGGCGCACTGCAGTAGCCACTTGCTCTGGCTACCACGACCCAGGACCTCAGCATCCATCTGACCCCCCTCCGCCCCAGCTCCTGTTCCTCTCTCCTCTGCCCCCCTTGAGCCACCTGTTGCCTGCCTGCTCCCCGGGGCTCTCCGCCCCACCCCCCGAACCCGGCATGTCCTGCTCCAACTTGGTCCTGATCTCAGCCCTGTGCAAGGAGAAAAGGCCCATTGCTGCACACGCTGAGAGCCCCTGGCCCTGCCCGCTTCAAACAACAGCTTTCACTGACCCATGGGGCTAGAGGAAGGCAGCCTCCGTGGCTGGCTTGTAGCAGGGGCCAGGCCTGCTGCTGTACAGACCCAGGGAAGGGTGCTCGCTGCCTGCCTGGCAGCTCGTGTGGCCTCTGCCAGCTGCACTGAGGGTCCCCATCCAGGCCCCTACAGCTGCAGGCACCAGCCTAGTGCCCTGTCCCTGGCTCCCAGCTGGGACAAGCCTCATCCCTCCAAGCCCCGTGTGGGGCAGCAGGGTCCAGCCCCAGGACTCCCGGCGGCGCTGACCTGGGTCAGCCACTCGGACTCCTCGAGGGAGCACAGGTAGGTGAGGCCAGGCTCGGTGGCCACGACGCCAGGCACGCAAGCCTTCAGCAATTTCTTGAAGCTGGCCTTGACCTGCCGCACATCGAAGACCTCGACGGGCACCGCCTCCCAGTGCTGCAGCGGGTCCGGCTTCACACCCTGCCGAAGGGATGGACCGTCAGCTCGACAGGACTCAGGCTTCACGGGGACATGGAGATCTCCCCCTGCCACCTCGTGGAGCTGCCATGTGCCCAGAGCCGACCCCAGCTCTCAGCCTGGCTCAACCGTAGGTGGTACCTTGAGCTGGGACTTGTCCCCGATGATGTAGAGGGAGGCGCGGTGCTGGCGCAGGAAACTGGCCTCAGCTGGTGCCCCATTGTGCTGGGCACTTAGCAGGTCCTTGCCAGCCAGGCGTGACCCCACGTCCATGTTCAGGGCGTAGCTGCTCGCTCGCCCGCTGGCCCGAATGCTGCCCCACTTGCCTGCTGGAAAGGGGGGGCGGGGGGAAGAAGATCGTGACCAGCATCCTCGTGCTGAGGTCAGGCGTGCATCTCGCTCCCTCCCACCCACCCGTGCACATACACACACAAACGCGTGCACACGGCAGCGCACAGATGCAGGGCGCTTCAGCTGTTGGACGTGCCAGGTTCCCCACAGCCCTCTGCCCACCTCAGCGCCTGAGAGGCTGGACCGTGGCTCTGTGCTTCGCCACGGGGATCTCTATGCACCCCATAGGTGCCAGTCGGCTGGTGTGGACGGTGAAGCCAAGCCAAGCTGGGCACTTACCTGCTGGGGTGGGATCCACGAGCAGTTGTGCTGTCAGAGGCGGTCATTAAGGGGGTGCCTCGTTAGCTCACCCGTGTAACCGCGGGGGGCTGGGTTATGGGGCAGGTTAGTTGTGTGAGCAGGGCTGTGGCGCGTGCGGGGGCGTGAGCTCAGCCACGGGGCGGTACTGTACCTCGGGGAGAGTCGCGGCCCCTTGCCGGTGGGCCCTTGGGGATGGAGAGGGTGACGACCCTAGCTCTGTGACCTAGCACCGGAAGAGCACAGGATGGAGAGGCAGCTCCGCGCGGCCACAGAGCGAGTGGTGCCATGGGTGGAGGGGATGGCGTGGCTCTGGTGGGCTGTGCTTCCAAGCGGCCCCCCCCCCGCCCCCTGGTCCGTGCCCGGCCCCGGGTGCAGTGTCTACACTACGGCCGGCAGCGGCCTGCCTGCCAGGGCCCCACGCCCGCCTGTCCTCACCTCCACGGCTAATAGTGCCGGGCCCATCGTCCTTCCCTCCCAGCACCTGCTTCATGAGTATTCCCAGCTTGGGCTGACGCTTGTCGCAGGAATCTGTAGCACCAACAAAACACGGGCTTGGGGCCTGGCTGGAGCCCGGGGCCAGCAGCACCCAGCAGCTCGGGGCCTGGTGTACTGGGAAGGGACGCAGCCCACCCCCAGCCTGCTGCTGGAGCTGGAGAGCCGCCCAACGCTGTCCTAGACCCCCTCTGCCCCTCCAAAACCAGGAAGGGGGCTGGAAGCAGCAGCTGCAAGGAGCCTGCTGTTATAGGAGGCCCCTAAAGGCTCTTCCAGGCCTAGGGGATCCCAGCCAGCAGCCTCCTCTCCCCTCCTGGCACCTGCCGCATTACCTCCGCTACCACGGCTGCGCCGGGCATGGGATGGTGCAGACAGACAATGAATGAAGATGGAGCATGGGATGGGGGATGGAGGATGGGGTGCCGGGATAGCCCTGGCCTGCTTGCTGGGGGCTGGAGAGCAGGGCAAGAAGAGGGCGGCGCAGGGGCCAAGGACTTACCTGGCCATTCCATCATGGGCCCCAGCAGCTGCCCACACACATCCCCAGCCATGCTGGGCTTCGAACGTGGCCTGGGGCAGGAGCTGGAGCCAGGCAGCACTGCCTGGGCTCCCCTGAGACCAGTTCTGGCCTGCCTGGGCTTCCCCCTCACCTGAGCTGCCCATGTACGCGGAAGTGAAGCCGCTGAGTGTGTTGCGGCCCCCGGCGTCAGCATAGTGTGGCATGGAGTTGATCACGGCCTGCAGGTACTTCTCCTGCTCCAGGCTGGTGGAGTCTGTCTGCGAGGGGCCTGCCAGAGGACACGGGGACGTCACCAGCCATGGACGTTCCCCGGTGCCCCTGGAGTGGCTGCGTGAGGCTGGGGAGCGGCAGGAGCATGCCAGCCCCCTCCGCACCAGGTCAGGGGGCCAAGGCCAGGGTAGGGCAAGCACCTGAGGTGGGGGCGTTTGGGGCCTTGAAGAGGCTGGCGACGCCTTTGCTGTGGAGCCCGCCTGAGCGCAGCAGCACAGCCTTGGTGCGGGCGTTGCGCCAACAGACGACGGGGAAGCGATTCTGGCGATAACAGCGTGAGATCCGCTGGATTGTGTTGTCCTGGATGTTCTGTGGCACGATCAGCAGCCCGGGGTAGCTGCGGGGCAGAGAGTGCAGGCTGTCAGGGGCCAGCCAGGGTGGACAGTGTAGGGCATACCTGGTGCCGCAGACCCCCTGCCACCCTCTTCCCATTCCCCATGTTTGGTAGAGGGCCCCACCCACACCCTGTCTGCAAGCTGCAGCCAGGTGAGGTCGAGGGAGCTGGGTCAGAGCAAACCCCATGGCCTCCGGCCTGGTGCCACGAGGGGAGACGCCTGGCAGAAGCTTAGAAAGAGACACAGCTTGGAAGTGGGTCCATGGCCGCCATTATCCCCATGGGGCATCGCCCCTGCCCATGCAGGTATCCCTCTGCACCCCTTGCTGGGAATGCCCCTGATCCTGGGAGACACCCCCCATGCCAGGTACAACCTCCGACAGAGGCCCCCCACACGCCCTTACCCCACGGACACCCCCAGGACGCACCTGCGGCAGATGGCATACATGCGGTTGACGGTGGAGATGCGGAAGGGCTCGCTCTTGGAGCGTGTGAGGCTGTTGCTGAGGGTGCCTAGCCCTAGGCGCTGGTAGTCCCGGCAGCAGGCCCGCTCCACCAAGTGGCTCATGGTCATCTTGTCTGACGGCTTGATGGTGGTGGAGGGCGTCAGTGTGCTCCTGTCCATCTCCTCGGACACTGTGGAGACAGTGGGGGGAGAGGGTCAGGCCTGTGCAGGGGGGGAGGGGGTGATTTCAGGCATGGGCCCCAGCCGATGCCCTGTGCCCATGGGATATCACTCAGACCTCATCACTGTGGCTGTGCTGGAGGCCCGAATGAGGCTACTCTATGCTCCGGGCAGGAAGGCCCCATGGCTGGGGGACCTCGTGCACCTAAATATACCAGTCCTGCTGCCTTTGTTGAGGAAGCCTCAAGTACCTGGCCCTGTCCATGTGCACCAGTGACCCAGCAGCATAGCTTTAGCCTCAATGAATGGCCCCAGCCAGGAGCGCAGGGACAGACCCAGTGTGCAGAACTGCAGACAGGACCAGCCACAGACCAGCTGCCTGGCAGGAGCGTCTCTGCAAACCCAGGCAGTGATTCCTCCACTCTGTTCAGCGCTGGGGAGGCCTCCCCTGGAGTCCCATGTCCATCTCTGGGCCCCGCACCTCAAGGAGGAGGTGGGCGGGTTGGGAAGAGTCCAGCACAGGGTGATAAAAAGGATCAGGGGCCTGGGAGACCAGACCAATGGGAAAAGGCTGGAAGAACTGGGGGGACTGAATCTGGAGAAGAGAAGACTATAGGGAGATTTGATTCATAGATTTCATAGACGTTAGGAGCTGGAAGGGACCTCATGAGATCAGTGGGTCCAGCCCCCACAGCATAGGCGGGAAGCCATCTGGGATCAAGTGATCCCAGCAAGAAAAATATCCAGATGTTTTCTGAAAGAGTCCAGAGTTGATACCTGTACCACATCTAGGGGCATCTGTTGCAGACCCTGGACACTCGCACTGTGAAGAACTTTTTTCTTATGTCTAATCTAAATCAGCCTTCCTGGAGTTTGTGGCCATTAGACCTTGTTATCCCTTGGGGAGCTCTGGTGAACAGCTGTTCTCCCAGGCCCTGATGTACCTCTCTTACATAACTGTAGGTTGCCACCAAGTCCCCCCAAGCCTTCTCTTCTCCAGACTGAAGTCCCAAATCCCTCAGCCTCTCCTTGTATGGCCTTCCCTCCATGCCTTGGATCATGTGTAGCTTTCCTCTGGACTCTCAAGCTTTTCCACATCCCTCCTAAAGTGGGGGGCCCAAAACTGGACGCAGCACTCCAGCTGCCGTCTCACCAGGGCTGAGTAAAGTGCAAGGGTGACTTCCCTAGTTTTGCTTGAGATGCATTGGTGGATGCATGCCAGAGTTTGGCTTGCTTTGCCAGCCAGAGCATCACATTGGTGGCTCATATTCATCTTGTGGTCAATCAGGACCCCCAAGTCCCTTTCAGTCGTGGTGGTAGCGAGCGCAGCACTGCCGAGTCTGTAAGTATGTTGGGGGTTCCTCCTACCGAGGTGCAGCACCTTACACTTCTCTGCAATGAAGCCATCCAGTTTTGGTCAGCCCACCCTGACAGCGCATCCAAGTCGGCCTGTATCCCCAGCCTGTCCTGTGGTGCGACTGTCATACCCCATAATTTGGTGTCATCCACGAACTTTGCCAGTTTACATTCAACTCCTGAATCCAGATCATTGATGAAGATGTTAAAGAGTACTGGCCCAAGTACCGAGCCAAGGGACTCCCCTGCTCACCATGCCACACTGAATTGCTCCCTTCAACTAGCACTCTTTGGGTCCGACCCCGTAGCCAGTTGCCTAGCTACTGGACCATAAGATGATCAAGGCCACAGTTCCCCAGCTTAGCCATGAGGACATCATGGGGAACTAGGTCAAAGGCTTTCTTGAAATCCAAATATATGATGTCCACGTCGCCTCCCTTGTCCAGGGCTTGTGTCACCTGGTCACTGAAGGAGATGAAGTTGGTCAGGAAGGACCTGCCAGTCACAAAGCCGCATGGGATGGCCTTCAGAAGCTTGCATTCTGTTAGTCTGGTGTCGATGGATCCCTTGACAATTTTCTCCAGGATTTTGCCAGGGACGGATGTCAGACTGATTGGCCTATAATTCCCCAGGTCATCCCTCCTCTCTTTCTTGAAGATAGGGACCATGCTGGCTCTTTTGCAGTCTTCCGGGGCCTCGCCCGAGCGCCACAAGTTTTCCAAATATCTCTGCCAAGGGGGGTGCAATGATGTCTGCCAGCTCCTTCAAGGCTCTCGGGTGCATTCATAGATTGTTAGGGGCTGGAAGGGACCTTGCAGATCAGCAGGTCCAGCCCCCCAGCTCTAGGCAGGAAGACAACTGATGTTGATTTGCTTTGCATGGGAACAGGGGTCATCAAAAGTAACCCCCAGGCCCCTATGTTCACTCTGGGGGCTGATGCTAGAGGAGCAGTAGGATCTCTATCCTTGGAAGTTGCAAGAGGCGGCTGCACAGGCCCATGGCTGGGCTGGTTTAGTCAGGGCTGATCTTGCCTGCAGCAGGGCGCTGGACTCTACGCGAGCTGGTGAAGGCCCCGCCAGCCCAGCTGTGCCACGACTGTGAAATAATGATGTGGGGAACAGCTGGGGTTGGGGTGGGGGGTCTGAACACCAGCAAAAAAAAAAAAAAGGAGGGCGTTTATCACCACCGATGAGGGGAGGTTTCAGGTGCAGCTTAAGAAAGAGATGACTGAAGGGGGCAGGTTTCCACACAGGCAGTTGTAGTGTGGGAGGGGATGAACTGGGGCAGGACACACGCCATTTGGTCTGCACAGGTAGGGGGTGCAGGGCTCTGGGAAACCCTCCCTAAAGAGACAAGTGCTGAAGTGACCAATTCCCAGACTGGGCCGTGATGCAGACTCGAGCAGGGGCCTGAGGGGGTCTCATCCTGCCTGCCTCTGGCCCTGCAGCGTGCTTGGACCTATCACCAGGGGCTGGTCACTTCCCCACACAAGCTCCCACTCCTGAACCCCCGGGAGCTGGGATCTCCGTGCCTCTCCTTGGCCCCTGCCCACCCGGGCACCTGAGATCTCGTCCTCGTTGTCCTCGGGGAATTGCTGGCTGCCGCGCTGCTCCCAGGTGGGCGGCGTGTACTTTTTGCGCGTCACATATTGGCGCCCGATCGTCTTGGCGTTCTTCACCAAGTTCCTGGAGAAGGTCCTGCAAAGGCAGAGTTGGAAGGGGAGTGACGGTGAGTGGGCGCAGGCCCAAGACCTCATGCCGCGCGCAGCCACGGAGCCTGCCCCTGAAGGGAGCTGCAGCGTCCATCCCGGCCCCAGAGGGTTAGAAGGAGAAACACCAACACTCGGTCACACCCAGAGCAAAGCAGAGGCAAGAGGCAGAGGCCTGGTGCTGTCCACAGGCAGGGGGTCACGCGATCCCTGCTCCTTCCCCACAGCTCGGGGGCAGCTGCGATCTGCCCCGGCTGGGAGCGCAAAGACCGGCCTGGTCCCAGGAGGGGCACGTTCTCCCAGCCCTGCATAGATGTTGAAACTGTGAAACTATGAGGCACATGGAGGGGCTGGGAGAGCTGGAGCAAGATGAACCATGGCCCCTGACCTGGCCTCACAGGGGGAGATGCCTGCCAGCACCTCTCCAAGAAGACAGACCACGGGCCTCAGATATGGCCCCCATCGGGGCAGTGTCTGAGCTCCCCACCGGGAAGGGGGCATGGAGGGGACTGGGGAACTAGCCGAGCAGACAGCTAAGCCCAACCCTGGGCTCCCATCCCCCAGCCCAGACAAGGCAGGTGGCACAGGGCCGTGAGGCAGTGCAGGGGCCATGGAGGGGAGCTGATCCAGTGGCCGGCTGCCTGCGGTCCAAACAGCAGCCCCATGTCCACAGGCCTGACGGAGACCGGGATGCTGGAGCACGCTCACAACGGGCTCTGAGCACTGACAACGGGGCTGTCTGCTGAGCAGGGCCCCCATGGATTTACCAACCAAGCCAATGCTGTCGCCGCAGAGAGGGGAGAACCACCTGGGACCCGCAGCCAGGGACCTGCCGGCCTGGCAGCTTGAGCGTCAGACTGGGCTGCGGGGCACTGGGGTGAGAGCCACAGAGACAACAGGAGACTGGGAGATCTGCTCCAAATGGCAGTGGGCATCTGGGAGGGCGTCACGTGGAGGGTTACAGGGGGCTACTCCAGGGATGGCTGCCGGGCTCCTCCCAACAGGAGACTGAATAAAGCTGCTACTTGGGAGGTCTCGAAGGGGAGGGGAAAGCTCTTCTCAAAGAAGGGGCAGTTTGATCCTTTATGGTGACACCTAGAAACCTTTGGGACTGCAAGGACAAGCGGTCGTGGGCCTGGGGACCAGACAGACCTCACACCACAAGGGTGTCTGTGGACACACACCTGACCGACAGCAGAGAGCAAAGGGTGATGGTTAAGGTGAGTAATGCCACTAAGCCACCTATAAAAGGGAGGGGAGTCCACAATGAGTGGTCGTTCCTTAAGGACACAATCCTAAAAGCACAAGGGAAGTCCCTTCTGGCCCATAGGAAAGACAGCAAAGGACTGGGAGACTCCTTGGCTTAATAGGGAACTCATGGACCTCCTAAGTCTGAAAAGAGAAGCGTATAAGTCGGATGGAAGTCGGGAACTACCACTAGGGAGGATTACACAGCACTGGCCTGCACCTGCAGGGAGGGAACCAGAAGAGCCAAGGCTGAAACCGAATTCAAACTGGCTACGGGAATCAAGGACAATAAAAAGTCCTTCTTCAGATATGTGAGAAGTCGGAAAAAAAAAACAAGGGCAACATCGGACTCTTGCTGAACCAAATGGGGCAGCTGACAACCGACACCCAGGAAAAAGCTAATCTCAAGAACTACTTTGCATCGGTTTTCCACCAGCCCAAGGAGATTGCCCTGCCTGACAGGGCACAGGATTACTAGGGTATGGGCAATTATACGCCTATAACTGGTGAAGATCTTGTGAGGAGGGCACAGCTTGAGAGGCTGGACATCCACAAGTCAGCTGGCCCGGATAGATGCACTCAAGAGTGCTGCAAGAATTGGCTGACATCACAGCACGACCAATGGCGAAGATGTTTGAGAACTCATGGCGCTCAAGTCAGGTTCCTGAAGACTGGAAGAGGGACAGTGCAGTACCTATCTCCAAGCATGGAAGGAAGGAAGATTTAGGGAACTACAGGTCAATCAGTTTGACCTCAATCCCTGGAAAGATCTTGGGAAAAATCATCAAAAGAAACCACCAACAGCTAATGGAAGGCAATGTTCACAGCTTCATTGCGGGTAGGTCTTGCCTGACCAACCTCAGTTCCTCCTATGACCAGGTGACGCATCTCCTGGACAAAGAACAAGAGGTTGATATCATCAACTTGGATTTCAAAAAAGCCTTTGACTTGGTCTCCCACGATGTCCTCAGGGTAAAACTGGGGAACTGTGGCCTTGACAATCTTACGGTCCGATGGCTGGGGAACCGGCCCTGGGGTTGAACCCAGAGAGTGACAATCGATGGAACTGAGTCAATATGGCGTGCAGTGACCAGCGGTGTTCCCCAGGGCTCAGTACTCGGACCAGTACTCTTTAACGTATTCATTAATGATCTGGATTCAGGCGTCAGAAGCAGACTGGCCAAGTTTGTGGATGACACCAAATTATGGGGAAGTGCTATCCTATTGTCTAGCGTGACTGCAATTCAGGCCAGCCTGGACAGACTCAGAAGGTGGGCAGATCAAAACCTGATGACATTCAACATGGAGAAATGCAAGGTGCTGCACCTCGGGAGAAAAAACCCACATCACACTTACGGGTTCGGCAGTGTTAAGTTTGCTAGCACTGCGACCGAAAGAGACTTGGGGGTCCTGATTAACCACAAGATGAACACGAGACACCAATGCAATTCCACAGCCGGCAAAGCAAATAAAACTCTGGCTTGCATCTACCCATGCATCTCACGCAAGGCCCAAGAAGTCATCCTCCCGCTTTACTCAGCCTTGGTGAGGCCACAGCTGGAGTACCGCATCCTATTCTGGGCTCCACATGTTAGAAAGGATGTGGAGAAGCTGGGAAGAGTCCAGAGGAGAGCCATGTGCATGATCAGAGAGCAAGGGAACAGGCCTGATGAGGAGAGGCTGCAAGCCATGGGACTCTTTAGCCTGGAGAAGCGCAGGCTCAGGGGTGACCTGGTGGCTGCCTATAACTACATGAGGGGTGTACATCAGGATCTCGGGGAACGTCTGTTCACCAGAGCACCCTAAAGGAAGACAAGGTCCAACAGTCACAAACTCCTGCAAGACCATTTTAGACTGAACACAAGGCAAAACTTCTTTACAGTCTGAGTCTCCAGAGTCTGGAATAGACTCCCCCCAGAAGTGGTGCAGGCACCTACTCTGGATACCTTTAAGAAAGGCTTGGATGCTTATCTTGCTGGGGTGATCTGACCCCCGCTGACTTCCTGCCCCTTGGACAGGGGGCTGGAGCAGATGATCTCGCAAGGTCCCTTCCAGCCCTAATGTCTATGAAATCTATTAAATCTGTGTAACCTGCTTACGTGCCGACCCCTTGCCATCCTGAGACGGGCAGTGGGAGACCAGTGCACGGCCATGAGAAGAACGGACGTGACTCTTAGCTGCAGCCTGGCGGAGGAAGGGCCACATGCAAGGCCCGTGTGAGGACACAGCACTGTCCCAGTCACCCTCGGTCAAGGAGATGCATTCAAGAAGATTGCAGAGAAGGGTGCGCAGAGCAATGGGGGGACGGGGTCGTTGTCATCTTGAGACAGGAAGAGGGGGGAAGAGCAGCTGTGGATACACGTGTCCATGATGGATGGCGGCAGGAGGAGAATGTGAGGAGCAGAACAAGAGAAATGGGCTGGGAGATGAGGGGACTTGGAGATGGCTTTAGAGCCATCCGTCCAGAAGCTGCAGGGAGGCAAGAGACCAGACAGGCAGAAGACAGGGAGCAACGAGGTTCTGAATGGGGCTGTCCTGTGACCGCAGGGAACAGCGCACGAGGACCCGAGGGGTCCCAGCACCTCCATGACAAGCATGGAGAGGCACCACAGGATCTGCTCTGCGTCCAGCCTGCACCCACAGCGTGAGGACAGGGTTACACCTGCCCAAGCCCCGGAGCATGCAGCGCGGGTGCACAGGGGAGCCCTGAGCGCAGTGAAGGCTGCAGCCTCGAGCCAGTGCCACCTTGCAAGCCCCCGCCCAGTCAAGGTGTCTTACGTGGTTGAGTGGCTGAGGTGCCCGAGGGACAGGACCCCCACGGTCAGGCCCTGGAACATATCGGTCACCTGCTGGGAGCTGGGTCACAAACACACAGGAGACAGGCTGAGACACAGCCCGGTACCCGCAAACCAGCCAGCCACGGGGCATGGATGGCTTTGGGACCCTGCCACACAGGAGCTGTCTCACCCCTGGAAGCCGCTGTGAACCCCAAGCTGCAGAGCTGAGGCCTTCCCTCACGGAGAAGCTCCTCCAAGGCCTGCCCCTGCCCCATAGATGCTAGCACTGTTTGCTCACGGGCTGGGAGTGGGGTCCCTGCACCCCAAGCTGCCCTGTTCCTTCAGAGCCAGACCAGACTCTCCTGGCTGTCGACTGCCCCTTGGATCTTGCTCCATAGACAGGGAAAGGTTGGGAAACCACGAGATGAGATCCCGGAGAGTAGGGAGGCAGAGACAAGTGGCAGGG
Organism: Gavialis gangeticus; assembly: GCF_001723915.1. Taxonomy (NCBI): domain Eukaryota; kingdom Metazoa; phylum Chordata; order Crocodylia; family Gavialidae; genus Gavialis; species Gavialis gangeticus. The sequence continues at coordinate 43,873,627 of NW_017729008.1, read as the reverse complement.
AGCTGGCTGAGCTGATTCAGCAAGGGGTGTGAAGCTGGGACCCCAAAGCGTGGCCTCTGCCTGGGAGCCGCTGCGGGTACCTGATCGAGGGGTTCTTCTCCTTGGCCTTGGGCTGCATGGCCTGCTTGGGCGACTGGCCCACGGTGAAGGCAAAGGTGCCGCGGACGTGCTGGGGGTAGCGCAGCTTGTTCAGGTGCTTCCGGAAGACCTCAGCGCTCTCTGAAGCCACCTCCTCGTCGAAGGCGATCCGCAACAACTGCGGGCGGGTGAGCGCAGGGTGGGCTGAGGCACAGCAGGGCCAACCCTTCCCCACCGGGCATGGGATTCCCCGTCCCCCCTCGGCTGCAGCCCAAAGGTGCTGGATGGCACTTGACGGGCATCCCAAGGTGGAAGCTCCAGCCCCACACCCACCCCGTCCATGCCTCCCCTTCCCCACCACCCTTGTAGCTGGATGGGGGCAGCTGCAGGATTCAACTGCAAGCCCCACCAGGTTTCCAGCAGAGCCCTAGCTCCTAGCAGCCTGTGCTGCACTCTCAGTCCTGGGGTCACCCGGGCTGGGGGCTAGACGTGGCCTTGCCAGGCTTGTGGTGACCCCCCCGGTTGAGCCAAGGAGTCACTCTCCTCCCACGGGGTCTGTGGCTCACCTGGAATGTGCACGAGCGCAGCTGCAGCCCTTCCTGGATGGACGAATCCTTCTCCTGGATCTTGTCCTGGATGCTGATCTTCTCTTCTTTGGTCAGTGAGGCAATGGGGAAGGACCGGATCACCACCTGCTCCCCCACTGGGCAGGAGGGAAGGGGGGAGAGACAGGACGTGTCAGCAGCACCCGTGGGAAAAGGGAAGCACCTGCTGGCCATGGCCCTGGGGCTCTCCAGGAGCGCTAGGCTGCCAACCAGATCCCTGGCATCTCCCAGGCCTGCTCCAGGGGAGAGGCCTGTGGGTGCTGGAGATGGAAGGAGCAGCCTGGAGGACCCGAAGCTACTGCAAGCACTGCCTTGGATGGGTGCCTTGTGCCCCCCCGCAGAAGCCTGGGGTGCAAAGGAAGGACGTCTCCCTCTGCTGCCTTGTCCCAAGCTACAAGTGCGATATTTGTAGCTCCATCCTGGCTCCGCTGGGGCTCCACGAAGCGCCAAACAGTGCCCAGGGGTGGCAGCATGGGAGAGAAGCAGCCTGGAGCAGAGTCAATGGCCCCTGTGACATGGTGCACCCCACCCCCTGGGATAGACACTCCCAAGCCCCCCAGGCTGAGGCAGAGGGAAGCGGCGGGGGGCCCTACCTAGCGAGTCCGTGGGTGTGCCCTTGAAGATGATGCGGTAAGTGGTGAGGAAGACAGCCCCCTCCGCAGGGAGCAGTGGAGGCCCCCCGTTGTTCTGGCCGGTGGCTTCCTCCCGTCCATCGGGCATGAGATACACGCGCAACCCCTCCATCACGCACTCCTCGCCCACCAGCAGGCTGGGGCGCAGCAGCTTCGGCTGTGGGGACACGTGGGAGGGGGCATTGGTAGGCAGAGGGGTCAGGTGCCAGGCAGTGTGGATGGGCCAGAGCACACAGTGTGACCCCTTGGCACGGAGAAGGGGGCTGGCAGCAGCCCCTGCACAGGCAGGCGGAAGCCACATACCTTCTGCGTGGTGGGGAGCCTCTTGCTCTCCCTGTGCACGGCATCCAGCGTCTCAATGTGCATCTGCACGATGTCTGTGGAGCAGCGAGACCCAATATGAGTACAGGGGGCCCCGGGAGTGGCCCTGCTACAACACTGCTGCCTGTCCCCAGCTCCTAGCCCGTGGCAGGGACTGCCTGCCCCCAGTCCTCCCCTGCTCTGGAGAGGACCTCTGGCGAGGCCAGAGGAGCAGCCAGGCGCCTGTGACCAACCCCCCCGGGGCCCCGCTCACCAGGAATCATGATGTGCAGCCCCTTGAGGTGCTCGTTGGTGACACCGCTTTCGGTGCAGACCTTATCCACGAAGCGGTTGATGAAGCGCACAACGTAGCTGGCCACGTCCGAGGTCTCGGCATCCTCAAAGCCGCTCTCCGTGTCGTAGCTCTCGGCCACACTCCCGGCAATACTGATGTGGGGAAGCGTGGGAGTGTGAGCTTGGCCTGCCCCCGGGCACTGGCCACAGCTCAGCACAGCCATCAGCCCCTGCCAGCTCCAGGCCCCAGCCCCGGCCCAGCACGTGGCACCTGTTGGTGACGAAACTGTTGCTGACGCTCTCAACGTCGCCGAGGCCAGAGCTGCGCAGCACGCGGCTCTTGCTGGTGTCGAGGGGCAGCAGCAAGTAGCTCATGCGGTTGGCATAGTGGATGGCCTGGCTGAACACGGTGCTCTCCTCCTTCTGGATCAGCTCCTGCTGCTTCTCCCGGCTCATGGTGGGCCAGAGTCGCAGCTGCTCCGACGCGATCTCCAGGGCCGCCTTCTCCGCTCGCTGCCCCTCCTGGCCCTCCTACGTGGGAGGGGGGCATGGGTCAGTTCTCTGCTAAAGTGTGGAGGGGGGGAATCCACACCAGGCACCAGCACGCAGGATCCCAAGCTCACCTCGCCAGCGTGGTTCTCCTCGGTGCTCTCCAGGTACAGGGCGCGGATGTGGTTCTGCACGTCACAGTAGAACATGGCCTCCCAGAACTGGATGTTGGTCCAAACCACGTGCTCCTGCACGCAGCTGTAGGCAAACTGCGTGATGCCCGGGCTCAGTTTCTGGAGAATCAGGAGGGAGAGGGGCACAATGAGGAGTTCTCCTGCGTGCCGACCCCTCTGCCTGGGACGGGACACAGGCACCCTGTGACATGGAGCTGCAGCCCTCCCACCCTGCCTGCTGGCTCAGGGCCCAGCCAGCCCTGGCAGGAAGTCCCTGGCACCCCCAAGGGAGCTGGGCATCTCCTCCAGGCCTGAGTCTGGGCAGGGGCAGATCTACCCCCAGCTGGGACAGTGAGGCTAGAGATGCCCCTGCCCCACCACCCTGCCAAGTGGGTGAGGTCCCCCAGAGCTGGAACCGGAAAGATCTGGCCCTTGCTGAAAAGAGGGACAGTTCCTGCTGCTGATCCTGGGGCTGGGGAGATGGATGGTTCCCAGGAATTTCCCAGCACCGGCTATGACCAGACCACCCAGGGTCCATTGCCCAGCTCTGGCCATGCTCCCGGCTGGGCCCTGGCCGTGCTGTGGGTACCTACACGGCAGAAAGCAGTGACGAGTGGCAACAGCGCTGCTGCGATCCCGTGCTCGTCCACGGCTGTGCAGTCCTGCCACAGAGAGACAGAAGGGGAGGTTATGGCAGCCCCAGGGAAGGGCCCTTTGCCACAAGGCCCCAGTGAAGCTCATGTGCTACCTCCTCCCTGCCCCCAACCCCCGGTGCCTGCACCTGCAGGCAGCAGTTCATCATGCGGACAACAAAGTCGAACTGTTCGTGGTCCAGCACGGCCCGGTTCTGCTGCACGTGCAGGTTCAGCTCTTGGGTCAGGCAGTGCCGGGCTGACCGGCCCTTCATGGCTCTCATCACGGCAGGCATCAGCTGTGGGGGGAAAGCAAGGGGGATGGCATCAGGAACAGCCTGCTGGAGGGCAGCTGGCGGCAGCAG
>NW_017729008.1:43860234-43869925 GCF_001723915.1 Gavialis gangeticus | reverse complement strand
CTGCTGGAGGGCAGCTGGCGGCAGCAGAGATGATGCCAAGCCTCCCCTACCTTGGAAACATGCAGGGGAGCGCTCCATGCCTGGTGGTGGGGAAAGGCGTGGCTCAAGCCCCCAGACTCACCTCCACCCACCCCCTGTAGTTCAAGTGCACTGACCCTTGAACAAGGCTCCCTGCTTCCCACCCCCTCACCACAGACCATGCTGCAAGCTGCTGTGCTGTGGCTTGGCCAGCCCACACGGGCCAAATGAGGCAAGACGGGTCTGCGGGTGAGGAGCCAGAATGGCCAGAGCCAAAGCTGGGGCAGCCCCCTCCCCTCCTCTCCCCCAGCTCCCACCTTTTTGGCCTCTAGCGTCTTGTTCTCGAAGACGTAGGAGATGCAGTTCCGCACGACTTCCAGGCGCCGCGCGCTGTTGGCCAGGGCATTCCCACTGCGCTCCAGGATGGCGGCTGGGGGCAGAGGTGCCGTCACCGCGTGGCCGGGAGCTGGGCTCTGGCCTGCTCAACTCGCTCCGGGCTGTAGCTGGCCCGCTGCCTTGCCTCCCGGCTCTAGGAACCCCCAGCCCCACTCAGCAGGCTGCGACTGAGACTATGCCCTGCCCAGCTAAGACCACTGGGGACAACTGTGCCTTATGGCCTGGCACAGGAGATGAAGGGACCCCACTGACACCTGACTGGAGGCAGTGACTCAGTAGCAAGTTGGGGTAGCCGAAGTGAAGCAAGCCAGTGGCCTAGGCCGGGGAGGAACCCGGGAGTCCCGATTCCTAGCAGCAGCCACCCCAACCTGCTCCCAGGTGACCCGCACGCACCTATGGGGGTCCCCAATGGCACCATGCACTTCTTCTCTGCCTTGACGGCTGGCGGGGCAGTCTGCAATTTGGCAGTGGCCTGGTCGATGATCCACTGGACCGTGCCCTCGTCCAGGCGGGGGAAGGGCTTCTGGTGCAGGCGGAGGTGGCAGCCCTCTGTGGGCTTCTGTACCTTGTGCATTGTCACCGCGGGGTACGGGTTCTCCTGCGTCGGCGAGTGTGGGCAGTCACCCTCCACTATGAACCCCATGTGCCACGGCTCCCCAAGGCACGGGGATGCTGCCCACAGCCACCCCCCCAAACCCCAGGCTCCCTGAACACCCCAGCAGCAGCTACACCCCAGTAGCCTGGCAGGAGTGTGGCCTGAAGGCCACATGGGGCAGAGGTGTCGTGCTCCAACTCCCTCAGCAAGTCCAGCCCAGGTCAGGAGACCAGCGGGGCTGTGGGCATGAGATGCCCCATGTGACAAGGGAGGGACATTACCACCTGGGGCCGAGACCCAGTGCTGACTCCCTCCCCCTAGCTCCAACCAGGGGCTGTAGGCAGGGTGGGGGCTGAAAGCTGGCAGGCAGGAACCCACCCCAAGCCCTGCACCTGGCAGATGACACTGGGAAAGGAAAGGAGCATTTAGCGTGGGCTCCCCTTACCCCCACAGTGCCCTGAGCCCCTCCCCGCGGCACTCACGTTCTTGTAGAGCTTCTCCGCCAGCTCCTTGATGTGCCGCAGGATCTTCTGCTTGTTCCCCTTGTCCGCGTGCATGCGCTTGACCTCGTAGGCAACCAGCTGAAGGAGTGGGCAGGCATGAGGGAGGCGGCACGGACCTGTGGTCCAGGACTGGCAGGGACGCTGTGGGCCCCATCCCCAGTGGTTTTTGGCATGGCTGGGAGGTCTCAGCAGGGGCATACTCCCTGGCCCAGTATCAGTGAGCCAGGGAGATGTGGGCGTCCTCTTACCTCATCAAACAGGTCAATGGGCCGGTACGGGGCTCCCCGCTCTGTCACGAAGCCGGCAAATGCCATGCCCTCCAGCACCTTGGTGAGGAAGTCGTCTTCCACCAGCCCCCGCTGCCCGAGGAAGGCTGCCTGCAAGGACGAACAGCACGCTGAGGCATGGGGGAAACACTGGGGGGAGTCCAGCCCCACAGTCCCCTCCGGACATCAGCCCCCACGGGGAGCACAACTGGGACATGTGCCCAAGCCCTGCGTCCCCAGCTCACTCATGGGAAAGGAGCCTCTTGGGTTGGGCCTGCCTTGCCGTCACAGGCCTTGACAGGGCTGAACTATGGGACCCGAGAGCTTTGCCAGCTGCCCAACCCCTCCTCCAGTCTGGGGGGCAGGTCAGGCATCCACCTGCCGCAGGCTGGAAGCAGAGGGGCGCAGGGCCGTGCTGAAGCTCAGGTTCGAGGCTCATCTACACAGGATGCATGTGTGCAGAACATGTATGCAAACCTAAAATAACCGTGTGCGCACAGCCAGCTTCCCCGTCCCGCGGCACAGAGCTTCCGCCAACCAGGAGAGCCAGGTGCCCTGTGTTGCGTGGTGCCCTGCCCGGCAGGTGGGGACACACCTGTGGAGCACTGCAGGAGGTTGGGGGGACACAGGACCTTGGGGGTGGACTGGCAAGCACTGGCAACTCCCTGACTTGTCTGGAAAGACCCCAGGGCCACTTCAAACCTACTGCCAGGCAGATGGAGGGAAGGGCCCATCACACCCCAATCCTGGTCTCTGATGCCATGTGGAGCAAGCTCACTGGTACCTGTGGGGCCAGGGCTCGAGGGGAGGGTGGGAGCTGGTTCTCAGGCTGCTGGTCTGACTCAGATACGGACAAAAATGCAACAGCCCTCTAGAAGCTCGCTGGCCCCAACAAGTATGGCTCAGGAGCTGGGCAGTTTGGAGATCAAGTATATGGGGGTGGTTGGGGGGAAGTTTGCCACAGAGACACGCGCAGCTACAGAGCAGGTGCAGTTGCTCAGGCCAGACAGCCAGGTGCTACCAGGGAGGTCATGCACAGACCCGCCTGTTTTCTTCATTCCCCCTTGGGTTTGAGGCTGCAGAGGAGGTCCTTCTCCACGGTGCTCCTGATGTGAGCAATGATGCAGCTGCACAAAGGTGAATGCAGCTTTGGGAGCCATCAATAGAAGCATAAAGGTGCAAGACACGCAGGAGGTGATAGTGACTCTGCTCAGCACTGGCTGGGCTTTGTCCAGCGCAGTGCGCGCCAGTTTGGGCTCCCCATTTAGAAGTGACGTGGAGAAAAGTCAGAGAGGTGGCCAGAGGTGACAACCAAGATGATAAAGGTCATGGAAAGCAAGTCCTATGAGAAGAGGTGGAAGGAGCTGGGCACGTTCAGCTTGTGGAAAAGGTGCTTTAACAGGGGGCAGGAGGGCAGTTCTCAAAACCAGAAGGGCTGCCATGAAGAGGAAGTAAACCACCTCTTTTTCATCTCTGCAGAGAGCAGGACATGCAAGAATGGCTTGAAATTGCAGCAAGAAAGGGTCTGGATTGAATAATTGGGGGAAAACGTCTTCGCTGTCAGAGCAGCGAGGTGGAGGAACAGACACCTAGGGAAGGTGTGGACTCTCCATCGCTGGAGGTGTTCAAGAACAGGGTGAAGCATTGCTTAGGGATGACCTGGACTGGAGGAGCAACAGCTGGAAGCCCAGGAGATCACCCCGCTGGGAATGTTGGGGAATGAAGCAGCAAAGGAGTGAAGCAGAGCTCCACAACTGGCCTGCGTATAAAAGATTAAAGCAACTGGGATAAGCTTATGGAGAGAAAGGATGGCACAGAGGGTGTTTGAGCTCTGTCCAGGAGAGCTGGGATATGTGGCTTCTGCTCGCTGTCCCCAGGCTGCAGAGCAGAGGGGAGGCTGCCTGGTTTTCCAGTTTCTAGAGTCTGCTGTTGCTACAAGGGGCCAAGAAAGAATTTTTCCCCCTCCTGTTGTTACAGGTGTCAGGGATTTTTCCCTTCCCATAGAGGTGCTGGGTGCAGCCCAGGCTGGGGATGGGGCTGGGCTGTGTCAATGCTGCTGCTGGCACCAACCCCGCAGGGTCCTCACTGGAGGGTCTTGCCCCTGCACTCAGGCTCAGCCCAACGCTGCACTGGGGGCAGGAAGGGATTTCCCCCCTGCTCAGACTGGTTGCACTGGGGGGTTTTGCCTTCCTCTACAGCATGGGCACAGCCTGGACCTGGGCTCTCTGCAGTGCCCATGACCCACCCTGGGAGAAGCAGGACGTTGGCCACCCTGACCCCCTCGCTCCTTCCTGCCCCCAAAGCAGCAGGACACTGGCAGAGGCCTTGTCTGCAAGCTCCACCTGGGGCAAGTCTGGGCATTCCTGATCTTTCAGGCATGGTGCCCATCTGTTATGCAAGAGGGTTTTACACAAAGTCTTTAAGATGAAGTTAGACAAACACTTGTCTGGGATGGGTTCGATGGGGTGCATCCTGCCCTGAGCAGAGGGTTGGGTTGGACTGGACATGACCTCCAGAGGCCCTGCCAGCCCCAGCCTGACTCCGGAAGGCAAGTTTGGCATGACTTATATAAGAGCATCCACACGAGGGGTTTACGAGCAGAATTTTGTGCGCATGGGTTATAGTTTGATGAAAGGCCATACCACGGTGTCTCTGGCCCACACAGGTTTATGAGGCCACTGAACCCATGACAAGCAGTAAAACCCGCAGTGAACAAACAGCTCCTGGGCTGACCCGGGGACACAGCACCAGGGAGGTTTCATGGACTGTGACAGCACAGATGTGGCCGAAGGCATCAACAAGCTTGTGAATCATATCTGTTCATCTCGTATGGCTAATCCTGGTGCCTGTGGTGCCCTTGAAAGAATCTTATGGCACCATGGTGGAGGATCCCTGATCTAGAGCGATCTATCCCCCGCTGCACCCTCCCTGCATCCAGCACCACATAGATGTCAGAACCAACAACTTTGACTGTGGTTTAATAGCTACCAATGGATCCATCATCCATGGACACAGCTGGTCCCTTTTTGAGCCTGCTGTGTTATCGGCCTTGGCTGCCTCCTGCAGCAGCGAGTTCCACAAATTATCAACACGCTGCACAGAAAAGTCCTTTCTCTTGTTAGTTTTAAACCTGTCACCTGCTAATTTCAGCAGGTGAGCCCTAGTTCTAGTATCCTGGGACTTAAAATCACAGATGAGGGCTGGAAGGGAGCTCAGGAGGTCACACCTAATCCAACCTCCTGCTCAAAGCAGGACCAGCCCCAACTATGTCATCCCAGCCGGGGCTTTGTCTATCCAGGTCTTCAACACCTCCAAGGATGGAGAGTCCACCTCCTCTCTGTGTAACCTGTTCCAGAGCTTTACTACCATCCTGGTGAGAAAGTTTTCCTAATATCTAACCTCATCTTCCCTTGCTCCTTGTCCAGTCATCTCCACCAGCTGAGAACAGTCCAGCTCCATCCTCTTTGCAACCACCCTGCAGGGAGTTGAAGGCTGCTATCAAATCCTCTGTATTCTCTTCTCCAGATCTGCCGAACAACAGTTTGCTTCATGATTTCATAGCTCTCTATGAAGAGCCCTTGTGGAGTCCTGGAGTTTCCTGTGCTTGGTGCTCACAGGAGCAGCATCTCTGCCTCTCCGCCTGCCTCGGGGGGATGCAGTGACAGACAGAGCTGCAGGAGCTACAGAGACCCCAGGGTTCACTAGTCTCCCTGCCTGGGTGGGGAGTGCCCATGTCCTGGCCCCAACAGTGGGTGATGTTTGTGGGTGGCAGGACGCATCTGAGCTGAGGTCAGGGTGCTGAATGGATGCTGTGCTCAGATGCTCTCTAACATGGCTGGTGGCTTCCCCATTTCCTCCAACAGCTGTGCCAGCAAATCTTTCCTTTGTCACTACTGCCCTGTCCTCTGTTGGCTCAGCTCCACTCCTCAGCCTTTTTAACTCCTCTCCTGTCTGGACAAGGTGTCATCGTAAGGTCTGCTTTCCTGACCTCTGATCACGCGCGCGGCTCTTCTCTGCACTCTCTGAAGCTTCTCCACATCCTTTTTGAATTGTGGAGCCCAAACCTGGACGCAGTACTCCAGCTGCGGCCTCACCAGGGCCGAGTACAAGGGGAGAATGATGTCCCGGGATTTGCTTGAGAAGCATCTATGGATGCAAGCCAGCATTCTGCTCGTTTTACTAGCTGCAGCATCACACTGCAGGCTTATGTTCATCTTGTGGTCAATCATGACCCCCAAGTTCCTTTCATCTGTAGTGCTAGCCAGCGTAGCACTGCTGAACCTATAAGGATGCTGCAGGTTTTTCCTCCCAAGGTGGAGAACCTTAAATTTTTCAGTGTTGAACGCCAGCAGGTTCTCATTCCCCCATTTGCTGAGCCTGTCCAGATCTGCCTGTATCACCCTCCTGTCCTCAGGTGTGGAAGCTTTACCCCAGAATTCAGTGTCTTTGGCAAATTTGGCCAGTCCGCTTCTGACACCAATGTCCACATCGTTGATGAAGATGTTAAATAGTACAGGCCCTATGACAGAGCCTGGGGGGACCCCAGTGGTGACCGTCCACCACGACGATTGGCTCCCGTCGACCACTACCCTCTGGGTCCTACCACGGAGCGAGTGCCCCAGCCAGCAGATTGTAGTGAGGTCAAGGCCACAGTTAGCCAGTTTTGCCAAGAGGTGATCATGGGATACCAAATCAAAGGCTTTCTTAAAGTCAAGATATATGACATCAATCTTTTCCCCCTTGTCCAGGTGATAGGTTACCTGGTTGTAAAGGGAAATGAGATTGGTCAAGCAAGACCTACCCACAACAAATCTGTGCTGGCTATTCCTCAGGATATTGCCTTCAGCTAGTCTGTTAAGGATGGCCTCTTTGATAATCTTTTCCAAGACCTTCCCCAGGATAGAGGTCAGGCTGATAGGCCTGTAGTTCCCCATATCTACTTTCCCCCCTTTCTTGAAGATCAGCACCACATTGGCCTTCTTCCAGTCTTCAGGCACTTCACCAGAGCACCAGGAGCTCTCGATGACCCATGCCAGGGGCTGGGCCATGATGCTCGCCAGCTCCCTGAGTACCCTGGGGTGTAACCCGTCAGCTGTCTTGAAGGTGTCCAGCCTGTCGAGGTGTTCCTTCATGAGGACAGCTTCAATGGAGGGTAAGGGATCTCCCTCACCCGGGCCTCCCTGACCCACAGTGGCCAGGGGCATCCCATGGAACTGGTGAAAAATTGGCGCAAAGTACCCATTTAGCAAGTTCGCTTTTTCCTGCTCATTGGATGTCAGTTGTCCTATCTGGTTTAGCAGGGGTCCAAAGTTGCCCTTGCTCTTCCTCCGGCTCCCCACATATCTAAAAAAGGACTTTTTATTGTCCTTGATACTTATAGCCAGTTGGAGGTCTGTCGCAGCCTTGGCTTTCCTGGTTTGCTCTCTGTAGGTCCGGACCAGAGCAGAGTATTCCTCCTTGGAGGTGGATCCAGTCCTTCATCCTTTGTAGGTCTTCCTTTTTAAACACAGGAGGTCCGCCAGTTCCCTAGAGAGCCAGGGGGGCTGCTGTGCCCTTTGGCTGCCTTTCCTCCGAGACGGGATGGACTTTGCTTGTGTATCCAGGATTGCTCCCTTGAGGAGCAACCACTCGTCCTGAACTCTCCTCTTCATTGGGTTGTGGCTTTTTAGGGCCTCTCTGACAACCCTCCTTTGTTTCTCAAAGTCAGCTTTCTTGAAGTAAAGGACTTCTGTATTACTGACTTGCCAGCTTTACCAGATGGTGAAGGTGATCAGCACATGGTCACCGTCACCCAGCTTCCGTTCGATCGTTAGGTCACTGATTAGGTTGTCCCCGGTTGCCAGTACCAGGTCGAGCAGCGCTTTACCTCTCGTTGGCCTGTAGACTCGATCTCTCTTGTACAAGGTATAGCCGTCTATACCCATGGTCTAGTTATGGGTAGAGTCCCACCAGGTCTCCATTAGCCCTAAGACATCATAGTATTTGCATTTAGCAGGAAAACAAGTTCCTCCCATTTATCTCCCAAGCTCCTGGCATTTGTGTATAGACATGCAAGTGTCCCCTTGGGGGCCCTTGCCTTGCCCACAGATTGCACCAGGGCTGGGGCAGGGGTGGGCTCCCTTAACTGCCTTGGCCTGCTGGCTTTGCAAGGGTTGCTCAGCAGGCCAGCAGTGGTGTTAGTCCCCCCATGCCCTGGTGGGCTTAGTTTAAAGCCTGGTGAAGCAGGTCAGCCAGTCTGGCCAAGAAGAGCCTCCCCCGCAGCGGAGAGAAGTGGAGGCTGTCCCTTCCCAATAGCACGCTGCCTCTCTCACCAAAGAGCGGGCTGTGGTCATGGAAGCCAAAGCCTCCCCGAAGACACCAGCGCCGCAGTCTTCGGTTGACTACCTGGATCCTCCTCTCCCTCCTCAGCCCATAGCCCGAGACTGGGAGGATTGAAGAAAACACCACCTCCACCCCCAGACCTTTAAGCCCCGCACCCAAATCCCTGTAGCACCTCATGACCCGGCTGGGAGTGCTCCGAGCTGTGTCACTGGTGCCCGCATGGATGAGGAGCATAGGGTGGTGGTCAGTGGGCTGGAGGAGTTTAGGGATCTTCTCCGCAATATCTGGGATTCTGGCTCCCGGGAAGCAGCAAACTTCCTGGGCTAAGAGGTCGGGGCAGCAGATTCCGGGAAGATTTTGGCTTGCGTGGACACGTGGTGTTTTAATCTGGAAAGGCCCCCCACACATCCAGACAAGCCCTTGGACGGAAGAATCTGCCTAACTGAGCTCCCCATGATGCTGCCCCATCCAAATAAGAACCCACCCTTGGTTTGCTCAGCCTGGGCTTTCCCTGCGGCAGTGCCAGGAGACTGCCTACCACCCATGTGGCCCTGCTGCGATCCGTACCTTGTGGAAGCGGATGACGGGCTCTGGGTGGATGCGGATGATGTGCAGACACCAGCGATAGCCCTGCAGCAGCTGTGCAAACAGGCGGAGGAAGACAGCCCGGATCTCCTTGTCCTGCGCAGGGGGAGGACAGGCCGGTCAGCTGCGAGAGGGGAGCAGAGGAGCCGCCCGAGTGGTGGGGACACCGCGCCAGGCTCCAAGCCACCTGCCCGGCAGGACATGCCCAGGCTGGCTGCAAGGAGGCCTTTCCGCAGGGCTCTCCAGAGCTCAGCTCCAGCAGCAGCTGACCCGGGGCAGGGGTATTGTCTGTCTGAAAGGAGCTGCTAGTCTCCATGTGCATGGAGGGCAAGGAGAAAGCCCCCAGCTCAGCCCTGCAAGCCCCCCTGCCATGTCACGGCCAGCTCCTTTGCCAACACCTCTCAGAACCGTAGGGCAGTCAGGCTGGCGGGGCCCTGCATGGACCCACCCTGCAGGTCAGTTAGGCCAAGCCCTGCATGAGGCAAGACCATCCCAAACAAATCCTTGTCTCACCTTGATGGGAGCCCCAACCCCTGTCTGCCCTGGGGATGGACTCAGATCTCTGCCCAAGAACTCCACCTAGATGCACCCGTGCGCGCAGACATGCACATACACACATGTGCACATGCTCCACACTCACCTGCATTTTGAGAGAGGAGGCGGAGACAGTGGACGGGGGGAAGGCCACGTCTGCCACCTCCAGCTCAGGGTCCAGGACCTGTGTGGACAAAGCACAGAGCATGCGTGGGGGAAGGATTGGGCATTGCAGCTCCGGCCCACCCAGCTTCTCATCCCCAAGGTGCAAACAGCCCAGGCCCACAATGCAGGTGGCCTCAGGGCTGGCTCCAGGGTGAGGGGCATTCTCCAGAAACTACCTCTGGCCCTCAGCATGGCCTGGAGAGGAGAGCCAGGCAGGGTGCAGGGAGAACCCTGTGGCCAGTGTAACATGCACCAGGTCAGAGCAGCGATGACAGCCCCCTGCAACTAAGGCAGCATTGCCAGGGCCC
>NW_017729008.1:43858852-43860097 GCF_001723915.1 Gavialis gangeticus | reverse complement strand
CTCAGCTGCACAGAGGGGCCAGGAGCTCTGGGAAGACCTGCTGGACAGCCTTGCCTTACTCCCCGCACCAGCTTCACTGCCCTGTGTCTGCACATGCCGAGAAAGGGCAACATGAGCTCCGTAGGGCCCAGCAAGCTTGCTTATCCGTGCTATTCTGGACATACAATGTACCTGGGGACCTGTCCATGCTGGCAGGAGGAGGAGGACCAGGACTGCAGCTGGTCCTTGCCTGGAGCAAGTGACGGGGGCAGCAGGAGGTGCGAGTGCCCCATCACATGCTCCCAGAGACAGGAGGCCTGACTGGCTAGAGGTACCCCTCGCTCCAGGGATGGTGCTTACCATGGAGAGGGCCTCCCGGGTCTGCTGGAGGAGGGGCTCAGGCAGCAGGGAGATGTGCACACACTCGGGGATGGTCACCGTGCCCCCGTCCAGGTCAGCAATGACGACGTCCAGCTGGAAGCACAGAACCACACCACAGCCCCGTCTAAGCCAGGCACCAGGGTATGGACAGGCTCTCTCCTCTCCCGAAGAGCCCAGGACACCTGGCAGCCTCGGCAGGCCCATGTCTGGTGCCTGCTGCTACTATATTCTAGCACCTGCTAAAGCACATGGGGCTCCCTTCCCCCGCCGGGGTGGTGCCAGCCCACATTCACACTGCCCAGCCAGGCAACGCAGTACCCCCAGCACTGGGGTTTGCCTCCCTGCTCTTCAGCACAGTGCACAGGGCTGGCAGTGACCAGAAGGGGTGAGAAGCAGCTCCACATCCATGCGTGAAAGGTGGTGCTTTGCCAGGCTGGGCACGGAGAGGGCAGTGCCCCGGCACCAGCTGCTACACCGGTGCTGTCCTGCTGCACGAGCAGCTGCCCTGCTCGGTCCCTGGAGGGGATTCTGAACTGGGGTAAAGGCCGCATGGATAAACACGTCTCAGTCTAATCCAGGTTATAAGTATCCGGATCAGACACCAACTAGGCCCAACCACGGCCAGGCCAGGTAGAGCTGCCGATCACAGGCTAATGAGCTCAGAGATGCAGAAGCTTGCAAAGCAGCAGCTCAGCTGCCTGTGTCCTACCACGTGCTCACAGGGCCTTTTAAATCTCTTTAATAACCGAACCCTCAGCCAGTGGGGACCGTGCTTGAATAGATGAGACCTACATCCCCCAACCAGTCCCAGGCTGACCCTGCCTGCTCCCTGATTCCCTGTGCCCATGAAAAGGCCTAGGACCCCCCCCCCCCGACCCCGCCCTC
>NW_017729008.1:43847019-43858735 GCF_001723915.1 Gavialis gangeticus | reverse complement strand
CCCGGGCCCCAGGAAAGGCCCCAGGCCCCCCCCCCCCCGACCCCGCCCTCACCCCTATGGTGGTGGCTTGGGGGGGGTATTGGTGATGGGGGTCCCCAGAGCCTCACCAGCTCCTGGGTCTCTGCCTGGAAGATGGAGCTGACACCGATGATGAAGGGTGTGGGTGTGCTGAGCACCTCCAGGAGCTGTGCAGGCAAGATGGGCACGTACGTGAAGCTGCAAGCAAAGGAGACGGTCACTGCAGCCCCTTGGTGTGGTGCTGGGACAGTGAATGTGCAGGACTGGGGCAGGCTGGCAGGAAACAGTGGACAGGCAGCTCAGCCACGAGGGCATGTTGACAGTGCCTGGGTTGGGAGAGGTGCAGCAGCTTGTGCACAGAGCTGGCAGGGACCCCAGTGTGCTGGACCAGTGTGCCTGTCTGAGCCAGGAAGTGCTGGAGGGAAGTAGCGCTTGGCCTTGGCCACAGCTCCTGCCCAGGCAGGGTGAACAGGGCACCAGCTGTCCCAAGGCCTTTCCCTGCTGCCCAAAGCCTTGTAGGATGCCCTTCTTCGGGAGGATCATGGGAGAAGCAGGAGAGAAAGCCCAGAGCCAGGGGCTGGCAGGGAGCTGTGGGGTCACATCCAGTCCAAGCCCTGCCTGAGACAGGATCGGCTCTGTCCCATCCCCAGCATGGGCTGCAGCACCCAACACCTTCAGGAGAGGCTTAAAACCCCCTGACACATGGAGCAGAAAAGGCGTGGGTGGGGGCAACCAGCACAGCCCAGAAGCCTGAGAGATCTCCACAGCAGAGCACGGGCATCGCTGCGCCCAGATCCTCCCTGCCCAGTGCCCATCCACCCTCTCCCTAACACCTCCAGTGATGGAGAGCCCCCCTCCCCTGGTTTCTCCCATGGCCTCCCTGCTCTGACAGCGAATACCCAACCTTAACCTCTATTGACTGCAACTTCCAGCCATTGCTCCGTGTCCTCCTCTCTGCAGCAAGAGAGAACAGGGGCTTTCCTTCCTCTTTATGGCATCCCTTCAGGTATTTGAAGACTACTCTCATGTCCCCTCTTCAGCATCTTTTCCACAACCTTGGTGGTTTCTGGGATTAGGTCCCCTTTCCCCTCATCCTGCTGGGTGCCAGGCCTGAGGCTGGCATGGGACTATGGCAGCTCATGGCTGGGGCCAGACAGGGAAGCCCCGGAGCTCAAAATGGTGCTTGGGGCCCGGCAGTGCTGGAGAGACCCTGACGTGCCTGACCTTCCGAGTGCTGCCGTCTGATGGCCTAGAGCTGCCCTTGCTCAGGACACACAGCACCCTGCGGACTGGCCACTGGCTACCTGAGCCACCCCCTTCCCATAGCACATGCTAGATCCCCAGTCTGTGGGCTTGAAGGGAGAGGCTGGCTGGGCTGCAGGGGAACGGGAGGCACCAGGCTCACCTGTACTTGAGGGGGAACATGAGGGCGAGCAGGGCACGGCAGGCGTCGGTGAGGCGCTGGTAGCTGCTGGAGAGGAACAGGATCTTGTGCTCGGTGAGCGCGGCGCAGAAGAGGTACAGCACATTGGTGATCCCTGGGGGGAGGGAGGGCAGAGCGGCAGCGCTCGCGGGGGGCTCCACATAGGCCTGGCCAGTTGGCTGGGGAGCTGCCATGCTCCTGCTCTCGCCCATGTCTCTGCCACAGCCCTGTGCCCTCTCCTAGGGCCAGAAAGGGGGCATGGGACCTTTCCTACTCCAATCTCTGCCCTATCCTCTGGCAGGAGCCTGGAAAACCCCTCTCTGGACTGGCCCGTGTCCCCGCTATCACCCAGTACCAGCTGCCAAGCCAAGAGCTGCCAGACAGGCCCCAGGAGCTCACCCGGGGCAGAGCTGCTGGCCCTTCTTGATGAGAAGAGGCAGGCACAGGGATAGGGGATGGGTGATCACACCCGTGGAGAGGCTGGAGCAGGGAGTTGGGGCTCCTAGCCGAGGGTGCCGCCTGGGGCAACGTGGCGCCTGCGCCCCAAGGGAGGAGTGGCTGGGGCTATGTCTCACCAAGCTGCCGGAAGAGCAGGGCCACGCTACAGCTGCTGACAGGGAGCGAGTCATTGATGGGTGTCTGGATGACCTGCCTGTCGCCCGCGCCAAGGGAGATGGTCCTCTGCAAAAGACAAACAACAGGGGCACTGGCTGTTAGGAGCTGTCCGAGCAATGGTGCCGTGCATGGGCATCTCCTTTCCCCCCTGCACAGGGCACGTCTCCCCACCCCAGCCCACAAGCAGCTGGGCTCCCCCTGCCCCATGATGGGCAGGACCAGGTCTGTGTGCCCCCAGCGTGGTCCCCACTGCAGGCTGCCAGACAGCAAGGAAGGGAGAAGGCAGCTGCATTTGGGTCAACTTGGTGACTACTGATGGGAGACACTCAGCAGTGCAGGAGATGGGCTTGCTGGGCCTGGGGGAGGTCCCAGGGCTGGGACAGGGCTGGGCTTGGACATGGGCCCAGAGGCATTCGTATGCAGTGCTTGGGGGCCAGGTCCTTGGGGTGCCCTGGTGAGACCCAGATGCACAGGCAGCTCCTCAGAGCTGGGGGCAGCTGGCGGGACTTTCCCTAGAGCAGGCTCTCACTGAGGAAAAGGGGGACCTCGTTTTCCAAGCCTGGAGGCCTGAACCCTGCATGGACTCAGCCAGCTCCTCGGTGGAACTCCCCTGCCCTCCCCCCACAGGTCATCGCAGTACATCTACAACCCCAAATGGTCCGGCCTGGCTGCTGCCCCACATTAGACGTCCCTCACAGCTCCTCTGGAGCCTGGAGCAGAGGGAGCAGCCTGGCCTGCCCTGCGAGAGGCCAGGGGACAGCCGGCGCGCCTTCAGAGGGCTGCCCAGAGCCATGCCAATGAGACCTCCCTCCAGCCACAGCCAACGTGTGGCCACATGCTTCACTCAGACTCTGCAGCAGGCCCAGCCAGAGGCCATGGTGCCAGACCTCTTCCCCTTGCTCCTTAGGGATGCGCTGGGTGGGGTGAGTGGGTGGCTGCAGGCAGCCCTGGAAGCCCTGAGCCACCTCACTCCCTGGGAGGAGCTGCTAGAGAAGGGCCAGACCCGGTGAAAGAAAAGAGGTGCATACCGCTCCTTCGTCCTCCACGTCAGGCTGAGATGGAGACAGACAGAGATAGCACAGTCAGTTAGAAACGCACAGTGTGGCAGCGCAGCCAAGCAGCAGGAAGAGAGAGACATGGACAGACAGACACACACAGCAGCACAGACAGGGGCCTGAGCCCTTGTGGGAGAAGGAGAGGAGAGGAGAGGAGAGGGACAGATGGACACAGCACATGGAGAAAGAGCCCTGCCAGCCACAGCAGGAGAAGGGGCAAACAGAGTGGGGATAGGCAATGGTGCTGTTGAGCTTGCTCCAGGGCGTGATCCCCGAGCCTGCGGCATGGGGGAACTGCTCCTGTCTGAACTCCTCCCGTGGCTCACGGGAGGACACGCTGGGGACCAAGGAGGAAGCTGGCACTCGCAGTGGCCTGCATGCCCACCTTGCAAGCAGCCTTCCTCCTTTCCTGCAAGATTGGAACCAGCCACCTGTGGCTACTGGCCCCCCACACCCTGCACATGTTTCTTGGTGGCTAGAGGAAACCCCAAGCTTGGTCTGGAGACGCCCCTGCCATGTACAACCTTGTCTTAGAGACACCTGCAGGGAGGCAAGGGTCTCATGGGGAGCCTGACAGTGCTAGAGCCCAGGGTGGGGATGGAGTCTGCTGCTTCTAGGGTACCGAGTGCCCTCAGCTCGAGGACCTGGGAGCAAAGGAGAGGCTCTGGGAGAACCAGTGGGGCCTGGGGGAAGCCAGTAAAAGCCACCCCCAGTGCTGGAGGGCTAGGCTATGTGCGCTCTAGGTCCAGGGCCAGCCCAGGAGAGCCTCAGGAAAGAGGCAGCCATGCGGTGCTGAGACAAGCAAGGTCACAGGTTGGACTAGGCCCCACTGGAGTGAAGTCCCAGGCCTAGAGTCACCAGCTCCAGCAACACAGCTGCACTCTCCCAACCCTCTCTGCCTCTGGGAAGCCTCTCCCGCTCTTGGCAGCCCTGCAGGCATGGGATGGGGGTTTGCAGAGTGAAGCGCAGGGAGGAGGTCTGTATGTTCCCACTCACGAGCCCCAGCAAGGCGACTGATGCCCAGCGAGGCGGCTGATCCTCACATCCCAGCCAAAGACACAGGGAGCTGGCTGCAGGTTCCCCTTACACCAAGCTAAGGAGGGGGCACCTGGTTCTTCCCAATACAAGCCTTGGCCCCCTGCGGCTGCTCTTATAGACAGCCCGTGACTGCCTGGCTCTAGCACAGCTCTGTGCATGACAGACGTGGCCGTGGGGGAGGCCCGTTGGCCACAGGCCTGCCCAGCCGCCCGGGCAGCTGTTTGCACAGTGGGTCTGTCTGCGCATGAGGCTGGCTCTGCTGACGGCCAGGCCATGCCACGCTGACAAGCTGCACCTCCTGCAATGGGAAGGGGGGCTGCCAGGCTCCACTGGACCTAGCAGTATGGAGGGCCTGATACTTGCACCCCCGCACTGCAGCTGACCCAAGGGAACAGGGGCAGTGCGAGACCCCCCTGCGGTTGTGCCCGTGAGCTGGTGAGAGGCAGCAAGGGGAAGGAGTGAGCAGGCACCCACCTGCGCCCCCCCAGTGATGGGGATGGTGCACGTCAAGAGGTTCCCGATGACATTCTCCAGCGACACACTCAGCCCGTCCACATAGATGGTGTAGATGAGGCCCAAGCTGTTCTGGAGGAGCAAAGCAGAGCACAGGACCATGTCAAGGCAGGGAGCTGAGACTCCACTCGAGTGTGGCAGGGGCAGCCGCTGGGCCGGAGCAGAGACCCAGAGAGGGGGAGGTCAAGAGGTCTGGTGTGTCCTGCTCAGCACCTGCAACTCCCAGCACCTGCCCCCCCTGGGCACTCAGGGATCAGAGCCTCTCTGCTGAAACTGGTCCGTGGTGCCAGCAATAAGCCGTGTGTGCTGCCTACTCCAGGATGCAAGAGGGCCTCCAACACCGGCAGTGGGACTGATGCCAAGCCCTGAAGAGGGCCAGGCTCCCAGTGATGCCACGACACCCTGGGGGGCTCACAGCTACGTATGTCTATCTGCACAGGTCAGCCATGGGCCGAGCCCAGCAGGTGCCTGCTCCAGGTCACTGGCAGGCAGTCAGGGCTGGACAAGGGGGCATAAAGGGGGTAGCTCTGCTGCTGTAGGGGAGCACCCGGGACACAGTGAGTGGCTGGCAGCTAGGACTCTCCATGAGGCAAATGCAAGGCCAGACCTCAACCAAGATTGGGCACAGGGACCCCAGCACTAGCACTGGTGTGCTTCAAGTGGGCAAGGGGGTTTCTTCATGGGGGCTACACTGCCTGCTGGGTGACAGGGAGCCCCATATCTATGCCAGGCACCGGGCTGCAACTTGCGGCTGAGAGCCGACCGGGCTGCAGGGACCAGGCTGGCTCCGGGGTCTCCCCTGGGGCACCTGCCCCAGCCTGCAGAGCTGCTGACAAGCTGCTGCCCCATGCAGGGTTCTGCAAGCCTGCCAGGAGCTGAGCTTTTTACAGCTGTGTAATGGGACAGGTGGGGAGCATATAAAGATGGATGAGATAAAGACTCCAGGAACAGGCTGTGCCGAGAGGCAGGTAATGGCCACAGGTGCCCAGCCCTGCGTGGTCCCTGCCTGGCAGCTCTGCTGTGTGCAGGGCCCCGTGCAGCCTTGTAGGCGGAAGCTAGGAACATGCTGGAGAGAGCATGCCAGGGATAGCTGTCGCCTCCTGGAGATGCCAGGCCCTGCCCTGCCCCTTACCCGGAAGACTTCGGTGTGGTCCAGTCGCGATACCAGCACCAAGCTCTTTGGAGCAAAAAGCTGCACGGGCTGGACAGGCAACGACGAGTCCATTTCCTCCTCCTCCTCTTCTTCCTCGCTGTTCTGCTTGTGGCTCTGAGGCTGGGGAGACATGTGGGTCAGGCGCCGGCTCCCCTGGCTGTGCTAGGCACCCGGGACAGCGCCGGACCTCATCCGACGGGTCCTGCTCACCCTTCGTTACCTGGATGCTCTCGACAGCCTCCCAGAAGGTGAAGCAGGCGCAGTAGTGCCTCTCCGAGTTGATGTCGGTCAGCACGGCCACGAAGAAGTTGGGTGGGTTCCGCTCGGTGAAGAGCTGCCAGCCGCTCGGTTGGCAAAACTGTGGACAGGAGGGGAGAGCTGGGGTCAGAAGGGGTCAGCGGAGGGGAGCCGAAGCAGTTGCAGGTTGAGCCACCCCCTCCCTTATTACCCAGCCCTCCCAGGGACCAGTCCCTCATGCACCAGGAGCCAAGGCAGCAGCCAGGAGCCGGCAAGGAAGTGCCCAGCTCAGCGGTGGGTACGGCAGTGCCCAGCCCCGTGACCAGGCTGGGTAGATAGAAGCCGTGACCGGCGTGCCCTGCTACACAGAGAAAACACCCAGTGCACAAGCGTCACCTCAGAGGGACAGAGCTCAGGGGCCCAGAGTGGTACAGCTCTCTCAGGAGGATGCCAGGAAGAGGCCAAGGCTCTCTCTCAGGGAGCTGCAGGTCCTAGAGTGGGCACAGCACGCGGCCCTGTGAGCTCAGAGCCTTGGCAGCAGCAGCCCCACGTCCAGGAGGTGGAGCTGCTGCCGCACGCGCCGAGGCCGGGCTGAAGCTGAGCCAGTCTGTGGGAGGAGGAGTGATGGCCGAGGGCTTTCCTGCTCTCTGTTCCAATCTGCTGAGCCCTGTCCCCAGCTACCGCTGTGGCGCCCTACCAATACTCTGGCAGCCCCAGGCTCTGTGCTTGACTGGCCCCAAAGTCATGACTGCCCCCGAGACGGAGGCTGGGCGATGGCAGAGGCTGAGAGAAGCCGACTCAACAGGGGCCTGAAGAGGCAAGGCAACATGCCGGCTCCCTGAAGCTGCTGGACTGTTGCAGAGATCCCATCTGAAGCTCCCTGCAGGCCACGGCCCTGCCTCTCTGCCCCTCCGTAGCGGGAAGGTGCCCATCGCTAACCGCAGCAGGGCCCTGCTCTCCTGATGAGCACCAGGTCTTGGGGTAATGAGCTGCGGTGACAACCCTGCTGAGCCATGTACCAGGGGCAGCAAGGCAATCCTTCCTCCTGCCCTGCACCCACAACTCAAGCCAGCTCTTGCTTAGCTGGCTGTGGGGAGGTGCAAGCAGTTCCCCAGCCCAGGGGCAGAGAGCTCCCATTCCTCACTGAGCTCAGCTCTGAAATCAGGACACAGTTTACAGTGTGGCGCAAACATCTCCTGGGCCCCATGCCTGTGTTGCAGGCAGGGCCAATCCAGCCAGCCAGACACCATCTGCATCACCCAGACCAGGTCCAAGCGCTACCTCCCACCTCAGGGTCCCTAGGTCCTGAAGAGCAGTGCTGGGCCCCGAGTCCCTCCCCAGCTCCATGCCAAGGCAGAGCGAGGTGTGTGCTGCGGCCAGCCCTGGCACCCGGAGCAGAGCGCAGTGGCCTCAGGGACTCAGTCTGAGACCAGCTGTTCCCTCCCGGGGGTGCCCTGAACCGTGGGAAACTCAGGAGGACGCACCCATCCACCTGCTGCCCCGCAGGCCAAGCTCTGTGCTCTCTGCTTCTGTGCCAAGCAGTCTCTGGCCTCTCCCAGAGGCAAGCGGTGCTACAGACAATGGCAGACAATTGCCCTGCCATGTGCAAACTTTGTTAAACAATAGCGCAACGAGGAGCCGTGTACACAAATCCACACCGCACGGGGTTCGAGTCATGCTGAAGCCAGGGCCAGCTGCAGCCTGGTTATACAACTGGGTTCCTGCTGCAGAAGTGCAGGCTTAAGGCATGGCTGGGGCCCAGGTTGGCAGAATTTGGGTGCTGAGTCCAAGCACCCTGCCAGCAGTTTGATTGGGGGAAGGCACTGGTTCCCAAATAGGCAGCTCCACATGAGCCAGCGCAGAGTGGTGCCGTGGTCCCTGGCGCTGCTGTCCTGTGTGGCCTGGGAAGAGCCACTCCTGCACATGGCCAGGCGGGTTGACCTGAGGCACCGCATGAAGCCTTGGAATGGGTTTCTCTGCTTCCCAGCCCCCTGCTGCTGCTTCCCCATGGTGTGTACTGGGGCCGGAGACGCCCGGGAAGCTGCAGCCGTCCCCTGCTCCCAACAGGGTTGGAATGGGGTTGTTTAAATTCCGTGGATTTTTGGCTGGGGAACAGCGCAGCGTCACAGGGCTTGGCATGAGTCCTCGGCACCCCCCGCAATAAGGAGGACACACAAGTGTCAGCCAGAGAGTTCCTTCAGTGCCCAAACAATTCCTCCGCCTACCCACAGCGGGCAGGGCAACGGAGGGATAGCCCCCAGGGCTGGGCCTGAGTCCGATGAGCATGGTCCATGTGCTGAGAGCACAGCGGGGCAAAGGCTACCATGGCACAGGGAGCCTGAGTGGTTCGGCCAATGCCAGCTTCCCCGCACCCACCCTCACAGGACTGACCACAGCCTGACACCCCTTGCCAGGGTGGTCTCCCAGGGATGGAGCTGCCTTTGCTCCCAGGAGGAACCAAGTGATGGCAAAGCCTGGCTCTGAGGTCCCTAACAAAGGGGGAAGGTTGCAGCTGGGTCCCCACTGCACAACAGCACCTGCTCCCCCAAAGCACCTGCCAGCCTCCTCCTTGGAGAAAAGCCTCCCTGAAAACACTGAGCATGCACAGCATGGGCTGGTCACCGAGTCCCTGGTCCCTCAGCCTAAGCCCTGAGCTGCTGCGCCAGGGGAGCTGAGAAACCAGCTCCTGAGGTCACAGGCAAGGGAAGCAACAGCTGGCTTTGGGGAAGGGGCCGGCCGGACACCAAGGAGCTGGCTGCGAGTCTCAGGGGTGAGCAAGATGCTTGACTCCTGCAGACACGAGGCTGGAGCAGTGGGGAATCCAGTCCCTTCCTCAGACCGGCTGCGACAGGCCAACTGTGCTCGGGCAGCAGGTGTCGCTGCGGGAGACTGGAGGAAAGGGACCAAGCACGCAGCAGCACTACACACCATGGCTGTGCCGAGGGGCAGGCATGGCACACCCTCCTCACACTTTCTCAGGGCTGGCAGCGTCCTGCCACCACAAGGGGTGTTAAACATGTACTCCAGAGAGCCCAGGCAGAGGCTGTGCCCCCGCTGCAGGGGAAGGCAAATCCCCCCCCAGTCTGCACCAGTCTGAGCAGGGGGGAAATCCCTTCCTGCCCCAGTGCCGCATCAGTCTGAGCCTAAGTGGGATGTGGGGCAAGACCCTCTAGCCGGGGAGCTGGGGCGTGCTGTTTGGTGGGTGCAGCCTGGCGACTTTACAGGCACAGGGAACTGCCTAGAGCAGGCCCACGTGCCCAGGGGGTGGGGTAGAGACCCCCAACTCCCACAGCAGCGAGTACAAACACTGACGGAAGAGCCGGCACCGCCAGCCCAGCTCTCCAGAGGGACCGGGTGCTGCAAAAGGCTGTGACAATGGAAGGCCCCAGAAGACTGCAGCCAGCCAGGGCTATTTATACAGGCATGTGGCAGGCTGGCAGCGAAAGCTGTGGAAAGCAGCCACCCTGCACTCAGTGCTGGGCGTAGCCTGTGCTGGCTGCGAGGGCCAGAACATGCTGCACCACTCGCAATCCCAGAGCCCATCCCTGCGGAAGGGGAGAGGCTGCTGTTTGCCCTGCTCTAGCCCCGGCGAGGCTGGCCCACAGGCTCTGAGCCAAAGGTCCCGCTGACATGCCAGGAATGGGGACAGGTCCCTGCAGCTCCACACGCAGAGAACCGTGACCGGCTCTGCTCACGTGCCCACGGTGTCCCAGCCCTGCCCGATGGTGCACTCACCAGCTCGATGCCCTGTGGGAAGGGGTTATCTTCCCAGTCCTTCTCCGGGAAGCGCTGCAGAATCTGTCCCTGGCCATCCCCGCTCCCTGCGGGAAGAGGAAGGAGCGTGTTAGAAGGCAGGCAGCCAGCACCCCATCCAGCTGTCAGCGCAGCCGGCTGCCAAGGCCGCCAGCGACTACGAGGAAACCCAGAGCAGTGCGCAGACATGGAGCAGGTGGATAACCCGGTGCACTTATGCCCGGTGCTGGGCCTGGGGTGGGAGGTTTTAATGTACATGCACAGACCCACACGTGTGCACCATCCAGCTAGGGGTCAGTCTGCACTGTGCCACGTATGTCCTGGGCTATGGATCCCCGTCTTCCCTGCTACTGTTACTACCATGCGGTGCTTTGCAGTTGGGCCCTTCGCAGTGTCTACAGTTTGTGCCGTGCCCGTGGGCTGTGTCTGACCGAGGGAACGCGCCCACCTCGCTGTGCCCAACTCTCCCAAACTAGCGCGTGACTCTTGTACTCAGGCTGGAAACTGCACGAGAGAACATATGAAGGACACCCGTGCTTTGCTCTGTGGGGGCTCATCACACTTCCATCACTCCCCGAGAAAAGCCAAATGGATCAAAAAAAGCACCCAGGTTCTAGCATACGAGGCCCGGCGGCGGGTATTACAGCTCCCATGATGGACCTCAGCTCTGCCACAGATGCAGTCTTGCCATGGGCAAGAGTCCGAGCCCCTGCGTCCATCTGCCCAGTCTGTGAAATGGAAGAATACTGCCCTCTCTTATGGGGGAAGCCACAGATGTGAGGGCTGGTGCAGCCCTTTCTTAGGGCACAGGCTTTGGAAATGTCAGAGTCCTTGAGCTGCGGGACTGTGGAAGCCACCTCTAATCCAACCCCTGCCTGAGGCAGGATCAGCCCCATCCAAAGCAGCTCAAACAAACCCAGTGTCTGAGCTTGGAGCCGCACAATAGTCGCCCCTGACAGCCCTGTGTATCGCCCCTCCCCCTGGGGTACAGGGGGGCCACAGCTGCCAACATCCTGCTGTTGCCAAGGGGGGTCATGGGCGCTGCAGAGCCCAGGCCAAGGCCATGCCCCTGCTGCAGACCAAGGCAAAACCCCCCAGTGCGACCAGTCTGAGCAGCGGGGAAATCCCTTCCTGCCCTAGTGCAGCGTGGAGCTGAGCCTGTGCGTGGGGGCAAGACCCTCCAGCCAGGACCCTGCAGAGTTTAGTCAGTGATGCATAACTGCAGGGAGGAATCAGAAGGGCTTTAACTCAAGGCAAGAAGGAGCTAGATGTTTACATGAGGGATTTTGCGTGGCTGCCTGTAACTGCAGGGGCTCAGCCTTGCCAGCCTGAGGAAGCCCTACTGCAGGTCTGACACCTCCAGCCGCAAAGAGACTCTGCTGCCCCTAACCCAAAGGGGAGCAGGATACACACCCCTTATGTGACCTGGATGCTTTCAGCAGCCTGAGCTCCCTCCTGAGGATGCGCCAGGGTCCGGCTGGCTAACGCCTCCCGGCTCTGCACGGAGGAATGTGCCCCTTGTTCAGCCTTCAGCTCACAAAGCCTCCCCCACTCCAGCACCCCAGGCACACGGCGTCCCGTCAAAACAGTCTGGTGCTGGCAGCCCTTGCCTTTGCAAACACAAGCAAAGCTGGTTGGGCTCCCTCCATCTCTACCGGCCTGGGGCTGGCTGACTTTGGCCTGGCTGGGGGGCCGGGCAGTGGGAGGAACCCTGCCCCACAACATGTGCACCGCGGCAGGCCTATTCTGGGCATCCAGACCTGTTCCTACCACGCCACTGACCACCGGCTGCCCACAGCTGAATTTAGGAGCTCAGAAAAGCAGGAGATAGTCCACTTATAGCCTTCCAGGACCAAAAAGGAAAGGTCAGGGCTGAGCAAGAGAGAAAATAGCACCTGGCTTCATGTGGGC
>NW_017729008.1:43803931-43846736 GCF_001723915.1 Gavialis gangeticus | reverse complement strand
TAGCACCTGGCTTCATGTGGGCAGATGACTCCTGCTGCAGGCACCCCTGCGTTGCATGCGCTTCCCCTGGCATGGTCCCAGTAGGGTGCTATGTCCCGGCACTGCTGGGGGCCTTCCCACAGCTCAGCCAAGAGGATGCAGAGGTCAGGGATGGAAGTGCATGTGCCAGTGTCCCCTGGCCCCCCATCCCCCCCCGCCCGCCTGCCACGAGGCTCGGCTGCTTCCTCACCCGCTGCAGGCGTTGGATCTGGAGCCTCTGCCCTGCAGATGTGCGTCAGCTTCTCTGGCCACCAACAACTGGGGAACAGGCTCCTGGCACAAAGCCTCCCCCCATGGGGAGGGGGGAGTTGTGGAGAGGGGCCCATTCCTACCAGCCATCCCCGATAACTACCGACGGCAAATCAACCCTGCACCTCTGAGCTGATCGCTGAATCATACAGCAGTGGGGTTGGAAGGGACCTCTAGAAATCATATCTAGTCCAAGGCCTGCCTGAGGCAGGATCAGCCCTGTCCAAACCAACACAGACAAGCCCCATGTCTGACCTCAGAGCCACACAACAGTCACAGCCCCAGGCATCGCCCCAGCCCCTGCCCTCGGCCGCCAATGCCTTGCTGCTGCCAGGGGGCCATGGGCGCTGCAGAGAGTATCCGTTCCACTGCCTCCCTGCTGCCCTGCCCAGGTGGGTACGAGCGAGGGGTCTGTCACTCTAGAGACCATCTCTTGGCGCACGAGGGCTGGACTGCACAGGGTGGCTCCAGCAGCTGCTGCAAGGGGCTGGGCTTTCTGTACATATGCATGGGCAATATGGCTGGGCTACCCATGGGAGACTTTGAAACCGGGGGGCTGGAAACCTGATGTTCCCCTGTGCAGAGCGTCACCTGCCCATAGCAGCAGGCACGGCTCTGGGAGCAGCTGCAGGCCGGGCCGCGCAAGGGGCCTGCTTGCAACCCATCCGTGGTTGCATTTGTTTCCTTCAGGGCTTTGTCTGTCTCAGAAGAAAGAGGACCTGGCTTGCTATCAACCAGAGTCAGGTGCAGCATCTGTTGGCCCCCAATGACGGGCCAAAGGGCCAAGACAAAGCTTGACAGGAAGGACAAGCTGGCCCTGGGGAAAAAAGGAGGGTTGTGGGGAAGGAACCAGCGATGCCCCGTTCCAAGTCGCTCTCCCCTCTGTCCCCACTGCAGATCTTGCTGTCACGTAACAAACCCGACATTTAAAGGACCCCGTCCCCTGCTGTGTCAATGCACTGACCCTCAGAGCTCTCTCCTGCGTTGGCAGGGACACACGTGACCATGGCATGTGCATCCAGGAAGCTGCTCTTGCCAAGCTGCACAGGCAACGAAGTGTGAGGTGATTGCAGGTCCCTGCTCAGCATGACCTGAGTTTGTGCTAACGTGGGCTTGGCCTCCATGAGAGCAGAAGTGGTTGCATGCATTTGGAGCCACTTCCAGCTTCAAGGGCCCTCCTAGCCTCAGGTATGCCTGTATGGCACGTACAACACGTGTAAGGAAGAACCGAGGAGGGTGACCAGGCTCCTGACGTTACCCACCTTGGAAAGGGCAAGCAGGGCCCTACGATGCACCAGGCCAAGCGTCTCCCACAGAGATAGGGCAGGATTAGCATCATTGCCCCAAGCCGTGGAAGAGCTTGTCTGGGGCACTGCACCACCTTGCATCAGGGAAGCTGAACTCAGATCAGGGTTGGGAGTCAACCTTTGGAGAGGAGACCCTAACACCTGGCATGAAGTCCGACTGGACACCGCTGCTGCCTGCAGACAGGCTGGGAAGGGAGATGAGTTGTCCAAGTCGGGACAAGTGGGTGTGAACAGCTCACAACTCGGTGTAGGTTGGGAGGGCGAGAGCTGTAAACCAGCTTCAGCAAGGGCCCCCAACCAGGCAGTCGGTCAGATGAAAGTCCTTGGCACTCACATGTTTCCTGGACCACCATGGCTCCGGCACCGTCCCCCACTACCAGAACTGCAGGCGGAAAGAAGCCTCCCTGTCGCCGGAGCGAGGAGGGTCTGGGGCAGTTTCCCTGTGGCAACATGGACCTTGGGGCACTCATGACAGGAGGCATGTGGATTTGGGTGCCTGCAGTGGCAGAGGGCACAACTCCAGATCTCCACTCCCCACCTGCCCCCTTCTCAAGCCTCCTTCCACCTCTTCACACGAGTGTGATCTGTCCCCACTTGCAAAGCACAATTTTTCCAACTGTTTAGTTGGTCTAATAAAAGATAGCGCATTTACTTAAGGATCCTTGTCTACCTGTCCCTAGACCAGGAGTGGTCAATTATTTTTGGGGGAGAGCTGCTTACTGAGGTTTGGCAAGCCATCAAGGGCCACATGACAGGCAGCCAGGGGCAGATGAATATTAATTAAAAAAAATTTTTTTTTAGGGACCCTGTGGGCCAGATAGAATGGCCTGGTGGGCCACATCTGGCCTGCGGGCTGAATTTTGCCCACCCCTGCCTTAGACCAACACAATTACAACCAACAATTCATTTTTGGCTTTGCTTTTCCAAGCAGAGGAAGACCCGATCTGCCCTGAGAAGGATGCTGCTGCAGTGCTGAGAAAGGCACAGGACTGTGTGTGGAGCAGAAGAAGGGAACTGCCCCCTTCCACGCAACAGGACCCTCATTTCCCCGAGGCACCTGAATGCTGCAGCCAGCATATTGTGCTGAGGCAGGGCTGTGAGTCAGCCTCTCCACAGCCGTGACGTGGCTCCGCTCCTATTGCCAAGTGCATCCACCACCGGGTGTTATATGAAACACCCATGAAAATGAAACCTGGGCAGAACTAACAGGACGTGCCTTCCCTGCTCTGCCTGGGAGGGCTGGGGTGCAGGACCTGCTGGGGCAAAACAGACAGCTCACAGAGACACACCAGAAAGCAAGATGCGGGAAACCCCAGTGGGCAGGATCCCAAGCATTGCCTGACAGCTCAGACCCGTGGCCACAGGAAGAGCCTGGAGCTTCATAAACCACTTTCTGGACAAGGAAGGTGAAACCCTGCCTGCTGCGACTCACTACATGGGTGGATGTAGGACTTGGAAAAGGGGGGTGCAGAGGGCAAAGGGCATCATCCCATATAGCACAATGCGCCTTTTTCTCCAGTTAAATTTAAACTCGAAGCTTTACTGAGATGCCAGGGGCCTGGGGCTGGATGCTTCAGTGTAAGATGGAAGCAAAAAACAAATCTCTTTTCATGGGGATAAGCTGAAAACTATCTGCAGGGCTGACATAGGGGCTACCAGGAAGAGACAGCAGAATGGCACAAGAAAGGCCAGCTGGACCGGTGGCACATCAAGCCATTACAAAGCAGAGAGTGGTGTTAACGCCTGTGGAGTGAAGAGTTTAGCAGGAATTGCGGGGTGGTGACAGAGCCCTGACGTCAAGCACTGCCTGACTAGAAATGCAGCTGCCACGGCCAGGCTGGTGGTGCCAGACTTTTCAGGAGTCCCAGGGCAGGAGGTGCAAATGCCCCAGCAGAGCCCCCTGGACTTGCCCTGGGACACCCCCACTTGCAAGCCCAGGATGGCCAGAGGCTTGTCTGCAATGGGGCCTGTGGGTGTGAGGTGTGCTCAGGCAGCTGTACTGGCTGCAGAAACGAGGCAGAGCCTGCTCCGTTTGATGCAGCCAGGCTGCTGACAAGGCCGCCAAGGCTGCCCTAGGATGGTGTAGAGCCTGGACAAGCCTCTTTCACAGGGAAGCAAGGATGGGGGCAGCATGGACTGCAGAGAGGACCATGCTATTGCACCCAAGGTGCTAGGATGGGGGTAGTGGTGGTGGAAGCACGCTGGCTCCACAGTGACCTCCAGAAAGCAGGGACTTCACCTTGCATGCCCAAGGCAGCCCCTGGCTATCCAGAACGGCTGGAAGGAGCAGTCCTGCTCTGTCACACTGCTGTGGTCACCTGCCATGAGACTGGGAGCACAGAAAAGCACAGTGAGGCCCAGCAGGCAACTGGCAGGCCCCACGCTGCACTCCGTAGCTTTCCAGGGTTGCAGGAAACACGCTCTGGCTGCAGCTCATCAAGGCTGGGCCGAAGCCAGGATTTGCTTTGACACCTGGCTCGGGGCTCACATGACCAAAGCAAGCGAGTAGAGGCAGGAAGCTCCCCCCATCCCTGTCAGTTCCTGCCTGAAATGCAACCCAAAGCACTGGCCAAGGGCATGGGAGATGCAGCTCCTGGCTACGTGCTGCTCAAAGTCGAGGCACCCTGCGAGATGCCCAGCCATCCTGCCAAGGGTTGCCTATGTGCCCCCACCATGCTTCTCCTAGGTCCTGGCAGGCAGGACCAGCAGGGCCACTGCTGGCAACACTCAAGGGCCAGACTCTGTTGACCACCGAACAGTGCCAGACTGCGGGTCCGAATCGAACCTGCCATGGCAGGGGGTCGGACTAGATGATCTGCTCAGGTCCCTTCCGACCCTAGCAACTATGAAACTATGAACCCAGCCCCCCAGTCCCAGGGAGCCCAGTGCTGGGCACAGGAGATGCAGCCACAGTACAAAGCTGGACCCCAAATTCCAGGAGCTCTGCCAGGAAGTCCTAGAGGCAGGTAGAGAGGGGGAGGCCCTGCCTCAGGGCATGCCGGGGAGGTCTGGGGACAGGTGGAGTGATGCCGGGGCAGAGGGGAGCCCCAAGAAGTCAGTCCCCCTCTCTGTCTTGCAGGGCGCCGAGGCACAGCTGGTGAACATGATGCCAAGTGTCAGCAAGCTGCATGACCGTCAGGGGTTTGGTGGTCCCAGCCCATGTCCAGTTTCTTTCCCCACCTCCCCCAGCCCCTTCGAGCCGCCTCTCCTCCCTGGCATGCAGCAGTTGCAGATGTGCTTGGCGACCAGCTGCTGCAGGAATCCCTTATCATCCTCGCCTCTCCTGCCTGACACTGGAGAGAGCTTGGCTGCCCGAGCCCCTCCAGGGCAGTCTCCTGGCAATCCTGGTGGGAAGGTCAGGACACGAGGAACTTCCAGTGGGGCAGTGCTCTGATGGGGAAGAGAGGATCAGCATCAGTGCAATCCTCCCAGGCCAACAGGAGGTTGGCGACAGGCTCCCCAGCCACCTGCCCCGGGAGCTGATGAAACAGCCTCCCCTCCAGCTGCCTTTAGCCAAGCTGGAATTGCAGCCACAGTTTACGCCAGCCCCAGGGGAGATGCTAGCAGCACTTCCAGCAGTGCTGCACAACCCCACAGGACCTACAAAGGTTTCACAGAGTGAAACCAATTTCCTGCTGACATGGTGCCCACCGGGTTATGAGCGATGGGATAAACTCCCTCAGGTCAGCCAGGTCTGGCACAGCCACTGGCACTGGCGCCAGCTTCCAGAGTAAAGCAACCAAACCCATGATTGCTACCTGCACCTTGCTACCATAGCTGCAGCCACAGGCATCGGCAAGGGGCCTGCAAGCATTTGGCAGCCTCTGGGTTAGGAGAAGCAGGTTCTAGGGAAGATAGAGGGTCTTGGGGCTGCTGCTATCTAGAAACAGGAGCAAAGTGAGAAGTACTGGCTGCAGAGATGGTGCCAGGCTGCAGCTATCAATGCAGCATCCCCCCAGGTGTCCGAGGAGCTCCAAGACCACACGTCAGGAGATAAGAGCCCATAAACCTGGCTGTGCATGTCCTTTACAGGCCTCAAGCCTCTTGGCCCCTGCTCCGTGGGACAGCCGAGCACTGCTCTGCACGACCGCCTGGCAGACAGGGCGAACCCACCGTGGCCCTGCCCAGCAGCTGCCTGGACGCCTGGGGCCGCACCCGCACAGCACAACAAGTGTCTGCCGGGGGACAATGAGGGCCCTGTTCCCTTGCTACATATGGATGAGGAGAGCAAGAATGGCTTTTCTATGGGACGCAAACAAAAGGGCTGTGTGTGCAGCGCCGCAGAGGGCTGGGACTGACCCAGCTGCTGCCCGCCCTGGCTGGAGGCACTGGGAACACTGGGCCTGTCGCCTGCTTCAAAGCAGGGGACGTGGGCTTCAAAGCTGGGCACCTGGCACAGCCCGCTGGTGATTAAAGCTTTCCTGGGCACGCGCTGGACCTAGCGCCCACCCTGCTGGGGCAGCACCTTGGGACAATCCAGGCTGCTGCATGCTACCGAGGGACGCGTACGGCCCCCTCCCCTCACGCACGCAGACGAAGGTGCACAGCTGAGCCCGGTGTTCATGGCGGCAGTGATGACAGCCCTCCTGCACTCCTTGCAAAGGAGGATGTAGAGGAAGAGATACACGGGTAAACCACAGAGTCCCAGAGCCATGGAGCTGGCAGGGAGCTGTGGGTTCACATCCAGTCCAATCCCCAGGGCAGGATCAGCCCTGTTCGAACCAGCGCAGACAAACCCTGTGTCTGACCTCGGAGCCACACAACAGTCACCCCTGACACAGCCCCAGGCATCGCCCCCATCCCCACCCCTGGGATACAGGGGGGGCCGCAGCCGCCAACGTCCTGCTGCTGCCAGGGGTGTCATGGGCAGTGCTGACAGCCCAGGCTAAGGCCGTGACTCTGCTGCAGAGAAAGGCAAAACCCCCCATTGTGCACCAGTGTGAGCAGGGGGGAAAATCCCTTCCTGCCCCAGTGCAGCGTGAGGCTGAGCCTGAGCACAGGGGCAAGACCCTCCAGCCAGGACCCTGCTGGGTTGGTGCCAACAGGAACACTAGCACAGCCCAGCCTCAGCCCCCAGCGCCTCTGGGGGAGGCTTGAAACCCCCTGATGCATGGAGCAGGATGGAGGGAGAGCAGGCAACCAACAAATACATAAGTTAGCTTGTAAAATGGCACAGCTCCATTTACAAAGCTATGGAAGTCGCCTCCAGTCTGACACAGGGGCCTTAAATCTAAAAGGCTGAGACCGGCTGGTCCGGACAAGTGGTCCCCTCCACACCTCACGGGAGGGGACAGTTGTTCTCAGCCCCGGACGGCATCAGACAGAGCTCCTCCACTGCCTTGCCCCAAGGCAACTCCACTGGCAGGCTGCGCTCCCCGGAAAAGGTGGTGCTGGGTGATGAATGCGGGATTCAGGACCTGACAGGAGATATAGTTTTTATAGCAGAGCTAAAATTAAAGAGCGTCTCCAAGGAACAGGGCGGTCTCGTTCCCCTCGCAGTCTATTTTCACCCCATGCCCTCTTTCCCCAAGGCTGTCATTAGCTGCTCAAACCTGCTCTTAGGTGCTCTCAAATTAAAACCTGGATGTGTCAGCGAGACACCTGAGCTCATCCTAGCCTGGCAGGGCACTGGGCCCCTGAAGAGAGGTGGGTGATACCTGCTGCCCTGCACCTGTCCACCCGCCCCCCAGGAAACGGGTCAGGAGCTACTGCTGGAAAAAAAAAGAAGGCCCCTGCAAGCCAAAACTTCAGGCCAAGCCAGGGAGCCCATGGCTATGGGCACCCAGCAAGCTTCAGCTGAACCTGTTTTAGGAACAGCTTGTTGGGGGGGGTCTCACAGCCGATGTGCTCAGACCCAGGGAGCTACTGGCAGTGGGAGAGAAGCAAGAGGGATGCCAGGGTGGCCTGCCACCTGCTAGCCACTTTTCATGCCAGGAAGTGCTCTGGGAACGGAAAACCCTCATTAACACCTCAGGTTCAACTCCATCCTCACTTAAACGCACCTCCAAAACAGCCTGAGAGGAAGCTGAAGCATCAGGGCAGGGCCCGGCCGCAGCACAGGAGTCTCGCTGCATCCTGGCTGGGTTGGGGGGTGCAGGCAGGTGCTGGGGCTGTGTTGTCTCTCTACAGGGGCTCCCCGACAGGTCCATGCACCACTCAGCTTGGGCTAGGTATAAAACTCGTCTCCCCAGGTCAGCTTCAGCCCTTCACCCCTTGGGAGGGAAGAGGGAGAGAGTCCAACAAACTCTTTTCCAGCAGCCTCAGTAAGTGGGTAGCCCCGAGCTCGGCTGGGTGCAGCAGGGGAGCAACAAACCTGGAGGCACTGGCCCCAGTCCTGAGAGCATGTGCTGGAACAGGGGCGAGCCCAGGCTGGTCTCCAAGCACCTGCTTCCCCACGGGCACCCCGGAGAGGAGCGGCAGCAGGAGCCTCGGGGACAGCACGAAGATAAGAGATCTGCTCCTTCTGACAAAGGGCTATGCCACCCAGCAGGGAGATGCTGTGCCACGCCACGGTGGAAGCAGAAACCTGAGGCTGAGCTGTTGGCTGGCTGTTATCGCACCTGGCAAAGAGGCCCTGGTTTCTTTCATGTGCTCTTGGGAATCACACCTGGCCACTCTGCACCAGTAACTCCACCTGGGACAGGTCTCCAAAAGATAAGGCCTGGCACGTGGCCTACCCAGACGCTGGCATGGCAGCAGCACAGGCTGGCACCTTCCCAGCTAGGGAACACAGCACCAAGAAGTGGGAGGGAAGATAAGGGGCAGTGAGGAGACGGCAATCCTGTCTCTGAATGGGACACGAGTGTGCCGGAGGTGGAGGGTCTCTGGCATGGCCACCAGCACATCTCGGGACATGCATCTCTTTTGGTGCAGAGTTGGGGAATGGGGTGGGGGAGCAGGGCTGGGACACGGGCCTGTACTGCTGCAACCAACACGAAATAAACCCTGGTGATTCAGGAGCAGACCAGACCTCATCATGCTGCAGCTGGCAATTCCACCCTACAAACACTGTAATGCGAATGCTCACCATCACCCCAGCCCACGATGAGGTGCAAGAGAGAGGCCTCTCAGGCATGGGGTGGGGGGGCATGACAAGCATTTGCCCTTCAGGTGCAACAGGGCCTGGTCTGCTCACCCGTGTGATATCACGGGTGCCAGCAGGAACAGTGGCCTCCTACAAGCCCAACCCTCCTTCCTGTTTCCAGACTGTAGGTGACACCCAGTCCAGCACAATGCAGACCTCCAAAATGTGGGGAGGAGAGGGCAAGTGCCAGTACATACCCCAGAGCTGGAGGGAGCCGGAAACAGCTGCAGCTCCTGCTCCGACTGCACTTGCTGGGCTTGGCGTGGCTGCTCCGAGTGGAGAGGATTTGGTAGAGAAGCTTGCAGAGTGGCAGCAGTGATGAGATCTGGGGGTGCTTTGCAGGCCTCTGCCTCCCCCTTCCCTGTGGGGTGCACATGGCTCATGGAGCCAGAGAGAAGCGGAGCTGGAAGGGAACTGCGGAGGTCACATCTAGTCCAGCCCGAGGCAGGAACATCCCAGAGGCCAGTGTCTGACCTCTCAGCAAAATTGGACAGGGACCTCAACACACCAGACATCACATCTGACCCTGCCACAAGGAAAGTAAGGGGGCCCGTGGCTGCCAACATCCTGCTGTTGCAAAGGCTAAAATACGCTCAACAGATCCTAGGCAGAGGCTGTGCCCCCGCTACACAAGAAGGAAATCCTTCCCCCCAATCCATACCAGTTTGAGGAGGGGGGAAAATCCCTTCTGGCCCCCAATGCTGCATCAGTCAGACCCTGAGCAGAGGGGCAAGACCCTCTAGCCAGGACCCTGAGGGGTTGAGTCCCAGCAGGAGCACTGGCACAGCCCAGCCCAGCCCTCATCCCCAGCCTGGGCTGCAGGAGGAAGGGATTCAGCGGCGAGGCAGGAAGTAGGGGTGCAGCAATGGCACTGGAATGGGTAAAGAAAGCCACTGGGCTAGAGGGAACCCTGCCAGGGGGTCGGAGGCAGTGGC
The DNA here is from genome assembly GCF_001723915.1 of Gavialis gangeticus. NCBI lineage: Eukaryota > Metazoa > Chordata > Crocodylia > Gavialidae > Gavialis > Gavialis gangeticus. The sequence goes on along the minus strand of NW_017729008.1, from coordinate 43,837,122 downwards.
AGGGCTGTCTCTGCAGGGTAGGCCACGGTCCGTCTGAGCAGGTGATTCCCATTCAATGCAACTCCCACAATGGCAGCAGTTCTGCATTAGCAAGGTGCAGGCATTAGTATGTGGGCAGCGTGTGGGCGCCTGGCTCCATGCACCAAGGGCTCCCCGCACTGCCCATGCTGGGTTCTGCCCTTCCCTGCTCCCGAAGCTTGAGTCTGGCTGGACCCAGCGGTCTGGGAGGCCACTAAATACCTCCAGACAACTTTTGCTGGCTTCAGACAGGCCTGACACCTATCTTGAACCGTGCCACCTACAAGCAATCAGTGCCAAGGACTCCTCGGCAAAGGTCCTGGCAGGCTAAGCGCACAGGACGACTCTCCCTCTGGTTTCGAGGGCTGAGGGGGGCGCAGAAGATGTCTTGTGGCTCCAAGTGGCTGCAACAAGGGGCGGTACATTCAGAGCCAGTGAAGAAAACCTCTTCCAGAGGCAGCATGGAGCAAGCAGCCCTGCACCAGACCCCACCTGCCACGTCCAAGACCCTCTCCTGGAAGCAGTACTAATGGCCAGGATGTGGGGTCTCCAGGTCTGCTCCCCCCTGTGTTACACTACACGGCTCTCCCCACCGCCCACCATGAGTCCCCAGTGCCATGCCCTTCAGCCAGGGGCTTGGGCCAGCACCTAGGAGCAGGTGCCTGGAAGCCTCCAAGGCCTCCCATCAGCTCCACGCGGGAGGCAGGACAGGGCGCCCATCCAGTCGGCCTCTCCGGAAGCACAACAGGAATTGCAGCCCACCGTGCCAGGGTAAACGCTGCACCATTTGGCCCCACAGACAGGGAGCTGGGCATGCGAGGGAGCTGCCACGCGCCTAGGGAGGAACCGGCTCTATTTTTACCCGCTGCTGTGTTCCAGCTGTCTGCCTGGGGGACCTCACCAGCTCCAACGTAATTACAGGGCCGCCCCCGCCAGCTAAAAACAGCACCTGTTGCCCTGTAGCTGCCTCCTGGCTGCGCGGAAACATGGGCAGCCAGAGGCCAAAGGAGTGCAGGGCCTAGCTCCCATCATGGCCTGAGAAGAGCAGGGCTTGACAGGACAGCTCGGGCCAGGTGAATGCTGGACTTGACAGGCCCAAGGGTCTTGACTCCAGGTGCTCAGACATCACTGTTCTTTCTGAATGTCCGGTGCCTCAGTTTTGAGTTCTCAGACTCGGCGCCTCGGGCAATATCCCACTGTGCAGGGCCTGGTGTCTCTGTAGCTGTCCTGGGAGGCCTGATGGAGCTGCATGGCCCCCTGGGTCCAGGCCTGAGGTTGGCTGGAGGTGGTGCTCCTCTCTGGTTCTGCAACCTGCCATCCATTGCTCACCACCAAACTCCACCATGGTGCCCTGAGCCGCCCCTGCCTCGTTAGAGCCAAGCGCAGAGCAGGGTGGAGCGGACGAGGGAAGGAATCCGGGCTGTGTCTGGAGCCAGCCGTTCCTGGTCCTTGAGTGCAGGAGCTGCAGGGCGGACTTCTAATGGCACATCCAGGAGGTCCATGGCACGGCCACATGGAGAAAGCGCTCACAGAGCTGGCTCTGGAGCCGTCTGGCCACTCTGCTGCCCTTCAGCTGCCCCATGTCCCCCCAGGATGCCATGTCAGGGCAGCCAGCACAGGCTGTAGCGCTGCCGAATGGCTCTCTGGGCCCAGTCACCTGTCTGCCTCACTGTGGAGAATCGTCCTAGAGCTGTGGGGCTGGCAGGGAGCTGCGGGGTCACATCCAGTCCAACCCCTGCCAGAGGCAGGATCAGTCCCATTCAAACCACCCCAAACAAACCCATCATCTAATCTCTTTATAAAACAATCAACTCTGACAGCCCCAGGCATCACCCCCACACCTGCCCGCAGGGAAGCAGGGGAATGCGGCCACCAATGTCCAGCTGCTGCTGGGGGGGGTCATGGGCGCTGCAGAGAGCCCAGGCTGAAGCCGTGCCCCTGCTGCAAAGAAAGGCAACCCCCACCCAGTGCACACCAGTCTGAGGAGGGGGAAATCCCTTCCTGCCCCAGTGCAGCGTGGGGCTGAGCCTGAGCACAGGGGCAAGACCCTCCAGCCAGGACCCTGCGGGGTTGGTGCCAGCAGGAGCATTGGCACAGCCCAGCCTGGGCTGCAGCAACACCAGCGCCTCTGGAGGAGGTGAAAACCCCTCGACACATGGAGCAAAAAAGTGTGTGTGTGTGTGTGGGAAGCAACCAGGAGAGCCCAGAAGCCTGGGAGATCCCTCCACGCATTGCTATGCCTAGATCATCTGCCCAGTGCCCATCCACCCTCTCCTTGAACCCCTCCAGTGCTGGAGAGTCCCCCCCTTCCCTGGTATCTATACCACTAGCCACTGCCTGCATCTGGGAACCACATTTACAAGACAGAACGAGCAGCCTCTGCCTGGCACTTTCCACGCTGCTAAGCCCGGAAGCCAAAACCAGTCTAGAAAGAGCCGCCAACATGCTGCCATGTGCCCGGAGTTTCGGGATTCCAGGAAAGCAGGCACCGAAGGGAGTACGCTCCAACCCCACCGAGCCGATCGTGATGACAACCGATGCCACCATGGATCGCTTCCCTTTCCATCACCACCTGCCTCTCTAGCCTTTCTTCCCCCTCTGGGCTTCTGCACAGGCCAACAGCTTCCTTGTTGGGTTTCATGAGGCGCATGGAGAACTGGGACGTTCCTCCTCACTTCCCACTAACAGCAGAATAAATTTCTCGCCATTGAAGTGAAACCAGAGGCTGCTTCTCCACAAAACCAAGAAGCTACAGAGCTTGCTAAGCTCCTGGGGCCTCAACAAACTCTTCGGCTGCTTTTTCACCTTGGAAAGCAAAGGAGTTTGTCAGAAGGACCGTGGTCGGTCACGGCGGCTTTGCAGTAGGATAAATAAGTAGGAACGCATGGAAAATCCCAGCTCGAGTTCAAGCGTCAGTAGGTGGGCCACAGGCAGGCTGCTCCAGGGAATGCAGCGCCGAGGCAGAGGGAAAGGGATGAGGCAGGCCGAGAGGTCAGAGCACAGACAAAGGCAGGAGAGGCCAAGCTGGGAGAGATCACGGCCCTGTTTACAAGCTCTCCCGAGTGCAATGGTGATGTGCAGGGAGCCCAGCTGCAACCCATGCTCAGAGGGGAAGCTGCCTGGGCAAGGCTGCTGGGGGGGAATGCAGCAGATGGGAAACTGGAAGCAACAAGAGCAAGAAGGAAAGTACTCTGCAGCACTTCTCATCAGCCAGGAGCCCAGGGCACAGCACCAACCAGCTGCCTTAGTTCATCTTCTTTTATGGAGAAGGAAACTGAGGCATGGGAAAGTGATGCCCCAGAGTTAGAGCTGGCAGCTACCTCATGCTCGAAGCAGACAATCCTGCCCCTGACCAACACTAGGGCAGGCCTCAAAGGTCAGCAAACAGCAAACACTGTTAAATCTCTGCTAAACCTAATGCAGGCCAGGGCTCAGCGCAGGGGCGGGACCGAGGTGGGGTTAGGGTTTGGGTTCATGACATCGTGGCTCATGTCAGTCCTGACTGGCCCCTTGCCAGGGAGCTCCCCACACACAGATCAGGACAGAGAAGCAGCTCCATGCTGACCTGCAAGGAAGAGGAGACCCTGCTCCCAGGGGTGGATGCAGAGGGGGTACAGCTGCACCCCGCTTTTGGACTGCAGTGCACCAGGAGAGCCTCTGGGGATTTCTTTAAGGAGGTGAAAATCCCCCTCCATTCCTCTTCCAAGACCTGCTGCAGTGGCTTTCCCCACTGTGCTGGGGTAGGGGAAGCATCAGAGCTGCTCCTGGTGACAGTGGGGGTGGGCAGGGGATCCCCTTCCCCAGCCTGTTCCTGGCAGACAGGGCAGGAAGGGGGGGAACTACTCTCTTCCCTGCTCTTGCTGCTGTCCCCGGCCTCAGCTCAGCTCAGCTCTGGTGCTTCCTCCCACCCCAAAACAAAGCAAGTGGCAGGCAGAGAGAGGGGAAGGAAAGGGAAGGAGAAGGGGCGCTAACACCTGCAGGCTCCCAAGGGCCGAGGAAACAGGGAGCTAGGCGTGCAGCCAACCCTGTAGCATGGGTAGCTGCTCCTGCACCCCCCTTTGGGAAACCCTGGGTCTGCCCCTGCCTGCTTCCCCTGCCCCAAGTCAGCTGGAAGGGGCTGAGAGCCACTGGGACACTGGGAGCTAGCTAGGGCCCTGCAACAAGCTGTGCCCGGGCAGGGCTGGCGAGCTGGAGGACACCGTGATGATTTACCAGAAAGGGATCTCATCCCAGGTGTGGTCGCACTGACCCCCTGGAAAGCACCACTGTTACCGTGCTGGCATCAGCCATGCTGGACAATCCCTCTGCCCAGCGCAACCGGCCAGCAAAGCCAGCGCAGCATCAGCTCTTGCTTCCTGTTTGCAGCTGCACAATGCTGCCAACGAGCAGGGGAGACCTGGCTGGGAAGCCTCAGCCGCTCTGAGGCTGGAGGGCACATTAACACCTTGGAGCACCAAGCCTCAGCCCAGGGCTTGCTGCTGAGTTGCTAATGGGGTTTCTGCTGCTGCCTGTGTGCTCGGTACGCCAGGCTGCGAGGGGTGCAGCGTGCCAACATCTGGCTGCACCTGTCCAGCACACTGAGCACTGAGAGGCAGCGTGCTTAGCCTCCGGGGGTCCTGAACCTGGGAATGCCCCATTTTCCTTCCAGCATCCCCAACTCAAGACGGGGGCCCCAGCTGCCCACACAGCCTCCTTCCAGTGCTCTCCAGACTGCTCTGGCCCATCATTTAAGTCTCTCCTCTTGTGTGCAATAGTTAACAGACACCCCCTTCATGTCTTTCACACAGCTGAGCCCTTGCTCAGCCATGGGGATACAGGCAGCAGGAAGCTGGGGAACCCCACCAGAAAATCCCAAACTATCTGAGCAAAGAGCCAGGACTTTGCTGCAGGGGGGAGCAGGGGAATGGCATGACAGCTCGCAGCCCAAGTGGCAGCAACTGTCTGCCTCATAGCACTTCCCCGGGCCTGGGGCCGATAAGAAGCAGGAGGTATAAAGCAACAGCAGGCAGAGTGACCCTGCCCTCTCCTGGGGGTGGACAAGGAAGGAAGTGACAGGGCTGACAGGGGCTTCAGGAGGTCACGTCCATTCGAGCCATTTGCTTTCCATGGGGCCAGGAGCAGCCCTGTCTGTGTAACCCATGCTTCATTTCCAAGGACAGATTCCAGCACCTCGTCAGAGCTGCTAGCCCGTGCCCTGCTGATGCAGCAGTCCTCGAGCCCCTGCAAGCTGGGGAAAGTGGAAGCAGCTGTCAAGCAGGTGAAAGAGTTTATGCAAACTGAAGCCAAGTACAAGTGGTTTGCAGAAGAAGGCAGCACCCAGCCCCCTGCACCTGGTGCTCAGGAAGCTCCCCTTGCAGGGCTTTCCTCCTAGGGGGACAAGCTCTGCCGAGGTCTGAGCTGTCTGGGCAGCTCCATATGGCTGTCCAGGGGCCACAACCTCTGAGTGGATACTGCAGGAAGCCGATGCCCCTGGACCGTGCACGATTCCAGCAGTGGCTGAGAGCCCAGCACGGCCACACTCCTGCCCAGACCTTTGAAACCGGTGCTGGAGGCAGCAGAAGCTCCTTCGTTCCTTCAGGGAACAGATGCCTGGAGCTCACAGGAGCCTGGCTGCTTTCTGCAGGAATGAGAGTGGGGCAAAAGTTTCTGTAGCAAGGGTCAGGGCTGCCCGCAGCCACCAGTTCAGGCAAGAGGACCGTGGTGACTCTTAAGGTGTCTTGTCGTTCAAGGTCCAGCCCATGGCATCAAGGAACTGGAGAAAAGGAGGGCTGGAAGGGATCTGTCTCCAGAGGTCACATCTAGCCCAACCCCCTGCCTGAGGCAGGGTCCTCCCCAAACAAACATTCCCATCCGAGTCCTTGTCTGATTTTAGCCCTAAAACTAGTCACCCCAGACAACTACCAAGCACAGCACCCTGATCTGCCCCAGGGAAGACAGGGCAACCACGGTGGCTCCTGTGCCACTGCTGCAAAGGTTGTTAAAACAAGTTTGAGAAAACCAGGAGGACCAACCCCTCTCCCCTGCAGAGGAGGGCAAACCCCCCCAGTGCACGCCAGTCTGACCAGAGGCGAAATCCCTTCCTGCCCCAGTGCAGCATGAGGCCAAGCCTGAGCGCAGGGGCAAGACCCTCCAGCCAGGACCCTGCAGGGTTGGTGCCAGCAGGAGCATTGGCACAGCCCAGTCCCAGCCCCAGCCCCAGCCCGGGCTGTGGCAGCACCAGCGTCTCTGGGGAAAGCAGAATAAAGCCCTTGAAACATGAAGCAAGAAGAAAAAATTCCTTCCCAGTCCAGTGCGGCAACCAGTAAAGTCCAGAAGCCTGGGAAATACCCCTCGCACAGCAGAAGTGGACTGCCCCCGACCAACACTTATCTAATCACTTCTTGAAGATGGCCGGTGCCTGCCCCGAAACATAACAGCAACCCCAGGCCAAGGTGTTGCACACATTATGCGGTGCATCCGGAGGGGACATGCCAGGGCACCAGACATGCCAGCTTCAAAGCAGAATTCAAGCACAGAGACCAGGAAGAACCAACCCCACTAATGGGCTTTATTCCCACTGCAAACAGCCTGGGGCAAGTCACTTCACTCAGTGCCTCTGTTTCCCCAGCAAAGCAGGGATGATGCTGGCCTCCTTCCCAGGAGAGAGGGGAGCGTCTGTACAGGACCTGGGGAAGGCACAGATGAAGTAGGCCAGCACTTAGCCCATGGGCACCGGCAGGGAGACCCTGCTATGCACCCACTCAGGGGGCTGGGCTTGGCCATGTCCCAGCCTCAGGCGCCAGAGCAGGGAGGCTACACACACTACTCTGCTTCCCACCCACGCTGGAAGTCAGCAGCGCCAGGCCAGGGCAGCAGCAGGCAGCTCCCCACTGTTAATCCCTTTGTCATTAGCAGCCAACCCTGATAAGCGCCGCCCCACACAACGATCTCAGTGCACCAGCCGGGCAGAGCCGTGCCACGGAGATTAGGGGATTATAGCGTCTCCAGCCGCGTCAGCTGCTGTCCAGTCACGGACGCCACCAGCTCAGAGGTGGGGGTGGGCCAGGCACCTCCTAAGACCCAGGTTAGAGGTGCATGAAACAGATGCACGACCAGGGGGATTTGGGAGCAGGAGGCCTTTCTCTTGGTGGGGAAGACGTGAGGCCCAAGCTCTGTTGTAGAGGCTCAGCACTCAGACTGCTCCCAGCACCAGGCTGGACCTTCATCCACACCAAGTGCAGCTCCCCAGCGTCTTCAGCTCAGCACTGTACTTGTGCCCCTTGCACGTGGGGCAGAAGGATTCGGGCATCTGCACGGAGACACAGCCTCTTAGCTCTCGAGTGATGGACACCAGACATCTCTCCCACAAGTTGCTGAATGCCCGTTGGCTGGTACTGCGAGTAGGGGAGGGAAGGTCTGGCTCCTTGCTGAGCCTCCATCACCAGCAGCTTCCTTCCTTCACAGGCTCAGTTGTGGGGAGACCATGCCCCAACTCCCTCCTCCATCGTGGAAGGGTCCTTTTGGGGCAGCACGGAAGCATGGGGTACAGGCGCACAGGGCAGTGATGGGCAGGGCTGCACTGCTGCAGGGGAGCTCTGGGCAGGGACATGCTGCCAGCAAAGGCTCAAAGCAAGAGAACTGCTGCCTGCCGAGGCTGATGGGACCCGATTTCAGGCCCAAATCATTGCACAGAGGATAGGTCAGCAAAGCCTCCCGGTGAGAGTGTGGCAGGGTCACTGCAGAAAGCAGCAGAAAACCCTGCAGACCATTCTGGATGGCACTGAGGCCAGATCCTCCCTGGGGCCTCTCACCAGACTGCAATGAAGGCTACAGCAGGGTGACCTGGTCTTCTCCAAGAGAACCCCAGCAAGCGGCTGAGGAGCAGCTGGGGGGGCAGGGGTCTGGGCACCATCCAATTTCATGCTTTCAAGCTCTCGGCTGCAGAGCTGCTCCCATGCACGGTGCTGTGAGGATGATGCAAACAGCTGGCTCATAGACCCTGGGCAGGGGAGGGCTCCGAGGAAGAAGTGGCAGGGGCTCAGCTTAGCTCTGCTGCAGGTTCCCGCTGGAAGGGGCAGGCCCAGTGCAGGCCCGAATTACTGCAGCCCAGGGTGGAATGGCTGGGGATGACCTCCAGCTTCAGGAGGGTGCTGCTGGCTCTCTCAGGCACCCCTTGAGACTAGAAGAGCTGCTTGGAGAGGGGCAATGGCCAATACTTGGCAAGAGCAGGGGCTTGGTGAATGACCTGGAACACTCAGAACCTCTGCTCAGAAGCAAAGCGGACGAACAATCCCCCACCTCCAACTTCAGCCTTGGAACAGCACCAGCAGCTACTCTGAGGCTAAACAGGAACAGCCACTTAAAGTCATCCTGGCAACAGAGCCGGCTCCCAAACCTTCCTCAGGCTGGAGGCAGGCTGCAGCCCCGGCCCAGGGATCCAGCCACACCTGTGCCATGGCACAAGCAGTGACCCCAGTGCCATGTTGCTTGCCATGGGCAAGGGGTACGCAGCTCCCCAGCAGCTGAAGATGCACAAAGCCCAGACCCCTGCCTAGTTTGATGCTGCATCACACAGCAGCCAAGATGAGTGTGGTGTGAGAGTGGGTCCCTCTCGCAGGGAAAGAGCTCTGGTGCTTGGAGTGGCAGGACACGGTGACAATGACAGCCTGCATCTCGAGAGGACCGCCGGTGATGGCAGCTCTTGCCCAGAGCTTGGGTACTGAGATGTCCCCAGCTCCAGAAGAGCTAGGCAGGGGGTGCTAGCATGGTCCCCAGCTCCAGAAGGAGTGCTGGGCAGGGGGTGCTGGCATGCCGGGAGCACCATGGGGCACAGATGGTTTGCTGATTGTTTGCACTGCGCAAATGCCCTCACCACTGCGGCATCCTCCTCCCCTCCAGCCTATCCCCTGCCAGTCACTAGTGCTTACCCGCCAGCCAGTCTCGAGGTCTTGCTACCTCCACCCTCCAGACACCTGCCCTTAGGCTCTTCCATATTAGCCTGCCATGGAACGAACGAGCTCTCGCCCCAAACCCCCTTCCTCCCGCACTTCATGTCTCCCCCGAAAGCTCAGCCTTTCCAGCATCCCCACAGAACATGATCAAAAGCGAGAGCGACTTCTCCCCGGGGACTTCCCAGGGCCCCCGGCCTCAACGCAGGAATTCTTAGTATGTGACCTCTTCAGGACAGGAAGTGGCTTTACCCCGCATCTGGATCAGCACCAAGGACATTGACACCACAGGACATCAGACACTAGTCTGACCAATTACATTAACCACTAGTTAGTGGTTTGGGCTGGGGGTGGGGGGAGGTTGGTGCTATTTTGGTGTCCCCAGAACCTTGCAAGGAGGAAGGTATCCAGTCTCTATAGAGGATAACCGCGCTGCTCTGGGACCTGCCACCTTGCCCCGCAGGGGAGAAGGGAGAGAAAGGGCCTGATTACCAACATCGTTACAACCTCACAGCACTTCCCCCAAGGCTGGGGTGATGACAGGGAATCCCAGCTGAGTTTCCCCAGGTGAATGCTGGGAATTCCTTTACTTCCCGCCTCGCACATAAGCACTGCTGCAGCATAGGAGCTCTGCAGAAACAGCCCTAAGCCCTTCTAGCTCAGCTAAGAGAGGGCTCCCGAGTCCAGGCCACGGCTCCTCCATTCAGGAGTGAGCGCTGATTTTCCACTGCCCGTCTTGTACAGCTAGGCCAAGTGCTGGGGCTTCGGCAGAACAGCTTCCAAAGCCGCAGCGTTCAAACCGTTCAAATCGATCTACACAGAAACCTGCTGCCCACTCACGGGCCCTAGAGAAGCACACAGGGCTGCATTAATCCTCCCCCAAGGGCGCTGGGTACTGCTCCAGCCCCAGCTGGGGATGGGACTGGGCTGTGCCAATGCTCCTGCTGGCACCAACTCCGCAGGGGCCTGGCTGGAGGGTCTTGCCCCCGTGCTCAGGATCAGCCCAATGTTGCACTGGGGCAGGAAGAGATTTCCCCCCTGCTCAGACTGGGGGAGGGGGGGATTTGCCTTTCTCTGCAGTGGGGGCACAGCCTCAGCCTGGACTCTTTTGAGTATATTAACACCCTTTTATAGAAGATGGTTGGCTGCTGTGGTCCCCCTACTTCCTCTGTGGCAGCCTGGGGTGTGATCTCTAGTGTCGTGTCAAGGCTGATGGTAGTTTTACTAAGAATTAGATGATGGATTTTTATAGGGTGGTTCAGACAGGGCTGAGCAGGGACTGGACTGGATGTGACCCCTGCCGCTCCCTGCCAGCCCCACAGCTCTGGGACTCTAATCTTCAAGCTTCCTGCTGTGTACCTTCGAAGCCAACCCAAAAGCCAGCCCACATTCACTTTCAAGACCAAGCAGACCATGTTTTCTACTCCAAGAGACAACACAGGCAGCAAATCATTGCTGCTGGGAAGGAACTGGTCTAAGGCTGGTGCAGCACTGCCTTGTAGTTCCTCACCGCTGGAAGGACAAACTTCAGGGTAGCTGGCAGGGGTGAGAGAGCAGAGGCAGGCATTTGGCTCAGTCCATGCCGTATATAATCCTAATGTGGCAGGGCCCACAGCGCTGGAGCACCCAGAGCCCAGCTGGTTGCTTGCCCACTGCAGCAGGGCTTCCATGATACGGAAATCTTGGCCCTTTTTTCTCTGAAACCAGGCAACTGAGGCCGCCCTCCTGCAAGGGGCAGGTGAAGGCGTCCTGGGGGTGTTGCTATGCAGGTGAACACCGCAAAGGGGCAGGGGAGAAACACCAACAGCAGCAGCTGAGCCACGAACCGAGACAGCTCCTATCTGCTGCAACTCCAACGAAGGCAGCTGACCCCAGGAACCCGCCCAGCCCCTAGCAAGTAAGGAGTGGGACCCACTGCCACGTGCTACCTTGGAAAGATGGACACCCTGCATGGCCAAGTCTGAAAAGGCCGCTGTCCCCCTGCTTGCCGGGTGCTTCACCGTTGCACCAGCTCCACTGAAAGCCGGTGAGCAAGTGTCTGCTGGCAAAGGTACCACGTGCTACTGAGCCACCATGGAGCCAGCTAAAATCCAACCCGCCTTCCCCCCAGATCTACAGAGTACAAAAGTCAGCCTCCAGCATCAGGGTCCCAGGACTGCACTAGCAACCGTAGGCTCTAGTTCATGCCACCTCACATTGTGCCAAACTAAGCCAGCTGACTCTATTGGGGAACAGGTCTTTACTCATGCTGGAACAGGGTTTGCTTTGCTTGTCTTCCCCCACCCGGCTTTCATCTGCTTAGACTAAGCATCTGGGAGCAAGGGCTGCAGCGTCCCTAGCTGGCTCACTAGCCCAGGCATGCCTGGATGCTCCCACACTGCAATCACGTCAGCACGCAGGCTAGCGGCAGCCAAAAGCGGCCTGGCAGTGCCAGGCCAACCCGGTCGCTACAGGACAGACCCACGGTGCAGAATATCAACTCGCTCCGTCCCATTCATTGCCATGTGCCCCGGGACCCCGGGAAAGGAGAGGAGTCCATGGCTTCCAACAAGCATTACTGGGATACAATCCAAGGCATGTTAACAATCTTCTCACTCTCCCTCCCGTCGCCAAAGCCGGGGCGTGCTGCCAAGGTCAGGAGCTTGACGTGGGTGAGGGGAAGGGGATGGGCTGGAAGCCCTGCTCTTGGGGTTGTGTGCGGAGGAAACTCCCCTGTCTATTTGCATCTTCCAGTTAATGGGGGCCTTAAAGCCCACCCATCTAACTAATAACCCCACAGCTGGGGCCAAAGTGAAAGATGCAACTATTTTTGGGGGGAGACAACTAAATAAAAAGCAGGACTGGCGTGACATGGGGGTTAAAGGGTCAAAATGTGAAAAAAGGGCTCCAGAAGGGGACACCAAGCAGCCTATGCCCTACCTGACAGCCAGAGGGACCTGTCCGTGGCACCCGGTCCCGGAGGAAAGGCAGGGGTGGCAGGCCAGGCACCCCCAGGCTGGATAGCTCCTGCAGCCACGAGAGGTGGCAATGCAGATCTCTGTCGTGGCCCCAGAGCTGCCTTCCCCAGGGGTATCTCAGCAGCTGGGTCACAGGGACTGAAGTTCGGCAGCACCAGGCCTTTCCCTTGGGACATAAGGGCACCGAACCTCAGACCTTGCTACGATACTAACCGGGAAGGCTGTCGCACGGGAAGGACTTGGTGCCAGGAGCTTGGCTGGCTGCCTACCGGTGACGGAGCACTGAATGGAGAGCCAATCTGGTCAGCGAAGGCCATGCCGCAGGCGATGAAGAACCAGTCATGTGCAGCTGGATTGAGGGGGCCTGGCTGCTCCTTTGGTGATGCCTGCAGTCAGTCGCGCATGCTTTCCTCCTTGCGAGGTAAGTACAGGTCCACAGAGCCAAGGAAGACTGCCCCTCAATGGGGTGAGCAGCAGGAAGCCAGGTACAAGGACAAGGATGGCGCATCCCAGGGGAGAACGCAGGAGCTACCGAGCGCAACGAACACAGCCAACAACAGGCTCATAATTGCCCTGGAGGCAGGGGCAGTGGAAAGTGGCTCAGAGCACAGGTTCTCATCAAGATGCAACGGCAGCTGCTGTGCTGTGCAGGTCCCCTTTGCCCTGGTTCCCGGCTGAGGCAGGCAGGCAGTGCTCTCAGCCGTCAGATCACCTTTGCACTTGATTTGCTGTGGTTTGAGGACCACAGGTGGGTGGCATGAGAGCTAGCATGCACACGTACATCTATCCCAGAGGAACTTACTCCTGACCACCATTACTCCTCTTACTCCCCCATCACTGCCAACAGCCCTGCTGCTGCTTCCCTTGCAGCTTTCCCCCAGGCCAGAGATGCCCCATCAACCCGCATGTCTCTGGGAATATGACAAAGCCCCAGCTGCAGGGTCCAGGGAGGCCAAGGATCTGATGCTACTCCCATGCAGACAGCCAAGCCCAGGAGATGACAGTGAACACCCCGGCCCCAGGACACCAGCACCACAGCTTTGGTGGGGGCGGAGATGCTAGTGGCTTCGTTCCTCTGTTTTGGGCAGTCGCAGGTGCAAGCAGCAGGCGCTTGCATGGTGCAGGGCTGCTCTACGCCCTGCTGCCACAGGGCTGGAGAGGAAACTCTTGCCCGCTAAAAAAGGGGAAGTGGGTATGGGGCGACTGGGGGGGGGGGGTCAGGAAGGATCACGCATCTGTGCAAGTGGGGGAAATACCCATCCTGCTGCACAACAGGCCCTGCTGTGGGTGCAGCTCCCTCCCTCCAAGCTAATGCAGCCCACTTTCTCCCCAAACACTGTCCTCTCCCACCTCTGGGGTAGACCTTGCCCCAAGTGCCTGGCTGCAGCTCCTTGATAACTGGACCTGGTGCTCCCCAGATGGTCACAGCAGGGGTTGTTCCTCTCCTTCGGTGGCTCACGTAGCACCCTCTACCCAGAGGGTCAGGGGGCCAACCGAGGGCTGAGACCATTTCATACAGAGCACTCACTCGCTGCCAGACAGACTGGGAAGACCCTTCAGGATGCCACACCCCACTGCTAAAGACTAACTGATGCCATAGCCAGGCCTTCATGCCCAGGACCCCACAGCTGGAAGGAGACAAGGTCAGGGACAGGCCCCTGCAGGGAAGGACATGGCCAGTGGTACTTCTACAAGCAATCCCATCCATGCAGTGGAGGTGGGAAAGCTGGAAAGGAGGGGAGCTCTTGCGCATCTTCCATCTAGTCCATGGTTGGCAACCTCAACAGACAGCAGGCTGCTCTTTGCAACCAGCCCTCTCAGATGCCCCAGGCTAGATCTGGCCTGCAGGCCATAGCTTGCCGACTCCCACTCTAAACCACTGGTCACGTAACAGGATTGTTCTCTCTGGTACGTCTTAATTTCTCCCAGCCCATTTAAACCCGGCGCACACACCCTTCCTCATAGGAAAGTCACTCAAATGCCATCCCAAGGTCTCCAGGCTGAGCTGCAGCCCCTCTGTAGTTCACATGCACCACTCTGGGAACGACACCGGGCAGGCCGTGGGCGAGCCCCTTCCCTACCCAAGAGGCGGGTGATGCTCTGGCTGGGGAGGGCTTCGCATCGGCAATGCACTGCAAGGACCAGAGCTCACAGGCACAGGGGCCAAGCTAAGGGCGATTTATTAATGCCCAGGTACTGATCCTTTGAACGGTTCCCACCACGCATGGCTTTGGATGAGGTAAATGGATGTTGGCAGAATTAACGCCTGTGGCTGAGAGGTCTCCCAGCCCTCTTGCCAGCCTGAGCATGTGTCCCCTGCGAGCCAGGCACCCCAGGCCGCCCAGTCAGGTAGGCAGAGGCCGTGCCTATATAAGGGAAAGACGGCTGACAGCCATGCACGGCTCAGAAACCTCAGCTTCCTGCTAAGCCTCCTCCTCCTCCCCACAACAGGGCCTTTCGGTGAAACAATGCAAGCAAGAGAGCAGTCAGGCTGCAAGGACGCCACGCCGCCAATGTGAAAACAAAAGGAGTCCGAGCAAAGAGCCGGTTAAGCCGCATGAGTCCGAGGCCAGGTAGGGCCTCCGGTCTAAGCACGGAGTGCAGGCTGCCCCGTATTCCTAAAAGGCAGCAGTGGCTGTCATGGGAGGGAGGCAGATGCCTCTCTGGAAGGGGCTCTCTAAGCCTCCTGTGCCCCAGAAAGGATCAGTCCTGCAGTGGGGGCCACATTTGGTGCAACCAGCATGCAGGCACCCTGAGGCGACATCCCTAGGGCCAGCCCTCCCAGGTCTTGTTCAGGACACCGAGTGGATGTGATATCTGGGCGGGACGGTGGCAGGGATGAGGTTCCCTTGGCCAAGCAGGGGGCAGTGACCACATGGGAACGGCTGCCACAGAAAGCCAGAACCAACGTGGCAGAGAGCATGGGCAGAGGCAGCCCAGGGCTGGCAGAGCCAGCATGCCTGTGGCTCAGCCTCCCTCTGCCCAGCTTGCTCCTGTCCTGGACACGTGCCTGTGACCGGTTCCCATTACTTGGTGCGACAGAATGTGGCTCATCCCATGCTTGGCAGGACAATTTCTGGGGCAACCCCAGGGGCAAAGATCCTACACAAAGCCCCCAAGACGAGTAGCCCTGGCTGAAGCCAGCAGCCCCCTCCTCACCACAGGTTTCCCTGCAGAACACAAGACCGAGGGCTCTACCCCAGGTACCCACGTGGGCAATGCCAGCCCAGCTCCAGGAACAGGTCCCATTAGCTCATGGCTGCTAAACAAAACAGAGCCCCCGGGTCCTGTAGGATGCCCATTTCCAACAGCCCCGAAGGGGAGATTCTAGTCCAGCGCAGGGTGAATGCTAGGCCCAGCTGCTAGGGCTGTATCTACATTGCACGGGCTTTGGGGCCCACTTTCTTCCAAGGGCTGTTGCGCAGTGGGTAATTTCCAGCGCATGGCAGCAGCTCAGAGCATCTCCGCGGTCCCTCCCACACATCCTGTGCTGCGAACACATGCTGCATCATGTCTCCGTCAGCCCTGAGCAGCGGCGTACTGCTGGGGTACATGTTTAACCCCCGGAGGCCCCTGCCAGTGCAATGAGACCTGGAAATGCCAACCGCTCAGCTCTGCCCTATATAATTCCCTTCCTGCAGTGGGCATGGGGCAGACAGCCAGGGACCACCATGTTTGCCAGCTCAGTGCACAGACATGTGCAGCAGAGAGGAATGAAGCATGCGCAGCCATGAGAGACAGCATGGATGAAGACTGGGAGCTGAGGATGCCTCTCCCCTATCCCTGCCATGGTGGGACAGCCTGGCACTGAGAACCCATTAACTATGCCCCCTTGGTTTGAGAAGGCCTGCCAGTGCCCACGCAAGGCCAACAGCACACGTTTGGGGACCAGATCATGCCCGTGGATAGAACTGATTCTACTGCAGCAGGACTGACCCCACCACACTGGAGGCGAGCGCAAGCCCAGGCCACTGGAGAGCAAAGCGGCAAGCCAGGGTTTCAGTTTCACTGCTGTGCTACCACGTGTGCTACCACCTTGCTCATCCCCGCGTGAAGCAGGTGCTCTGTGGGTGCCACCAGGATGCCACAAGCTCCCCACCCCTCTCACGGTACTGGGGTGGAACAACAGGTAGCCAGCGCTTTGGGGAACAAAACTCAGAGCCGATTTCCTGCCCTCGCCCCCCCGAGTGCCCTGCTCCCTCGCCCTCCGGCCTTCCAGCTCATCAGGCCAAAGCCAACTGTTCACTCGCCATCCCCACACCCTGGTTCTCACTCCCTGAACAGACAGCAGGAATTGCTGCCTGTAAGTCAATCGGCTCCGGGGGACAAAGGTCTAGAGTCGGCTGGGCTGGTTTATACCTGCGTAACTTAAAACGCCAAGTTCAAACTGGATTTAAGTGTTGATTTAAGTCATTAGTTGCAGCCTTGTTCTATATTTGCTTTCTCTGGTTACTTCCCTTAAGTACAACCATTAAAAAAGCACTTACTTGCAACCAACTATCAATGCTGCAGTATGCTTGTACACTGCAGTAAACGGGAATCATTACATTTAATCACGTTTAAACACAGAATCATAGAAAATGAGGGTTGAAGGGACCTCAGGAGGTCACATCTAGTCCAACCCCCTCCTCAAAGCAGGACCAGCCCCAACTACATCATCCCAGCCAAAGCTTTGTCTACCTGGGGCTTAAAAACCTCCACGGATGGAGAGTCCACCACCTCTCTGGGGAGCCTGTTCCTGTGCTTTACTACCCTCCCAGTGAGAGAATTTATCCTAATATCCAACCTCAACTTTCCTTGCTGCAGCTTGAGCCCATTTCTCCTTGTTCTGTCATCTACCCCCAATGAGATCAGTCCATCTCCATCCTCTTTGCAACCCCCTTGCAGGAAGCTGAAGGCTGCTATTAAATCCCCCCTCAGTCTTCTCTTCTGTAGACTAAATACCATACATACATACCATACATCTGTGTGGCTTCTTAATTTTTACTTTTATTGCACTAGGAAATGACAATGACTCTTCTTATTTATTAGATAATTTCTACTTAGGATACAAGTCAAGCTGCGCTGGAATGTAAAGTGGAATCCAATTAAAATGTACCAGAACAGCATCTCATTTATTAGTCAACTAGAACTACCACAAGGTATTGGCTACATGACAATATTCACCAAACAGGTTTTGCCTTGGAAAAAAAAAATAATTAAACAAAGGAAATATTAATTGCAGCCAGTTACCTGACAGACTGGACGTCAGGCCAAGGCTCCAAACAAAAGCATTTAGGAGCTGAAAGCTGCAGAAAGGGCCTAATGGAATTAGGAGCCTAACTCCTTTCAAAATCACCCCTTATAGTCAGGAGAAGGAGCTCTGATGCAGCTTTGTCTTATGTTTATGGTCTTGGCTGCTCAAAAAATGGGTGAACCCTGCTATATTTTCTGGCTCTTTGTGCCTCCGGCCACAGGTCCATTACAATGAGATTTTCATAGTAGTCTCTCTCCAGGATCCCCCCTAAACAAGGCACTAAAATTCAAGGCAGGTTTTATATAAGACACCATCTTCCCCTGTGTCTGAAGGGAAGGAAGGAATAGCGTGGACTTGAGTAGGTGTCTCGGAAAAGAAAGGCAGTGATACGGCCTTGAGTGGGTGATCAACAGGCAGAAATCGGTGAACTCCTGGCAGACCCTGATGCAGGAGACCTGACCTCGCTGTGCCGACGTAGGCCGGGACTGGGCTACCACGCTCCCCCAAAAGGAGAAGAGTTTCTTGAATGCTGGAGAGTGACAAGTCCACATCCACTCCTGACTTTCCTTTATAAAACTCCCAGCTCCAGGACGAAGGCTGGAGCCTGAGTGGGCCCCTGACGACTAAGGCAGCAAGGAGGACGCTATCACTGGAGGGTTTAATGAGGATTGAGATGGGAGGAGCGGCACGGTTCCAGGACCATGCTTTGTAACCTTGCCAGGCTGGGCTAAGGTCAGTGCCCTGAGAAAGCCTTTAATGCTGGGGTTTGCACAAAGCTTACTGCCTCGAAGATGCTGGAGAAACCCATTCTTTTTTCCTGGACAGTTGCACCCCCACAATAAAGCCTCCCTGGGCGGAACTCAAAGATTGCTTTACTTGAAGAGGGTAATTAATCTATGGGCTTTGCAGATGAATAAGATCTTTGCTGACAGTTTTGCGGTCCGTGAAATCAACAATTGCTTCATCCAAGGAAAAGCTTTGAATTTGCCTTCTCCTGGACGGAGGACGGGTCTGATGCAAGAGGAGATCTCTGTGGAGACCAAGGCACGCCAAGCCCAAATGCTTGTTTAATCAGGCTTGAGTGCAAGGGCCTCCTTGGCTGCAGAAGGCACAGCATTAATTGCTGTGGTACTCTCATTAGGGTTTGTACCGTTCTGGGGAGCCTGGGGAAGGCATAGCAGCAACCTTCCCCACATGGTGGGAAGTCATCCACCCCCTTGTACTACAGGTCCTGATGCAGACATCGTGGGGTGTCACTGACCTGTCCCGATACAGAGGTGGCTCCTATCAGCCCACTGCATTGGCCAGCGATAGACATTTCCAGATGTAGGTATTGCTGTTAATCTCCTTCCTGTCCTAAACCTCGGTGTACCTCTTCTCTTGGGTGAGCTACACAGAGACTAGAAACTCTGCTGTGCTCACCATGGGATAACTCCATGGGGTACAGAGCATCGCGTTCTTCCCGCTAATTAGGAAAAAGCTCTCTGACACGCTGCAGGTTGCACCAGAACAGATTTATTATGCATGGAAGCAGCTGTGTACCACGACCTCAGTGAATCATCGTGCTCCAGCTGGTAGATGCCGTGGGAGATCTTGTCGAGGAAATCTGATTTTGCCGCATCCCCCCAGTTGTAGGCGTGGAGAACGTACCAATGGATTGCCATCTCTGCCAAGCAGCGTGACGAGGTGCCCTGAATTTCTGGAAAGGTACAGTACACACATTGGATCGCTGAAGCTTGCCTGTGTATGCGGTCAGAATTCACGACAGACTCCAAAGGGAAATGGATTTGGGTTTCCGTCGCACCATTTGGTTTCTATTAGGGCATATTCATCGTCCATTAGCATTCTGCAGAGACTAAGCTGAACTGACAGTACTCAGCCTCAGCCCAGACCCGTGACCCACTTCCCTGACATCACGTGTCCATCTGTCCTGAATCCAAGATACTCCTGGAGAAATGCCTCAGTCTTTATTCCAGCTTCTTCTCTGTGCAGAACCCTGAAACCAGGGTCTTGATCCTTGGGACAGCTCCGGGACCACATGCCAGATAAAATGACAATCAAAGTCAAAGCCAAGATATGCTTGCCATGAGCTTGCAGTGGCAGCAGCATGGAAATACTTTGCCAACAGCCTCCTTCCAAAGCATGGATGTCTCCAGGCCTCTCTGGAGGTCAGATGCAGAGTGACAGCATAAATGTTCCACTCTGAACTGGACGGTAAATGATTTGCAGCCTTTGCATGGGCTGCCAAGACAGGGAATGGGACAACGCTGTCCCTGAAATGCCTGCACAGCTCAACTGGATGCCCTTCCTGGCCACCATCCAACGGCCTCATTTGATCCCAGTTATCAATGGCCCCAATTAGGAACAAAGGACTGGAACGGACCTCCTGGGTTGAGTCCAATCCCTGTCATCTTGGACAGCTGCATCACAGCACTACTCATAAACAGAGTCCCACCTTCGCACGCTGAATATATTTCCGACAGGTGCGTACCTTTCTGAGACCTTAGGACAGTGGGTCTCCAGCTGTTCAGGCCCCTTGGGAAATGCCAGCTTTTTGCTTTCACTTGTTTTGCCGACTCCAGAAAAACCCTAGAGCAACCCATAAAGAACCCCATGAGTTGTTTCTGAAAGTGTGCAAGCCTGGCACCCGCTAGGGCTGGAGGGGCTGTCAATGGCTCTGCATTTGTTTTAGCTACTGCTCCACTGCCCACTTCCACTTGCCATATGATCTCCCTTCCTTGCTCAGCACCTGGCAGGTGGCACTACTGCAAGGCGACTTGTCCAGTAACCAAATAGCCTCAGCACTCCAGGAGGTTTCCCAAGGTTTGTCATTCAGATAGCTGGGAACCCCCTTGTCCAAGCCCTGGGCCCAGAGCCCATGCATCTCCATGCAACTGATGGAAATCTCTCTCTCCTCTTTTCAGAAAGAAGACCCGTGAGTTTTAGGCAGAGAGAGACCACACTCACAGCACTGATCGGGAAAGCTGCACTTGGGGTTGAGTGACAGATCGCTTGTACTGGTTTATTTTTGTTGGCCTGGTGCCGGCCTGAGACCTTCTGCTGCCCAGCGGAAGGGGTGAGACTGCCCGCCTGGCACCTGGCCATCTCACAGGAGCCCTCATAGCATGAAGGCCCATCCTTGCAGGGGAAGTCCCCACAGTTAGACATGCCACGTCTAACCACCAGATAAATCAGCCACATCTAATGCTAAGAGCGACCCCAAATGACGCAGTCATTATGCACACAGAGGCACCTCTCAGCCGTATGTCCACTTGTCACGCTTCCAGCATGCACGGTGAGGGGTCTCGCCTGTCTAAGACAGCTGTGAATACTGGGGCATGGTTTCAGAAGACTCTTTTAGGGAAGACCAAACCGAGCCTGTCCTCCTGGGATGCTGGGTTGTTTTAAATCCTCTCTGAAGAGGTGACCTGGCCTTTCTCCTATAAGGAGGAGGAGGAGGAATCATGCAGACACACAGTGCATGCAAATAGTCTGCTCCTTCCGAGGGTGACTGGAGGAACCCAGCAAAACTGCCAGACAGATTATCAGGGGAAACAGCACTGCGTTATAATGCGCTTCCCCTTGGAGAGCTTGTCTCCATCAGCTTGCTTCAGACCTGGCCAGCAAACCTGAGCCACAGATTGCTCCAAATATGTTTCAAGAGGCTACTACTCACCCTTGCTCTCAGCCTGGGAAGAGGACCTCCCCTCCCCCATGCAGGCCCCTTCCCATTAGCAGGGAGGCACGTGCCCCTGGGGGGCAGAAACACTGTGGGGCCAGGCTCCCCACCACTGCCAGGGGCTGATGGGGCCAATTCTGCTGCAAACAGGCTGACATATCCAAGGTAGCAGGTCTGCGGTCCTCTGCACCAGAAGAAAGCAATCAGTCTGTCCTGAGCCAAGGTGGCCCAAGGACACATAGCCACCAGCACACAGGAGAGTGAGGTAGCCAAGCACTGTGGTCCCCCAGCAGCTCCCAGCTGGGTCAACTGGGGCCAGGTCTCAGCACTGATCCTGGCCACCTGACCCGTTCTGCAACCATCCCTTCGCTGAAGTGGCACTTACTACTCATAAGCCCACACGAGTCTTGCTGGAAGGGCCTGGCCTGGAAGACGATGGCTTCAGCGCTAGGCCTTGAAACTACATGATCTCCTGAGGTCCCTTCCAACCCTAATTTTCTATGATTCTACAGCAGGAGAGATAAGTCCCTTGGGGTTCTGATAACAATGGAGGAACCACATGCAGACAGTGACAGTCCTGCAGGCTGACAAGGATCTCTAAGGGCACCAACAGCAGCTTCTAGAAGTCACTTGTTAGCTACTGAAATCCATTAGGAGGGGAGGGAGTAATGACAACAAGACCTGCAGGGCCTGAGCCTGCCCAGAGTAACTACTGGATGGGAGGCTTTGAGTCCAGCCTCGTTTCTCCTCCCACATGTGGTCCTTCTGCTTAAACCAGATGGGGCTGCAGGTTCCCACAACCCTGACAGCAGCAGACACATGTGGATAACACCTAAATACAAAGACCAGAGCCCAAAAGACCCACAATAAGCAGTGCAATGTGTTGCAGACAGGCTGCTTCAGTCCAATGTATTAGAGCTGCAAAACTGCCCGAGATGGAAATCTGAGCGAGAGGATCCTAAATAGACTCTGTGACTGCAAAGCATGAGTCACAGGATGCATCGCGCCAGCAGGGTGCTGCCACCGGCTGCTCTACCGAGAAAACGAAAGCACACGGCACTGAGAAATGTGAAGGGAGCTAGTCCCGATGGGGACTGCCGCAGTGGTCCGGCCAAGCACCGCGACGCACAGCTCCCAACTGCTGGCAGAGCAGCTTTGGGGACATCTGGTCCCAAAGCACAAGAGATCCTACTGTCCTAGTCCTAAGAAATGCACAAGACACTTTGGCAGCACAAGTACCACCCCCGTGTCCAGATGAGACAGATGGTAAGAGCACAAAACTGCCGCACGCTTGAAGGAGAACCTGCGAGAAGAGGAAGTTCATCAAAAGAGCTGTGAAGTCAAAGGCAGGAAATTCATGTCCTTCCTCTCCCCCATGCAAGTTATTAAACCACCAGGATCAGAGTCACAAAGGCACCAAGTCCAATAGAAACGGCCAGGTATGAATGAGCACCACGGTCATGGGGTTTACATGAGCTGAACAAGTCCCTGGCTCTTGGGGAACTGAAAGCCAGCACCGTGCAGCAGGTAAATGTTCAGCCTGCACACTGGAACAGGTCGGTGGAAATGGGAAGAGCAAACTGCCACAGCCAGGACACCAAGCAAGGCTTTTGCTGAGTGCACAATGCCCACAAACAAAGGGGTGGGTTTGCCAGACCACAGGGGAAGGAGAAAGCAATGAAAGGGACTGAGTGCACTTCAGAGCTCTGCTAGGATTCATTTGCCTGGGTCTTCGTTACACAAGGCTCTTCTCGGCCTCCCTGGACGCGTGCTTTGCAAGCTGTAAATGATGGGACACTGCCAGAGACAGAACTGCCAGGGAAACTGGGGAATTAAAATGCACGATGCAACTGAGACTAGACGGGCAATGAAGAAATACCCGCCCAACAGAGCTCTTCAAGACTCGCAGGCAAAGTCTGGTCTGTCACTATGACAGGCAAAAGCCACCCTTCAACTTATTCAATGCCACTGCCGCATCCGAGCTCTTCTACGAGAGACCTAGACAGACCAGGCAGGAGGCCCAAGCCACCTGGAGGGGAGGAATCGAAGCTCACCAAGTTATGTGGGACCTTCCTCCCACCCTGGCACCGAGCTGCTCTTGAGTCTGAGGTGGCACTCACCAAGCCCCTGGCAAGACTCAGGGATCGGGCCCTGGGGAAGTCTGGCTCCAGAGCACCGCACTGCGACTGCAACTTCTCCACCCAGTGTTATAGCTACTCCCAGGCTCCTAATGTCCCCTTTCTGCCCACTGCTTGCCTCCCCACCCCCAGGTACAGACAAAACCTGGACTGACATATAGACTCGGCACTTTGGCCAACACGCACGGAGGCAGCTTGCCCCCAAGTTACTCAATGGCCCTAAACATCTCATTTGAGTTAAACATTATCAGCTCATTTGACAAGTCAGTAGCAGCAGGCAGCAAACTGCACTGAGGATTCCCGGGCAGCGCCGAGAGCAGTGCACACATCAGGGCTAGGACGGTCGTTCTGCTGTGCAGGACCTAGGCACGAGCTGGCAGATCAAAGCCAGTAGAGAGGTCGTGGCTAATGCCAGAGGCCTGGAAGAGGACAGGGACTCAAGCTGCCTCCCGGCAAACAAGGACCACTCAAGGAACAGGTGTATGGCAAAGAGGAGGCACTCAACTCTCCTCAACTTGGCAAGGACCACCTACAGGTGCCCACTGCTGACCCACCCCTGGTCCCACATCCGAGCCAATGACTCCAGCCTGGTGGCCCAGCAGGAACCGCACATGCATGATGCCAAGGCAGTGGTAAAATATATGCAAGAGAGGCGAAAGCTCGTCTGCCCACCTCTCCTAGGCCACAACAGGGCTCTTACCCACAGCACATTGCAGTGATGGGGCCTGCAGTGTCTCTGTGGCTCCGTTCACATCCCTGCTGGGTTCACCTGCTGTACACCCTCCTGTTTCTGCCCCCCAGCCAAACCCCTGGCAAAGCTCCCCCACCCACACTAAACTCAGCTCCCTCCGTGCCTGCACCGTGTAGGTATTTGCAGATCCACGTCCTTTTCCTACAAGGGAAAGACATTTGGCTCTTCTAGTCTTTCCCTGAGAATCAAGCCCTCCAGCTGTCCGATAATTGCTGCGGCTCCTCTCTCAAGAGCTTGCTGGGAAGCAAGAGGTCTGGAGAGGAATGCAGTAATCCACATGCAGCCACGTCACAGCAAGAGAAGAGACGGCCTCCTGGCTCGCGTAGATCTCTCTCACTTGCAACGTAAGGAAACCCATGTCTGAGCTGCTGTGCGTTCCCCCCACACCTCCCTCCGGCATTGCCACTTTCTCCCTCCCCGCTAAACAGGGTTTTGCTCCATTTTCCCAGCAAACTGGTGGCATTTCCTCATAGGAAGTCTCAGCCATCGTGTTCGGCCTAGGTCAACCATTCTCCAGGCCTCCGTGTTATTTTGGTGCTGGATGATAGTTGCAGCTTCTCCCTCTTCACTGAGCGTCAACTGCAAATTGTATTAGTGCTGTTTACACATTCCCTTCCAGCTCATTGATCAAGTCTATAATTAGACACTCTCTAACACAGATCTCTGCCTACCCTAGCAGACAGCTCCCCTAGCACTCATGGCTCATCAGGACCCGCTACATACAGGCCTTCTATTGATATCAGCGTCGCATTCAAGCCAGGCAGTGCCACTTCTCCATCTGTGACTGTGGCAGCAAAGCCCTTTGCTAAGATCTAAACCAGCAGCTCAATGTATTTAGACTCCGGGCCCCCCTCAGAAAGTGCCAGCTCTTTGCTGTCACTGGCTGCTCGAGTGCAGAAAAATCCTAGAGCAATTCTGCAAAGAACTCAGCAAGCCCACGACAGGGCAGCATGCTTGTGACATGCTGGATTCCTATTTGACATCTTGGGGTTTATCTCATGAGTCATGTACCAGTGTCTGTAGCACCCAAAGAAGGATCTCAGGGGTGCCAAGCACCCTGGTTGAGAATCACTGATCTAAACATCCCATGCCCCCAGCTTCCGTTCACCCAGTTAGGATGGCTAACATGGGCCAAGTTCAGGACAAGAGGTTCTTTACAACCCCTCGGTTTCATGCTGCCTGGGATTCCTTCAGTGCAAGGTCCTTGGAGATCTCCCAACCCCCCCTCAGAGGCCTGCAAGAGCCTGGCGTCACTGTGCTGGGTAAGTGCCTTGTCTGCGACAGCAACTGAGGCAGGGGGAGGCGAGGAGGTGCAGTCACCTGCACAGAGGCAGGAAGGAACTGAATCTGTCTGTCTTTCGGGGCTGACTCATGCCCAGGCTGGCTGTTTTGAAAACTCCTCCTGTGGCAGACATTTCTGCAGAGGGAAAGTCTAAGGCGCTAATGAACACAGCACCTGAGCTCTTTATCTGGCTGATAACATGTGGGATTCCCGCCCACAGATAGCTGCCTGCCGTAGGAAACATGCCTTCCTTTTGTCTCCGAACGGGGAAAAGCTCCCCTCTTCCCAGCACGGACAGAGGGAACGAGGAGCTCTCTACTTACTTCCCTGCTGCATCGTACATCACTGCATGCACCTTCTCGTCTACTGTCCTGTCTCGGGCTCCCGGCCCATGGAAGTCTGAGCACACGACCCATTTCCATCACTGCACCCCCAGCCCTGCACGGTGCTCAGATCTCGCTAGTAGGCAATGCCGAGAGCCCCCTTCAGCCTGCACGACTGCCGTGTCCTTCCCATCCCATAAGGGCCCCGTGCATGGGTCCACCAAGCAGCGATCTGAGAACCCATGAAAATTACCAGGACTTGTTTCTAAATAAAGCCGGTGACGGCATTGCTTCCCTGCTGCTGCTGCTGCTCCTGCCACCGCTCCGGAGCCAGCGCAGAGCCTGAAGCAGGCAACTGTCCTCCCTGCCCCGCTCCTAGGCAGGGCTGAATGGAGCCGTTGTGTGCCAGGGGAGGGGAAGGACTGTGGCCTTACACTTGGCTCCCACCCCAGTGGTGCCGGCATGCAGCTGCACAAGGTCAGAGCCCAAAAGGGTTGCAGGGCATGGGGAGGCTGCCCCATGGGCACACGGAGGCAGAGGGTGCCCCCCAAGAACCCTGCTTTCCACCCTGCAGCTGCTTGGCCTAGGGAAGGCCCTTCCTGGGTGCTGAAGTGCTGCGGTGGATGAGACAGAACAGCTCAGTCGGGCGCAAGATAAGCAAGCTGCCAAGCTTTATTTACCACAGACACAGCCAGCCGTGCTGCCAGCACATGCACACCTGATCCCAGCATGCTCAAGTGGCCACGGCCTGGTCGGCACTGCAGAAACACACCAGCCTTTGCAGCCACCGTCATGCCAAAGCAAACCGCAGTGTGGGTGCATGCGTGCCGCTGCAAGCCCTGCTCACATCAGGGCAGCAGGCATCAGCTTTGGCTAGACCAGGAGCTGAGAGGTTGAGCGCCACAGGGATGAGCTTCTGGTGGGGTGTCACCCTCACGCCCTGGAGGGCAGATGAGGCCAAATCTGGGCTTTATTGCTTCTGGGGCTTGGCTCCACTGCTGCTGCCTGTGCACGAGTGCAGAGCAGGGCTGGGGGCCCCAGGGTCTGTCACTATGCTCTAGCCTGGCTCAGAGCAGGCCTCTCCAAGGAAACTTCCTGGAGAGGTGGTTAACACCTAGGATGCCACAGCTGGCACTTACTGCCTTTATTATTTACATACAGTCACATGCTTAGCTTGGAGATCCGGAGGTGCTGACCTGCTGTCAGGATCTATGGCAGCAGGCCTCACTCCCCGCTATGTGGTATACAGAACTGCAATGAGCACAAAGAGCTGGAGCAGGCAGGGTTGCCTCTGCTCCCTGCAGCCTGGGCCAGCTGGGGAGAAGAAGATAAGCCAGATCCATTCCGGATTTAGAGAAAGCCACCCCCCTGCATGCAGGACTGGGCTGGGAACCGGCCTGGAATGTCCTCGCTGCAAATCCCTCAAATTAGAAGCCGCCAGAGCCTGAGCCAGGACAAGCAGCACTGCTATAGGAGCAATAACCTGTCCACTGCCCTGTGCAAGCAGCTCCTTTCCAGCAAGGGCTCTGCCAGCCCACCCAGCCCTGGGCAACAGAGCTCACTTCAAGGCATGAATGCAGAGAGAGCAGAGGCCAGGCAGCCTGATGGGGCTGCTGCGCTGCTCCCTGCGGTCCCCCATGAGCTGGGGCCCTGCCCTGTGCCCTCCCCACCCAGGAGCTGGGGAGGGAAACCCGTCCAGAGCGGGGCTAAGAGCAGCTACCAAATATGCAGGCTGCTCTCCACAAACGGACACGTGGCTGCATTCAGGCTCCATGTAAATAGAAAGCTGATGTGACTCCTGGCAGGCCGGGATCCTCTTCCTTCGCCTCCCAGCACTCCTCTCTTCCTCTATGTTACTGCCCCCCCACAGCTCTCCCAGGCAAAAGCCCTTGCTCCCTGGGCGTCCCACCTCCCCGACAGCCCGTGTCCCCCACCTCATCAGGACAGGCAGGGATTAGTGGGCTGAACCCCCAAGAGAGCCTGTGCTGCTTCTGGGCAGTCCCCTGTACCTCAGTTTCCCCATCCGAAAAATCAGGAGGAGAGCAATGGTCCACATGCCCTGCCCCAGGAAACAAGTTACCAGGGTCCCCACCTCCTATTTCCATTTCTGTGCTTTCCTGCAGTGAACTCGTGCACAGAGTCCCTGAAGAGAAAGTGTGGAGATCCCCACCAGAGCACGTGCCGGCTCTTGCACGGGAGGATAGGATAGCGCAGCCCCAGGGTCACAACAGTGCTACTGCGGTGCTCCTCTGCTAAGGCGAGGTAGCCGGGGGGCCTACAAGGGCAGGGAAGGAGGAAAAGGAAGATGACAGGGCTTGCTGGTACGTCACTGAACCACCCCGGGGATTTCTAACATGCAGCAGTGGAAAGATTTGTGCTCTCTGCACCCTGCTGGGACTCCAACACTGTCCAGATCTTAGGGGAGGCTGTCCCCCCACCCAGAGAGGGTGGAAATCCCCTTGGCACTGACTCATCCCCACCGCTGCGCCAGGGGCTGCAGATACCACAGCAAGCGGGGTGACAGACGAACGCCCACGCTGATGGAGATGATACCACAGCTGTCCCAAGAGGCACAGATACCACAGCTGCCCCAAGAGGCACAGGCCAGAGGCAGCAAGGGTCAGATCGGATAGGGAGAGAGCCCTGTGGCCAGGGGGGCTTCTCCCACCAGCACCAGCCTTGCCATTGCCTACCAGACCAGCTGGCAGGGTAAGGCCCCCACTGATGCCCCGACAGTCCTTCCCACAAAGCCAGTGCCAGGCAGGGGAATCATGGCAAGGACAGTGCCATCAATAGTGCTCATGGATGTCGCTCTGCCCAGACAGCCTAGGACACGCAGACCTGCACTGACATGGCACTAGCTCAGTCACACTAACTGCAGTCAGCTGGAGGCAATGGCCAGGGGGTCAGTAGCTCAAACTTCCCCCCTCATCACACCCAGCTCTGCCGTCCTGCAGAACAGCTGGTAGGAAATGAGCCTATGAGGCCCCGTGCCATCACCCTGGTGGGAAAAGGAGCTACCCTAACGCAAACCCAATGGAGCTCTGACCACGCAACACTGAGTTGCCACTGCAGTGGCTCCAAGTCCAGCCTGAGGAGCTCCTGGGTGAAGGCCAGGGCACTCCTAAGCAAGCACCGAGATGGGCACAGCAGTATCCCCAGTCTGACCACGTGGCTGGTGTGCTGCATGGGGCAGGCATGCACTGGGTTTCAGCAGGGCAGGGCACCCCGACGCAGAGCTCAGTGTATTGTTGCTTTGAACAGTGGGGCAACGGCCATGCTAAACGTTACCGGGGCAGGCAAGAACCTGCGACCACAGTCATCATAGGAATTAAGGGCTGGAAGGGACCTTGAAAGATCAGAGTCCAACCTGCCTGCTCTGGGCAGAACTACTGCTGAGACCAAATGATCCCAGCAAGGCGTCTGTCCAGTCTCCTCTTGAAGACGTCCAGGGTTGGGGACTGCACCACCTCCACAGCACACTGTCACTGCACCCCAGAGCACCAACCCATGTCCTTCCCTGCCCTCGTCAGCATAATCCTGGTTGGGGGGCGCCTGCTCAACTGCGGGACTGTGTTCAGGGCAAGGCAAAACTCGCCGTCTCCAGCCTAGGTTCACGACTGGGATAGTTCAGCTTCCTGCATTCAGGCCTTTT
This sequence comes from Gavialis gangeticus, assembly GCF_001723915.1. Lineage (NCBI taxonomy): Eukaryota > Metazoa > Chordata > Crocodylia > Gavialidae > Gavialis > Gavialis gangeticus. The sequence continues at coordinate 43,808,156 of NW_017729008.1, read as the reverse complement.
TGTTTTGTATGAACCTATGTCCACGAGGAACTGAATCCATGGGACAGCTCCTGATAAGCCAGGGATGGGAGCGCAGGGCCAGGGTGCCAAGGGAGGACCCGAGGCCTCGTCCACAAAACAAGGGCTCGGTTGTTACAGGGGAACGCAGCTCTGCAACAGGAAGAGTCATTTCTCCAGCAGTTGCATGGAAGGATTGACCATCAGAACCATGGAGCTAGGCTCCAGGGCAGGAAGCAGAGCATGAGGAACAAGACAGGCCACTGATGTCCGCACCAAGTGACTTCACCCCGGCCCTGAACAGCAATAACTGAGCTTTCAAGTCAAGCCTGCCAGCCCCTTCTCGCCTCCCTAGCCTGTGCCGACCTCCCACGGCTCAGCTCCACACACAGGTTTTTCACAGCCAGTGGCAATGAGGAGCCTAGCAAGACCCCGGGCCACAAACCAGCTGAACAAATGGAGAGCTTGCCAAGCCAGCAGAGCGTTTGGGCAGCAGCACCCAGGCTGAAGGCATGACGCGCAGTGCCCGGATAGAGAGGAGGGATTCGAAGTCCCGAAGGTCAGTGCAACAAGAGGAGCTGCAAAGAGTCGCAGCAGCTGATCTGCAGGCTGCTGGCTACCAGGCAGGGCCTCTCCACTAGCAAGTGGTGCTGTGCGCCCAAGCCATCAAGCTCCTTGGGTGATGGACTCTTCTCAGAGGCCGGTAGGGGGTGGCTCCCCACTGCAGAAAACTAGGCATCCATACACAGGCGGCTGTGGGCCTGGTCCCCCAAGGCTGGCTGGTTCAGGACACTGTTGGCTGCCAGCTCGCCCTGTCACTGCGCTGCAAGGAGTCACCACAGCCCTGGGCGCAACTCAGAACTCACTGTGGGGGCAGGGAGCATGGGCTGGGGCTGAGACGTGCACACTTCCCTCCCACGGCACTGCCAGTCTTTCCCGGCCTCCCCCCACCTTCTGCTACCCGTGAATCATTCACACCCCGGCCCTCAGGGCCACCTTCGAGCTCCTCTTCGCCTTGATCTTCCCTCTGCAGAGACTGCCAGTGCTGCTGATTGCCTGGCAGTTTCTATGGATGGGAACTAGCGTCTCACATGTGAGCATAAAAAGGATACGAGCCCAGACATCTCCAGGGCCACTCTGCAAAGCTAACGTAAAGACTGAGGAGTGTGGTTACGGTGAGTGAGTAAGAACAGACAGGCCCAAAGTTAAATTACAGAATCACTCCTTCTTGGTGGGGGGGAGGAGGAAGCAGAGATCCTCCCTCATTTCCCAAGCCCCACATTCAGGATCCCACATTCCCGCTGCGATGGCTACGGATCCTGCCAACCTGTCAGCAGCAGGACGGTGATGGGGTCAGCAAGGGCAGGAGGTCTGGAAGGGGAGATGCAGACACAGGGCAGGACTCCAGAAAGGCATCTTTCCTTGGGCCCATGTCTGGGCTGCTTGTCCTTGGCTAGTGCTAAGCTAGCTGTGGAAGTCCAGGCGCACCTCTCCCAGGGCCTCTCACAGCCTGTTGCAGGGACACACGACACCTTTCAGTGCCTAGTCTTCCACACCCAGGAAGCAGCCCTGACTTGGCAAGCAGAGCTGCCTGCCATTGGTGGAAAAGCTGGGAGCCAAGAGCACAAGAGGCTTGAAAACATCCTCTCACGGAGCGTGGGACAAACGATGACATAGTATGACACACGCACTCCCATGTGACCAGCCGCTTCCTTCAGCTGGGGTCTACTGGCTCTCAAAAATACTGTTCTTTGGAGGCTCTGACACACGCAGCCCTCTCTCCTGGCACAAACACCCACAGCCGGGCACCGCGCCGATGCAGAGGGACTCGGGCTGCCTGCAAGGCTTCGGCCAGCTGTAACACATGTCCCAATTGGACAGAGGGGCTGAGCACGCTGCAGCGCAGGGTGCACCATTAGGGACTGTGCTGAGCTGAAGGAAAAGCTGTTGAGCCTTTGCTGGCAAGCCGGAGTTACAAACACGCCAGGTGTGCTGGCATCCAGCCCTGCCATGGTAGGATCCCTCAGTGAAACAGCCCCCGGCTAGAGGCAGCGTTTGCCTTACCCCATGTTGAAGGGCGAGGGCAGGGCTGGCTGCAGGGAATGGTGCTTTCAGAGGCCAGCATGACTCTGCACTGGCAGGTCATCCCTGAGAGGGCCAGGCCAGGCTTCCTGGCACAGAGGATGTTTCTTGCCAGGGAAAGACCGACCAACCTAAACAGTCTTGTGAGCATGACAGGTCCACCCCCAGCACAGTCCCCACAGTTAAATCCCACTTCCTGCCTCTCAAGTACCACGAAAAAGGTTTCTCTGACTTTTGGCTCTGTACAAAGCCAGAGAGAGAGACTAGCTTGAGGCGCCAGACTGCTGCTTCCCTCCAGCCTCCGCCCTGAGGAGCCCCAGCCCCCTGATCACTTGGCAGTAAGCACAACACTCTGCCAGAGTTGGACCATCGCGCCATGTGCAGGCTCTGGCAAATCTTGCTGCAGAAGGATTTGGGAAGCCTGACTCCATTAGCCCAACCCGGCAAGCTGGAGGCCTGGCCTGCCAGGTCAGATCCCCAAAGGGCTGTGTGTACCTACAGTGGGCTGCAGGACAAACCTGCTTCGTTTCCTCTTGGTAAAAAGGAGGCCAGGCCCTCTGTGGCTGGGCACACCACTTCTGGCTGTCAGGACCAACCCAACCAGTAAGACGGTGAGTCACTGTGGCTGATGCAAGAAGCATTCTCCAGGCTCAGACACCACCCAAGCTCCTCCGGGGCCGCAGGAGCGTGAGAGCAGGAAGCGTGAGATGGGGAGCAGGCAGCACTGCCGAAGGGACCACAAAAATCAGCCACTGGCTGCTTGGAAATAAATGTTAGTGGTTGGGTCCCCAGGGGTTTCTATCCACAAAAAGCTGAGTCTTGCTGTCTGCAGCCCTGATTGAGAGGGTACCAGCCCCTTTCACTCCTCCTCTTGTCTCCTGAGGAAGTTACTGACCCAGTTCTTCTAGCTCTTGCTCCAGGGAAATTAGTTCACAGACCAAAACCCAAAAAACTAAGGCTCCTCTTTTATCAGCTCCAGAGGGGTGGCAGCCTTGGGGCCTGGCGAGCAGTGCTGCATCCCTGATGCTGCTAATACTCAATGCCCAAAAGCCTGAGAGAAGAGACCAAAACAGTTCAAGGACAGCGGCCCCAGCTCCACAGAGCCGAAGACTGCACTGAACCCCCTCTAATTGGAAGGAACCAGAGCAGCTTGCAGCTGCTCTTCCTTCACAGTCCAGCATCATCAAGGGCTGCCCGAGGGTTCAGCACACAGCCCACAAATGGTGCGAGGGCACAGTGGAGCTCAGTAGTCTGCTAGCTCCCTAAGGGATGTGGCAGGGGTCTGCTGCCTAGTGTAACGCCCATCGCACGTCAGGCCCTAAGCTTCTTCTTTAGCACGGTGCTGTTTGCACACACGCGTGCAGCTGTTCCATGCAACCCTGAGCTGCATGTGCAGGGGAGGGGCGACTCAGTCACGGTCTGCAGGTGCCCGTCCGCACAGCGCAAACGCGAGATTGGGCGAGGGCGTAACGAGCGCCAGCCAGCGGGAGACCCTGGGCACAGAAGTGCCCGCTATGAGGATCGGACGGATTGGCTGGTGCCGGCCGCTGGTCGATAGGGCTTGGATCCGTTCTGCAAGAGGCGCTAGCTCACACCAGGATTTAGCCCCAGGAAGTCCCACTGCTCGTGTAATGCCGGAGGTCAGGCTGCACAGTCACAACGATGCCTGCCCGCTTGAGTGGCGCGCGGCTGGCACCCCGCTCTGCTGCACGGCACGCACAACCTCTCCCCTCCCCTCCCCTCCCGCAGACAGCCGCCAAACCCCAAGGCAAGGGAGACAGCCTCGCTCCCTCGCTCCTGCCCTTATCCGTGCAAGCACACTGTATCAGGCCGACTCCCGGCAGTGATTGGGGAAGCATCGCTGCGTGCTGCACGTGGAAGCCCGGCTCGGAGTCCTCCGGTGCCCCTGACACCCACACTGCCATGCCGTGCCGTGCTGTGCCGCAGGGGCAGAGGAACCACTTTCGGGGCCGGTCCACCGGTCCCACTAAATCCTGCCGTGGGGGGCCGTGCTCCCTGCCGCCGCCGACCCGGCATCTCCCCACGGCGCCCGTACCCTCTCAGGGGCAGGCTGCTCCGCGAGGCAGCGGGGGGCCGGGGCCGGGGCCGGGCTGCGGCGGCCTGCACCGAAGGGGGGGAGGGGGTG
>NW_017729008.1:43802367-43803543 GCF_001723915.1 Gavialis gangeticus | reverse complement strand
CTCCCGGCCGCGGCACTGCGCCTGCGCCGCACGGCGGAAGAGGGCGGGGCCTCGGGAGTGCCCGCGCCATTGGCTGCCCCCGGGGAGGGGGCGGGGCCGGTCGGACGCCGGGGTGGGCGGGGCAAAGCCGGGCACGGGCCTTATAAAGCAGGACCTGTATGGCCCCGGCCCCCTATAGCCCCAGGCCCATACAGGCCCAGCCCCATATGGATCCCGGCCCATACAGCCCCGGGCCCATATGGCCTCCAGCCCATATATCTCTGGTAAATAGGGCTCCTGGCCTCATATAGCCCCAGGCCCATATAGCCTCTAGCTCCCATATAGCCCCTGGCTCATATAGGCTCGGTCTCTGTGGCCCCAGGCCCATATATAGCACCTAGTCCCCGTATAGCCCCCAGCCCGTATAACCCTGGCCTAATATGGCCCCAGGCCTATATAGACCTGGCCCCACATGGCCCTGGGCTCATAGAGCCCCAGTCATATATAGACCTGGTCCCATATATCCCCAGGCACCCCCTGCCCAGAGCCCCCTGGCCCCAAATAAACAGGGGGTGGGGGAGAGACCCCAGGGGAGCAGCTGGAGCCAGCACCGTATGGCCCAGCTTCCCCAGGGAAATGGAGCTGGCTCCGGGGCGCAGCGCAGCCACACCGGGGCAGGGTGGGGCAGGGGGGACGGTAATCCTCGGCCGCGGAAACCTCAAGGGAAGAGGAAAGGGCTGTGCTGCATCCTCCAAAACCTCAGGCCTTTCCCCATGTTTCCTGCGGGCCTTTGATCCTCCGCCTGACTGGAGCAGCCGGCCGAGGCGAGGCAGGGACGCAGTCACAGAATCATAGCAGTCAGGTGGAAGGGACCTTGTGGATCTTCAAGTCTGACCCCCAGCCTGGGCGGGAGAAAAACTGGACTCAAATGAGTCCAGCCAGGTAGGCATCAAGCCTCTTCTTAAAGACCCCCACATAGAAGCCAGCACCACTTCCCTTGGAAGTTGGTTCCAGCTCCTAGCCGCCCTGACTGTGAAGTAGTCCTTGCGGATGCCTAATCTAAACCTCCTCTCCAACAACTTGGCCGTTATTCCTTGTTATGCAGGGCGGGGGCGCTAGGGGAAACAGCGTCTCCCCTAAACCCTTCTGGTCCCCCCTAGTGAGTTTATAGACAGTCACCAGGTCCCCCCTCAGCCT
>NW_017729008.1:43795362-43801928 GCF_001723915.1 Gavialis gangeticus | reverse complement strand
CAACCACCAGATTGCCCAGCATACTTTGCAGGGGCCCCACATTACCTGGTGCCTTCTTCATCCTCCCTATGTATTTGAAAAAGGACTTTTTATTATCCTCGATCTTGGATGCTAGTCCTAGCTCTATGTCCACCTTAGCTTTCCTGACAGCCCCCCTACAGGCCTGAGCAGAAGAGGTATACTCCTCTTTGGAGATAGCATCCCCCTTCCACTGGGTGTACGCCGCCTTTTTGGTAAGCAGGCATTCCCGGACGCCCTTGGTGTCCCCGTGGCACAGGCTGCAGCTGGGGTTCGCGGAGCAGTGCTTGCACCCTCGCAGTGCCCTGACACCCCGCGCGGGGCCGGGCTGCATGGGAGCACAACGAGACATGGCCCCAGGGGCAGGACTCGAAGTTCAGCCCTTTGCACAGACCAGTGCAGTGGAGCGGGGACTGCAGCCCAGGCTGGGTGTGGGGACCGGGCTGGTTGCCCCCCACCCCTTTTCTGCTCCATGTGTCGGGGTTGAAGCCTCCCCCAGAGGCGCTGGGGATGGGGCTTGGCTGGGCCAATGCTCCTGCTGGCACCAGCCCCGCAGGGTCCTGGCTGCAGGGTCTTGCCCCTGCGCTGACACTGCACTGGGGCAGGAAGGGATTTCCCCCCTGCTCACACTGGTGCGCGCTGCGGGGGTTTCCCTTCCTCTGCAGCGGGGGCACAGTCGCAGCCTGGGCTCTCTGCAGCCCCCTGGCAGCAGCAGGACATTGACTGTATCTCAGGGGCAGGGTCGGGCGTCTCTAAGCTGCCTGCTGGGTTTCTCGGTTGCCCTGGGGGGGGTGCTGGGTCTTCGAGTGGTCTTGGGCAGGCGGCTGAGGCCAGAAGCCTTGCCCTTGGGGCTAGGTCTCATTGCACACCTGGGCAGCACCTCCCAGCTCTATGGCAGTCGCTATTCCAGCCTCCGATCGTGATTTCCACTGCTGTCGATGGCTCCTGTGCCTCTACCCTGGGGAGCTTGCTGAGGGGGTACTACCTGGTGCCCCCCCGCAGCAGGGCAGCACAGCAGCTATGGCCAGCGGTGCTCAGGACAGGACATCTCCAACCCCAGAGCTGTGATAGGGTGGCCCCATGCACCCACAATCTGTGCATCCTGGGCTCCTGACCCTTGGGAGACGCGGGAGGAGGAGGGCACCGGGCGCTCGGAGCAGGCAGCAGCTGCCACAGCTCCTGCTCCCGAGAGGGTAGCATCAGTGAGGGGAGGGTCCCAGCATTGATCACCAGGCGCAGCCCCAGAGACATCCTCTGCCAGGGTTCACCCCCCACACAGGCCATGCCATGTCCAGGCCACGGCGGCGGTCAGATGCCCCTGCAGTGGGCTGCCCTGGGAGCCTGGGCAGGGCTGAGCTCGGGCGGTGGACCCGGTGGGTGTGGGTTCCTGCAGCACTGGTTGGACCATTGCATTTTGGTATGAGGAAGAGGAGAGGCAATCCCTGGATGACGCTTAGGGCATCGCCCACTGCCTGGGACTCTGCCATAAGCCAGGCCGGTCACAGTCACAGGTCTGGGGTCGCAGCAGCTCTGAAGTCCAGATCCCCTGGTGAAAGCTGCACTCTGGGAAGGTGGAGGGGGCTGCCGGTTGCTGCTTGCATGGACCCGGCTGCCATAGCCCAGTGCCTTCAGCTGTGGTTTCCAAGCACCCTTTGCTAAGGGAATGAGACTGAAGCAGGCAGGCGCCTCCAAGCCGGGGTGCTAAGTGCTCAGCTCAGAAGCTGCTGATCATGATGCTGCGTGGCCCGGATAGCAAAGAATCCTTTACCTTCCTTCCCACACCCGTTCCCCTGCTGCCTCATCGCTGCAGCCCTCCATGGGCTTCATGCGCAGGAAATAGCCACTGATGTAGTGAACTTCAGCTCACAAAACCTCTTGCTTTAGATATCCGTCTGCTTTGGTTAGTCTGTAAGGTGCAAATCGATCCCCACTTTCCACCTTTTCAAACTTGAAATCTCCTTGCCCCTGGAAGCAAGACTGGCAGCTGCCCCGGGAGGGAGCAAGCAGGGCAGTGGTACCACACCCCACAGCTGCTTAGCAGGATGTGTAATTAGTAGGGGCAAAACCTCATTAACTGTGGGGTTACCAGAGAGCACCTGCTCTTCCAACAGTGATGGGGGACTGGGACTGATGAGAGGCACTGCCAGAATTGCTGGGGACCCCGGTTTGGTGCTGCAGAGAGGCGAGGACGAGGTAAAGCACCCAGGGCACCTCTGGGTCCGGCCGCCAGCGCTGCATTGCCCTGTGTGGCAATAGCCAGGGAGGTGCAGAGAGGTGCAGCTCCCAGGCAAGCGGGGCACGCAGCACCACGCTTCACACGCCACGGGCAGATCTGGGCCCGGGCATGGAGCAGCCAGGCTGGCACGTACCTGCCGTGTGCAAGGCAAGTGCCTGCAGGAGAAGGCACCATGGGAGCGGGCAGAGCTCTCAACAGCCGCAGGCCGTGTGTGACCGAGTCCTGGACTGGGAAGCGTCCAGCCCTAAGGAGCATCTGGGAGCTCGGCTGGTCAGGGTCCGCAGGGTCACCACATCCAGGCTGTGCTGACCGGGCAGCCGGGCCCTCCCTGCCCTTGCACCAAGGGAGTGTGCTGCAACCAGACGGGCATCAGGGCGGCTTTTCTGTGCCTTTGAGATGAGGCTGGATCAGGTCCTGCCTCTGCTGTCCCCCCACCTCCCTTTCTGCTCCGTATGTCAGAAGGTTTTAAGCCTCCTGCAGACGCGTTGGGTGCTGCTGCAGCCCAGGCTCCTGCTGGCACCAGCCCCGCAGGGTCCTGGCTGGAGGGCCTTGCCCCTGTGCTCAGGTTCAGCCCCCCTGCACTGGGGCAGGAAGGGATTCCCCCTGCTCAGACTGGTCCACACTGGGGGTGTTTGCCTCTTCCTGCAGTGGAGGCATAACCTTGGCCTGGGCTCTCTTTTGAGGGTATATTAAGGCCCTTTTGCAGAAGCAGGACGTGGTCCCCATTGCTTTCTCAGGTGTAATGTCATGCATTGGGTCAGGGTTGGGTGTGTGGTTTGTCGAAGAGGTTAGATGATAGGTTTGTCTGGGAGGGTTTGGATGGGGCTGATCCTGCCTCAGGCAGGGCTTGGATTAGATGCGACTTCTGGAGCTCCCTGCCAGCCCCCGGCTCTAGGATCCTCTCTGACGGCTTGGTCACAGCTTTAGGCACGGTGCTGGTGGGGTCTGGAGTCGTGTCTGGGCCCAGCTTCGTGTGTTTACTTCATCTGGCTCGTGACAGCCACCCTGACTCCCTGCTCCTGACCCCTCAGCATCCCCTCCACAGCCAGTTCCCTGCTCGGTCCTTCCTCAGATAGCAATAGCAATTAGCAGTCATCGCACCACCCACAAAACACTTAATATACATGGAGTGCACAAGCCTTCTGATACCTCAGCGCTAACGAGCTGCGTGTGGTTCATCTAGCAGGTGCCCTGTGCCGCAGGGATCCCCCGAGCCCACCATGCCATGGGAGAGGTGTGGGAGTCTCCATTCTCAGGGGTTTTGAAGACCCAGCTTGACAAAGCCCTGGCTGGGATGATGGAGCTGGGGCTGGTCCTGCTTGGAGCAGGGGGTTGGACTGGATGCGACCTCCTGAGCTCCCTCCCAGCCCTCATTATCTACGACTCTATGACTTACCGCTCGTGGCACGCTCGTTCCCCATTGCAGCCTCCTGTTCCTGAGGAGGTGGCAGCTCCGGGAAGCCCACAAGACCTGTGCACACCCCTGCGAGTCTCCACTAGCCGGGACCCAGGCGTCCTGCTTCTCGGTCAGCCGGCGACCGGCCGCTCTCCCTCCGTGCTGTTCTGCAGCTTGCTGGAGCCAGGCACGGGTCAGGGGCCAACTCTGCCACCTTTCCTCGAGGGTCTCAAAGATACGAAAGCATCAGTTTGCCACCAGCTTGTGGCCTCGGGGTCCCAGGGACCTGAGATTGTGCATCAGAGTGGAGGAAACAGTAAAACACCTGTGTGCTAAACTGTGCCCTGCTGCGAGATCGCTGGGTCTGATTACATTCCTGCTCCAGGGATCGAATCTCCTGTCTAGCCAAGGCAGATTTTATCGGCACTGCCACTTGCGTAGCCGTAGTATCTTCCATCTGAAGGAAGTGAGAATAATAGGTTAAGACAAGTACAACACGGGTTTTCTCAGCCAACATCAATAAATCTATGCCTGCTTCGCTCCCAGGGACAGCTTCCCCCGTCCTTGACCTTGGCCTGTACTTTTTGATCGATGCAGCCTGCCCTGAAAGCTCCCTCCACGTTGCTGTTCATTTGCAGCCAGTATAAAATGTCTCTGTCCCTCGTCTCAGATCATCAGTCCCCATTCGTTTGTCTTTTCCACATATTTTTTCTATTTCGTGGATCTGTCTGGTGCCTTTAGACAGGATCACACCTAGCAATGAGAGCCTCCCCTTAAAGAGGTGATAGGGATTGTTGGCCTTTCCGGGCCAACAGCCTCAGTCCCTTGCTTCAGGGTGTCATCCCGAGGCATAGCTCTGGCAATCACTGTCCGTATTTCAGCTGAAAATAGATGCGTTTTTTTACATCACTTTGATATGTACATGAAATAGCTCTCGACTTTGCTCTAACGAACTTCACTCAAACACGCTAACGAGGGTGTCGCCGCTACCCCATTTCTGCCAGGTTTGGCTTCAGTTTGCTAGTCTCACCTTTGCAACTGAAATCAAACTGTCCAGGAAGACAGCGTGGCCAGGAAGAGGTGTTTGTCCGGCCCTGACGGCAAGCAGTTTACAATCGCTTACCGTTAATGCTGCCCTCCCATAATAAAGCCATAAAACTTTTTATGGCCAGGACCTCCTCCTTTCCTGGAGTTCGTTTACATCATTTTTTTATCAGCACCTGCAAACCGTAAGTCACGGTCTTGAGTTATGCTCATGTCACGGTACAGGGACAGTGCCAGCACCTTCCTCGGGGCTGCCCATGGACAACTGATTTTATGCTCACTGCCACCGTACTTTACTTAACCCCTGCAGGCTTCGCAGCCTGTCCATCAGGGAGCTTTGCACGGGAGTGCGCTCAGGCCCCTGGGTGGGGGCACAAATTCCCCTGCCTCCTTCTCCACTCGAGGACGGTGTCTCCCCATCCTTGGTAGCTGGCTGAAGGCCTCAGTCCTGCCGTGCCCACCTGTGCTGCTTGCTGGCTCACAATATGTCTCTCCCAGGGATGCTATTTGCATTACGAGCAACTCACCTTTTGCTTTCTTTTCATCCCACATCTTGGGCTCTTTCCAAAGCTGCTTGAAGCTCATGGGCTTGAGCATCTATTGTTTGTCCTCAGTCCAAGACGTCATCTCTGCAGGCCTTAGTGCCCTCTCCCCCCATGCTTCAGGTGAAGCACACTGGGAGCTGAGCCCACCCTGAGCTGAGCATGTACCCGCTGTTGGCTCCCTCGTTCGCTCAGTGGCTTCCCCACCTGGCATCCCGTGTCTCTCGGTGCCCAGCTCCCGCAACTTGGCTGTTTCCTCTGGCCCCCAAGCCCAGGAAGTCAGGGCACCAATGTTTGTGAGAGCCACAAGAGAAGGAGCAGATGGAGAGCATGCACCGGCTGCTCTGAGAACAACTGGGCAGCAGCCTTGGGATGGGGCTGCAATTCCCTGGTGACCCCCAGTGCCATTGCCGAAGCCCGCAGGCTCTCCTCTCGCCTCCAACACAGCCCCCCGGATGCCCTGGGGCTGGGGACCCTGTTAGCACAGCCCGGAGCTGGAGCAGGCAGATGCCCCTCTGTGCCACCCATGCACCTTGCACCCATGCACGCAGCACGGGGAGGGGTGTTCAGGCTGGGAGGTGGAGAACAAGCTGCAGACGTCCGGCGCCTGGCTCCACTGGGGCATGGACAGTTTGAGTCGCCGTCTGGGAACAACAGCACCCTGTTGCCTTTGCTGCTCGGTGTGCCGTGTTTGGCAGGTGGAATCAGCTCTCTGGGAGGCTGTGAAGGGTCTGACTAAATGATGGGGGTCCTCCAGTCCTGCCTGCATCAGTGCTTCATCTAGGTCCTCTGCATCTTACCTGTTGGCCATGGGAGCACTGGAAAAGCCTGGACCAGCCCTACACCTCCTGCCTCATGGCACCCTGCACTGTTGCAGGGCTCAAGCTGAGGCAGCCCAGCAGGTCTTGGTGGAAAATCACCCCCTCTTCCTCGTAGGCATGGGCAGGGAGCAGCCCATCACCGTGATGCTGGAGGCACCATCCTCCTTGATGGCGCATAGGCAGCACCCGCCTGCCCTCAGCCTGCTGCACGTGCATTGCTTCTCTCCCCTGCACCCACTTGGCCTGCAGTTACACTCCCCCCTGACACATGCATGGATGCTGGGTCTGGCTCCCTGCACCAGGGGGGTGCAGAAGTAGAGGCTTTTCCATCTCCGTGGGCACAGACACCCCACGATTGTCACATCAAGCGGAGGGAATAGAATCGCAGAATTGCAGACTCACAGACAGCGAGGGCTGGGAGGGAGCTCAGGAGGTCGCATCTCGTCCAACCCCCTGCTCCAAGCAGGACCAGCCCCAACTCCATCATCCCAGCCAGGGCTTTGTCTAGC
>NW_017729008.1:43790570-43795172 GCF_001723915.1 Gavialis gangeticus | reverse complement strand
CTGGACTCTCTCCAATGTGTCCACATCCTTTCTGTAGTGGGGGGCCCACAGCTGGACACAGGACTCCAGATGTGGCTTCCCCAGGGCTGAATAGAGGGAAGAGTCACTGCCCTTGATCTGCCGGCAATGCTCCTACCAATGCAGCCCAGGATGCTGGTTGCCTTTTTGGCACCAAGGGCGCACTGCTGGCTCCTGTTCAGCTCCTTATCCCCTGTTCCCCCCAGTCCTTTTCTGCAGAGCTGCTGCACAGCCCATCACCCCCAGCCTGCCCCGGTGCAGGGGATTGCTCCATCCAAAGTGCAGGACTTTGCAGCAGGGTCCCAGCTGCCCGTCCCCGGTACGTGGGTGGTCATTTCCACTGGTCAGGGCCTCGGCCCGAAGCAGAAACCTGGAAGGTAGCCAAAGTCAGGGTCTGGAGTCAAGGGCAGTCCATGGTGTTGACCCTCAGGGCACTGTGGGAACCTGGAAAGGTTTGACGAGCCAGTCCCACCAGCACTGAATCGATGCAAACAAGAGTGGAGATGAATACGAACAAAAAAGTTAGCAAAGCAGCACAGAGACGGCAGTGACCACCTGTCCAGGGAGAAGCACAGAAAGCCAAGGCTTCAAATGTGGCAAATGTGCATTTGCATGAAGAAATAACATCACGAGCAATACGTGAGAGTGCTGAAGATGCACGGCTTTATGTGTAGAGGGCGTGCGGCAGGGTCGGCTCCAGAGCATCTCCCAGACAAAGACAAGCCCTGGAGGTTTCGGGAGCTGTGCTGTCAGCAGCTGGATGGCAGCTGCCGTCCCAACTGCCGGCCGATGACTCTCCCAGGGCTGAACCCACCTGCGGTTAGCACGAACCCCGCTATGTCATGCAACACAGCGGGGGAAGGAGGGGTCTGCAAACATCCCGAGGGGCTTGGAGCCATGAGCAGGGGGTCAGGGTGGGGGTTGCTCCACTTGGCTGCTTACCACCCATCTCGTGCTCCTCTGTCCATCTGCCTCCGCCCGTCACCTCTCATCAGGGGTTGGAAGCTCTTTAGGGTGGGGACCATCTTGTTGTGTGCTGGGGCCCTGCCAGCCCGGCTGCGCACAGTAAGGCGGGTGATGATGGTGATAACAGCGGTGAGTAATATTCTCCCATACGGAGCTGGCAGCATAAAGGAAATTCACAGAGGCCCTTTCATTACATACAGAGCTGTGGACCGGGTCTTCCGCTCACCCCAAGACAGGCGCGCGGGCGCGAGAGCGTCCCCTGCACCCCTCACAGCTCAGCCCAGTGTCATCCCCCCTGCCCGTGCCCACCTGTGCAGCATGGCAGGGGTTGCCGATGGCACAGATGGACCCGAGCTAAGGTCTGCAGCGTGGACGAGGCCTCGCATAGGAGGAGCTGCAGGCACCGGTCAGGATGGGGAATGCACGGCGGTGGCTGGAGGGGACCCTGCACTGCTCCTCCCCATCCCTTTCTCTGTCTCTCACACATACAAAAGCCCGGCTCTCCTTGCTAGGGGTTACCCTTGCTCTTCTCACAAGCACCGAGGCAGGTTTGTATCTTAGCTGAAGTGCTAGAATAAATCTTACAGCAGTCGGGATGCTTTCAACACTGGAAATCTCTGGGTTCATCCCATGAATCGCGCCTGCACACCTCAGAGGGCTAATGCTGCGTGCACCCGTGGGGTGCAGCAACCCCCGGTTGAGAATCACCGCTCTAGCATCTCCTCCAGCTGCCTCCCGCACTCCCAGAATGGGAGCTGGAGGCCTGGCCTGGCTGCAAGCGTGAGTCAGCAAAGAGCTCTGCAGGTCCCCCGACGCCGGCCAGCAACCAAAGAATTAGGAACGCGAGCAAGAAATCACAGTGCGAGTCTCAGCTTGGAAAAATCCAGCTAATCCACCTGGGAGAAGCCGCTGCAACCCCACGTTGCAGGGTGGGGGGGTGGGGGAGAGCCTGGGAAGCGGTGCTGGTTGCATGAGGAGCGGGCAGGAGGCTGGATGGGTGCACGATTGGCAGCACAATGTCACAAGGAAGAGAGGGCAAAAGTCACTGTCAAAGCATCCCAGAGCCGCGGGGCTGGCTGGGAGCTGTGGGTCGCATCCAGCCCGAGACAGGATCAGCCCCGTGCAAACCTGCCCAGACAAACTTTGTGTCCGACTTTGGAGCCACACGACACAGATGCCCCGACACAGCCCCGGGCATCGCCCCTGCCCCCGGGATGCAGGGGGGCCGCGGCCCTCAGCATCCTGCTGCTGCCGGGGGGTCATGGGCACTGCAGAGAGCCCAGGCCTAGGTCGTGCCCCCGCTGCAGAGGAAGGCAACCCCCCGCCATTGCAACCAGTCCAAGCAGGGGGGAAATCTCTTCCTGCCCCAGTGCAGCGCGGGGCTGAGCCTGAGACCCTCCAGCCAGGACCCTGCGGGGTGGGTGCCAGCAGGAGCATTAGCACAGCCCAGCCCCATCCCCAGCCGGGGCTGCAGCAGCACCAGCGCCTGGGGGGGGAGGATTCAAACCCCAACACCTATAGCAGAAAGGAGTGGGGGCAGCTAGCCACTCTCTCAGCCTTGTTAGACTCCCTCCCCCCTTGTTAGACTTCAGCCCCCATCCAAACGTGCCCTCCCGCTGCGGTCACTCATTTCTTAATGATGGAAAACTACTAGAGCCGTTCCTGGGGACACCGAGCGCAGCAAGGCCACGGCGAGGCAGGGAGTTTATGACACCCCAGAGTCCTCTTTCCGGATTTACCTTCTGAATCACACGCAGGCGTTTGCATACCCGGCAGTGCTCATCCCACACACCCACCGCACCCTTCACAGGGTCCCACAGGGCCCCAGGGGGGCTGCGGCACCTGGTCGAGAGCCACGGACCTGGCGTCCGAGTCGGCTGCTCCCGGGGGCCAGCGGGACCGGGACAACCTGGAGGGCGCTCACGCCGGGTCTGGAGAAGCTGCTGCGATCATTCTTGTGCCCAGGCAGGAGTGACCCTGCCCGGCCTGCCTGGGGTGACTCAGCCGCGGGTGGGAGCTGAGGTCTGACCGAGCCCGTGGGGAGGACGTGTGGGGTGTGTGGGGAGGGGCACAGTTCCAGGACACGGACCAAGGGGAAAACCTGGTGGAGCTGGACGTGAGAGACGTGCGATGCAGTCATCCCTCCCCGGGCCAGGGTGGAAAGAGCAGGCGGAGCCTCGGCAGGGAGCAGCGCCGAGCGCTTGGACCGCACGGGCCGGCCCTGGGGGCGAGGAGCGTCCTGAAGAGGGGCCCTAGAGTCGTAGATCCCCGGAGCCGGGGGGCATGTCCAAACTCGGAGCCACTGATACAGCCCCAGGCATTGCCCCCACCCCTGCCCCTGCCCCTGGGACACAGGGGGGCCGCGGCCGCCAACGTCCTGCTGCTGCCAGGGGGGTCACGGGCGCCACATTGAGCCCAGGCCAAAGTCGTGCCCCTGCTGCAGAGGAAGGCACGTGGAGGCTGGGTCCTCTCTGCTCCCTGCCCGGGCCGTGCCAGGCCGGCCCGTGGACTTGCGAAGCGGGTGCCAGGCACCATGCTACGCCTGGGGCTGGTGCTCTCGTGACGGGTGGCACCCCAGCAGGGTGGCCGCCGGGTCTGGCCACCGCACTTTGCAAAGGTTGGACCAGCACCAAGAACCTCCGGGGGCTTGGGAATAACCCAGGGAAGGGGGAGAGGAAAGAGACCTGGCCGGTTCACGGAGGAGCTGGACCTCGGGGCGGAGGGGCCCTGGGTGGGTGGTGACCCCCTGCCCTCGGGATGCGGCCGCCTCTCCCAGGGATGCTCTGGGCAGGGCTGAGGGGTCTCCAAGCGCTGGCCCCTTCGGGTCCTCTCCTAGTGAGCGGCCAGGCTGCGGGTGCTGGCGGGAGGCTCGGGGGATGCGGCCTGGCCGCCCCACGGCCTCTTAGCCGTGGCGGGCCAACGTTTCAAAGACCCCGGAGCCCTTCCAGCTGTAACAGCGGGATGAGCCCGGGGTGGAGACCAGCAAGCCTGGATCAGATGTTTCGGGAGAGCGGGGCCGGAGGCAGGGAGAGACGGTCGTGGGGGCCACGAGGACGGTCGAGGAGGCCGCCTGGAAAACCTCGGCCGACTCAACGGGGGAATCAGAGCTTCCAGCGCGCGGCGAGTGACTCGGGCCCGGCTCAGCCTTTCCGGCTGACGGCCGACTTTCCAGCTCCCCCAGGTTTCCCCGGCGCCTGGAAACTTCCACCGCGGCCCGGGGCCTTTCCGCCCCGGCGGCGCGGGGGGACGGGGAGGCCGGCAGACCCCCTCGCCCCACGGTGCCAGCACCGCAGGGCTGCGAGCCGGGGGCAGGTGCTCCCAGAGGCCTGGAGGGGGGACAGGGCGATTCAGTGGTTGGAGCAGAGAGTGGCGCAGGGGGCACAGGGGGTGCCCAGCCCGACAGGCTGGTGCTGCCGAGACCACGCGTGTGCGGGGCCTCTTCTCCAGCCGCCTCCCAGCCCGTGCCCCGGGATAACGCGGCCACAAAGCGCCGGGGGGTCCCGCAGCAAGGCCAGCCGGACAGCCCCCCGCGCGGGGCACCTGAGCCGTCTGCCCCTGCGGGGACGGGCTCGCACCGCGGGACCCCCGGCGCAGCGGGGCGGACACACGGGCGCAGGT
>NW_017729008.1:43790046-43790324 GCF_001723915.1 Gavialis gangeticus | reverse complement strand
GCCAAGGCATGCGGGAATGCCTTCCCACCCGCGCGCTCCTGGGCTGGGGCATCTCCCAGGGTTTCGTGGGCCCCTCCCGGGTGGGCAGCGCCCAGCCCCGCGGCCCGGAGTCTGGCGGGGGGCAGCCGGGGGCAAGGTGTGCACGTGCGTGCGTGAGCCCCGCCGGCATGCGGGCAGCGGGCTCGCGTGTGCTGGCCCCTGCGGGCGGCGGGGCGTTTTGCTGCGTGTGCAGGCGGAGGCGCGTGTCTTCACACGCATGTGCAGGCAGGCGTGTGCTG
>NW_017729008.1:43783326-43785046 GCF_001723915.1 Gavialis gangeticus | reverse complement strand
TGTGCTGCCACTCCTGTAGGGTGGGTGTACGCGCAGGCATCTGTGTGCCTGTGCGTGTGAAGGTGCGGACGGATGGGGGACAGGTGCCCGGCTGCGCGCACGGATGGGCAGGCGCGCGTGTGCATGCGAGTGTGAACGCGTGTGGCGGGCTGTGCTCGCAGGCTGCGTGCAGGGGTGGCAGAGGATGCACAGGCATGAGTACACGGGTGTCCGCACCCAGCCGGGGCACTGAGGGAGGTGGAGATGCCCGGGGCGGGTGCCCACGTGGGGCAGGGCGGAGCTGTGAACGCCCCCCAAACCGGTGCACTGGGAGATGCCTCGAGGGCAGTGACCCCAAGCGCGCAGCGGAGCGCAGAGGGGGCACGGTGCTGCCCGGGCTTAACGAGGGTTCGCGGAGCCACGGCTGGGCCCTGCCCTGCAGACGTGGGGCGTTGGGGTGGCTGGCAGCACAGCCCCGAGACCACAGGGTTCCCGTGTCCGGGGGGTCGTGCAGGGTCGTGGCCATGCGGAGGGGGGGGTCCCGTGACCGGGCCTGCTTGCAAAGCTGGGGCCAGCTGGGTGCAGCCCCTTGCTGAGCCCGGGGGTGGGAGCCGGGCATGGGGTGTTTGCAGGCTTCTGGCCTTGGCCCTGGGGCCTAGCTATGTGGGGTTGGCTCTCCCATTGCAGCTGCGCCTGGGGGGCCGGGTACCGGTGAGGAAGCCCCCCCCCCCGTAGCATGTGCCGCCTCCCAGGGCGCGGGGGGTTGTGGCTGGCAGGTGGGGAGCTCGAGGCGCTGGGGGGTGGCAGAGGAGGGATCTGGGGGCAGGGGGCCTGGGCAAGGCAAGCTCGGCGGGGGGGGAGCCTCCAGGTGCAGAGCCGAGGAGCCGTGCCGGCCCCTGGCGACGTGCCCCGGCCGGGCAGGACGTGGCAGGAGCTGGGGCAGGGCCTCTGCCACCTCCCTCCCCTCTGGGCCACGGAGGATGTACGTGTGCCGCGGCAGGTAGCTGCTGCGGCTGCCCTTGGCCTCCCGCCCTCCGCTGCCGGCTCCTCCGGTCCTCTCCTGCCCGGAGCCGTCCTGGCAGGGCCCCAGGTCCCCCCCCGGGCCTGTGGGCCGTGCCGGCTTCAGCGCGGTGAGCTTCCTCACAGTGGTGCCCTGCCACTGCCCCCAGTGCTGCGAGCTTCCTCACAGCAGTGCCCACAGCTCCCTTGCTTTCTAATCCCGGTCCCTTTCTGGGGCTACCCGGGTCCCTCCCTCCCGGCCCTGCAGCCCGGACCCATCTTTCTCTGGGCTAGGGGGAGGCTGGAGCACCTCTCTACACAGCTGGGTGTGGGGTTCGGGCAGCCCTGCTCCTCAGCATACCCACATAGCTTAGCGGGGTGCTCCTGGCTCCCGGTCCCGTGCTCGGTCCCGCCTCTTGCACTGAAGCCTCGTGGGACACGCCGTGCCTGTGCTGGTCCTTGCTCGGCCGCTTGATGCCCCCGGCCCCGTGGGGCACCCCCAAAGCTGCCTCCTCCCAGCCCCCGCGGGGAGCAAGAGGCCGGCTGGAGCCGCGCCAGCCTCTCCCTGCCTGAGAAAGGCCGCGCCGACGTGCTGGGGGGGTGAGGGGGAGATGCCCGAGGCTCCGGCTGTTCCCTGCCCTCGCGGCGCCTCCCTCGGGGACCGCTGCGGCCACAACGAGCCCCATTGTGCTGGCCCTGCCGACGGCGTTCCCAGGCCCGGCGGGGGGGCCCCCTGCCTGCC
>NW_017729008.1:43780087-43783177 GCF_001723915.1 Gavialis gangeticus | reverse complement strand
CCCCGGCGCTGCCCCCCATCGCCCCGCAGCTCGGCCGCGGGCCCCGGACTGGCGGGCGGCGCGGGAAGCGTCACGCCGCCCGCTTCCACCACGGCCAGCTCATGCGTGTGGGCTGCGTGCTGGGCACCTGCCAGGTGCAGAACCTCAGCCACCGCCTCTGGCAGCTCATGGGCCAGTCGGGGCGCCAGGACTCGTCCCCCATGAACCCCAACAGCCCGCACAGCTACGGGTGAGGCCGTCCCGGTGCCGCCTCGGACCAGCGGACGGCCCCGGGCCGCCATCGCGTCTCCTGCCCCTTGTGTAGGGTCCTTCACTAAAGAGCTTCCAGACGCACGAGCCCCGGTTTCTGCTTGCTGTGTCTTCGGGGCCCAGGGGCACATCCCCAGCCTGGGGGACCCTGCAGAGTGACCCCGTGGGCTGCCGGAGGGGCGGCTGCAGATGAGGAGGAGGAGGAAGCTCAGGATGGGGGGGCTGGCTTAGGCCCTGGGGGTGGCATGTAGGGGGAGAGGTGTAAAGCCACGGGCCTGGCTGCCCAGGGGAGTGGTCCCTGGGCTTGTCCTGAGCTCCAGGTCGTGACTCCCCTGCTCTGCCCCTCACCCGAGGTGGCCGCATTTTGGCCTGGGGCTGCAGCGGCGGGGCCATCCCACCCCCTCGCCAGGACGCGAGCATCCGTCATGCGACTGGGGGTGGGAGGGGGCCCGGTCTTGCCGCCCGCAGGACGCTGACCCAGGGTCCAAGGGGCGCCCGGGGCCGCGCTGCATCTTGCTGACTGCAGCAGCAGCCGGTGCTTGTGCAAGTGCTTAGCCGAGCAGATAGCGCCGGCCGCGACGGGGCTGGCCCCCGGCCTCTGAGTCAGCAGCTTCCCTGTCCTGGCACGGCGCTGCCGGGATTCGCGGCGGGGCCCAGTGCCCCACGATCCCCTCTCTGCCCCGCACGGCCGCCCTGCACTGGCAAAGGGGCTGCCAGCTGAGCTGGGCACTCCTCGGCTTTCCCCGGGACGCAGGACAGGACGCCGGGCCCCCTCCGTCCTGGCTCGGCTCGGACTCGCCACTACTCGCAGGCCTCTGCAGAGCTGCTTTGCAAACACCTCCCTGCGCCCAGCCCTGCGTGGCTGTGGCACCCTTCCTCAAGAGAGATCCTGCGCCGGGAGCGTCTGGGGACGGACTGGAGACGCGTGCCGCAGCGGGACCCTCGCCGTGTTCCCAGCCTGGGAGGCACGACGCACTGTGCTGAATGCATCTGGAGCTGGCCAGGCTGCTCACAGACAGGGGCACATGTAGGATTTCGAGGGGCATCGATGCATGTTGCACAACACATGTTTTTCTCCCGTTTTAAAAATAAACTAGAAGCTTTACTAAGATGGCAGGGGCCTGTGGCTGCTTGATTTGGTGTAAGGTGGAAGCAGAAACAGGTAATCGCTTCACTGGAACGAGTGAAACGCAACCTGCCGGGCTGCGACGTAGGAGCGTTGTGACCAGGACCGAGGCCGGCCGGACTGGTGGGACAGCGAGACCATTGAAAAGGAGAGAGGGGCGTTAACGCCTGTGGGGTGAAGAGTTTAGCAGGAATCGGGTAGGTGACAGTGAGCTGCGACGGCCGGGGCGTGGATCTCTGGGTGGAGCAGGGAGTCAAAGGGGTGCAGGGCACCCCCTAGGCCCACCCCCACTCCTGCCAGGCACTCCTGGAGCCGGGGTGACGTGCCCGAGCCCAGCCTGGTGCAGCCGTGAGTACCGGGAGCCTGCCCGAGCCATGACGCCCTGCAAGCTGCTTCCTGCAGCGGCCCGTTCCACGGGTGACTCATGCCTGGCTCGTGGCCCGTGTGGCCCACGTGACGCGTGTGCCTGCTGGGGCAGGGCAGGGCAGCTTGCCCAGCCTGGGTGGCAGCCAGCACCCGCACCACTGGCCTCTGCTCCTCTGCGAGCCTCGAGACCAGCTCCTCCCTGCAGGGCTGTGCCCTCCTGGAGAGCCGGGGAGCCCCCCGCACCGGTGATCTGTCCCTGCTTGCGCCTGCCCGTGGCCCCCCGAGCCGGGTTTCTGGGGTGCTTTGTGCTTGCAGACAGGAGACGGGTGGGCATCCGCTGTGGGCTGCTCCCACTTTCCCAGGGGCGAGGGCGGCTGGTGGGTCCTTGATGCTAGCGCCAGGAGTGGGGACTGGCTGCAGCACTTGGCCCACGGCTCGGGTGCAACCTGCCCCATCTCTCCAGCCCGCGAGTGGGAGGAACCCGCCCTCCGTGCCCGGTGCGGTTCCCACGCCCCCAGCCCCAAGGCGTTGTGCTGCCTTGTGCAGTCAGCATTGCAAAACGTAGTGCGACAGCACAGCTCTCGGTCTCTTCCCCCACTGGGGCTGGGGGGAGCAGAGCCCCCCTAGAGATGCAGGAGACCCCTCCCCACCCTCCAGGCTCCTTCCAACACGGGCGCCAGCTCCCAAAGCCTTTGGGCTTCCTCTCCCCTTGCAGACACCACCCTTTGACCTGCCCTCTCCATGCCTCAGTTTCCCCACGTTGCTGAGCTCCCGGTGCCTGCCTCTCGAGGCTAGCGGGAAGGTGCGAGGGCCGGTTAGCCCATCTCTGCAGGGCAGCCATACACATGGGGAATGGGGGGGATGCGGGATGTGTGCCCCTGGCCCTGTGTTTTTGGGGGCTCCTGGCAGGTCTCTGATGCCTCCCTGGAGGTCTGGGGAGCAATGGCGGCGTGGTCCAGGCTCCCAGGGGAAGGCGAGGGCACAAGAAGGGCAGAGGTTAGCGGGAGAGGAGGGGCTCAGGGTGGGAACGCCAAGCTGTTTACAATCTCTCTTAATTGCACTTGAATTAACCATGAGCTTGCGACAGCGCCGTGCTGGTCTGGCAGGGCTGGGAACGCCGCGCGGGGCTGGGCCAGCTCCGCCGGGACCAGGACAAGGCGCCTCGTGGTCCCAGCAAGGGGCTGAGACCAGGTGGGTCACTCCCATGGGGGCTGGGGGGGCTGGTGGCCCAGCTGGGGCTGCCCGTGCCAGGCCTGCTGGTCCCTTCTTGGCCAGGCAGGATGGACGGAGCGGAGCTGAGATGTCGCCGGGGTGCAAAGCGCGGCAGGGCAGGGGCAGCAGCCGCCCCG
>NW_017729008.1:43774269-43775087 GCF_001723915.1 Gavialis gangeticus | reverse complement strand
GGACCCGTCTTTCTCTGGGCTAGGGGGAGGCTGGAGCACCTCTCTACACAGCTGGGTGTGGGGTTCGGGCAGCCCTGCTCCTCAGCATACCCACATAGCTTAGCGGGGTGCTCCTGGCTCCCGGTCCCGTGCTCGGTCCCGCCTCTTGCACCGAAGCCTCGTGGGACACGCCGTGCCTGTGCTGGTGCTTGCTCGGCCGCTTGATGCCCCCGGCCCCGTGGGGCACCCCCAAAGCTGCCTCCTCCCAGCCCCCACGGGGAGCAAGAGGCCGGCTGGAGCCGCGCCAGCCTCTCCCTGCCTGAGAAAGGCCGCGCCGACGTGCTGGGGGGGTGAGGGGGAGATGCCCGAGGCTCCGGCTGTTCCCTGCCCTCGCGGCGCCTCCCTCGGGGACCGCTGCGGCCACAACGAGCCCCATTGTGCTGGCCCTGCCGACGGCGTTCCCAGGCCCGGCGGGGGGGCCCCCTGCCTGCCTCCCCCCTGCACTCTGCTCCCACAACCCGACTCTCAGCAGCCGCGCGCAGCGGGCGGGCCTCGGGTCCTGGCGGGGCTGGTGCTGCGAGCTTCCTCGCAGCAGTGCCCAGGGGGTGGGTGGCTAATCGGACCCAGATCGAGGTCCTTCTGCTAGGATTGGGGTCGGTGAGGCCCCTCTCTTGCCTGGCCTGATGTCTGCTCTCTTCTTTTGCAGGGAGCCCCCCGACCGGAGACCCCTCGTCCCTGTGGGGACCCGGCACCGGGAAGAGCCGACGCTGGAGCTGTCCCTGGCTGATGCGGCAAGGGGCAGAGGGGGCCGGGAGGAGCCCCCGGCGCTGCCCCCCATC
>NW_017729008.1:43768800-43772752 GCF_001723915.1 Gavialis gangeticus | reverse complement strand
TGGGTGGCAGCCAGCACCCGCACCACTGGCCTCTGCTCCTCTGCGAGCCTGGAGACCAGCTCCTCCCTGCAGGGCTGTGCCCTCCTGGAGAGCCGGGGAGCCCCCCGCACCGGTGATCTGTCCCTGCTTGCGCCTGCCCGTGGCCCCCCGAGCCGGGTTTCTGGGGTGCTTTGTGCTTGCAGACAGGAGACGGGTGGGCATCCGCTGTGGGCTGCTCCCACTTTCCCAGGGGCGAGGGCGGCTGGTGGGTCCTTGATGCTAGCGCCAGGAGTGGGGACTGGCTGCAGCACTTGGCCCACGGCTCGGGTGCAACCTGCCCCATCTCTCCAGCCCGCGAGTGGGAGGAACCCGCCCTCCGTGCCCGGTGCGGTTCCCACGCCCCCAGCCCCAAGGCGTTGTGCTGCCTTGTGCAGTCAGCATTGCAAAACGTAGTGCGACAGCACAGCTCTCGGTCTCTTCCCCCACTGGGGCTGGGGGGAGCAGAGCCCCCCTAGAGATGCAGGAGACCCCTCCCCACCCTCCAGGCTCCTTCCAACACGGGCGCCAGCTCCCAAAGCCTTTGGGCTTCCTCTCCCCTTGCAGACACCACCCTTTGACCTGCCCTCTCCATGCCTCAGTTTCCCCACGTTGCTGAGCTCCCGGTGCCTGCCTCTCGAGGCTAGCGGGAAGGTGCGAGGGCCGGTTAGCCCATCTCTGCAGGGCAGCCATACACATGGGGAATGGGGGGGATGCGGGATGTGTGCCCCTGGCCCTGTGTTTTTGGGGGCTCCTGGCAGGTCTCTGATGCCTCCCTGGAGGTCTGGGGAGCAATGGCGGCGTGGTCCAGGCTCCCAGGGGAAGGCGAGGGCACAAGAAGGGCAGAGGTTAGCGGGAGAGGAGGGGCTCAGGGTGGGAACGCCAAGCTGTTTACAATCTCTCTTAATTGCACTTGAATTAACCATGAGCTTGCGACAGCGCCGTGCTGGTCTGGCAGGGCTGGGAACGCCGCGCGGGGCTGGGCCAGCTCCGCCGGGACCAGGACAAGGCGCCTCGTGGTCCCAGCAAGGGGCTGAGACCAGGTGGGTCACTCCCATGGGGGCTGGGGGGGCTGGTGGCCCAGCTGGGGCTGCCCGTGCCAGGCCTGCTGGTCCCTTCTTGGCCAGGCAGGATGGACGGAGCAGAGCTGAGATGTCGCCGGGGTGCAAAGCGCGGCAGGGCAGGGGCAGCAGCCGCCCCGCAAACAGGGGTGAGGGGCAGCCTGTCCCCTGGGACGCGTTGCAGCCGGGTCTCATCTCGGCCCATCCATGGATGTGGCGATCGACGGCCTAGCCCAGGGGTCGGGGCGAAGCTGGCCAGAAACACCCCTGACCCCCCAGACCAGGGGAGAAGGAGGTCCTGGATACACCCGGCGGGCAGGCGGTGTGGAACGAGCTCGGCGCCAAGCCCCGGCCAGCACGGATGAAAAGTCCTGGAAAAACCCAGCCTGCCCTCTTCCTCAGGAGCGGTCGTTAGTGCTGGATACACCCGATGCCCCTCCCCCTGCAGCGCGGGGAGACGTGCATCCAGGAGCAGAAGATAAGGAGCCGGGGAAATAAATCCAGGGCAGGGGTGAGCATGACGTTGCCCTCTTCCAGCTGAGCTCTCAGCCTGGTGAGCAAACCACTGCAGTGCCCACGGCCAAATTCCCACGTGCATGCACGCCAATGCCAGTCCCAAGCGTGGGGAAGTTCATGTCTTGCTTCAGGGGCAGCAGGGGGTTGGTGGCCGCGGCCCCCCTGCTTCCCCGGGGCAGGGGCAAGGGCAGGGGGCGATGCCCGGGGTTGTATTGTGCTGCTCAGAGGTTTGTCTGGGGTGGCTCGGACAGGGCTGATCTGGACGTGACCTTCCGGCCCCGCTGCTCTAGGATTTCCATGCACCCCACGCGGGCCGCGTGCTTGCTGCCGATGCCACGGGAAGGGGCCGCAGCACCACCTGCATAATCCCAAGGGCGCCGGACAAACTTGGCAGGTGCTTTTTTTGCATCGGGCACGGGAAAGTCGGGGCTTGGACAGACGTCGGGAGGGGAAACGGGCCAGGGCTGCAGCTGGGGTAACTTGATGCCTGCCAGTTGCCGCCAGCTGGGAATCCGGCCCCATGTCTGGAAGGAGGCACATGTCCCGAGGGGCGGCTCGCTCTCGCTGTCTGTATTGGGAGGCCCCTGCGCCCAGGAGGCGGAGGGTGAGCCTGCGGCGAACAGCTCGGCACCAGGACGAGGATGAGACGCAGCCGCGCGGGGAGGACGAGGTAAGCGCGGGGCAAGCCTGTCCCCATGTAGCTGGCGGGGTGCCGTCGGCAGCTCCCCGCCTGCACCGACCCACCTCGGGCCCAGGGCTCGGGGCAGAGGGAGCCGCAGACATGGGGATGGCACCGAGGGAGGGGTGACAGCGGGATCCAGCTGGTGGCATGCCAGGGGGCTATATCCTACCCCCACCTCGCGGGGTGCAAGCACAGCTGGGACATGGGGAGTTGCAATCGTCACGCCCTCTGGAGCTGCACGAGTGCACGGAGCTGTACAGGGCCAGCAAGGACCAGCTCTGAGCTGCTCATGCTGGGTGCAGGTAGGGGGAACCAACCTGCCCTACCCCCAGCAGGTCCTTTCCCAGACCCAGGGGGAAGAGAAAGGAGCCACTGGGGCCGAGCTGTCTCGTCTGTGCGGCCCCCAATGCCCCCGTGGCCCCCCAGGCGCTCCTGTTGCTCCTGGTCTCCTTCCCCTGCGCAGACGCCCGCGGCCCGGGGAGCTGGGTCCCCCCACCCTTCGGCTGTCGGATCCCGCTCGTAATCTGGCAGGTCGAGGCCAGGCCGGCCCGTCTGCCCAGGGAGGCTGCGGGCCGGGGAGATGGGGCCCATCCGCCCTCTCCAGAGCAAAGATGCCCCGACATCAAAGGCCTCGTGCTTGCAGCGCCTAGAAAGCAGCGCGCTCTCTGCAAAGCTTCAGACTTCTCGCTGGCGAGGAGGCGGGATGGAGGGGGGGGGTCGGCCCCGGTTGCCGTCTCCCTCCTCCGAATCTTCTGGCCGCTTTGATTAATCAGGCGTTTTTTCCACGCTGGGTTTTCCAAGTTGTCTCCGGGGATTAATGTTTGCCGCGGGCTTTGAAGATGAAAGCTGCGGAGGGATCTTGTGCGGCTCTCTGTCCCTCCCTGCCAGCCTTGCCAATGCCCGCGAAGCCACCCTGAGCCAGGCCCCGGGGGTGCCAGGGGTGCAGACCATGCCGGACAAGCTCCCTGGACTCCCCGACTGGCACTTTCCCTAGTGCGGGGGCAGGATGAGGCCTTTGCTCAGGCCGAGCAGGGCAAGGGCGAGCCCGGAGTTTAAAGTCTACCAGGCAGGAGAGAGCCGGAGACCTGTGGCCCAGTGACGATAAGGGACGGACCCAAGGCCGCGGAGGAGCCGGTGGCAGAGCCAGGATCTGGCCTCAAAGCCTTAGCTCCAGACCAGGCCTCCCCTTCCCCCCACAGCCCCCGTTGCACAGGGAAGCACTCAGAAAATCGCAGACAACGCGGGTTGAAGGGAGCTCAGGAGGTCACGTCCAGGCTCCAAGCAGGACCAGCCCCAGCTCCATCATCCCAGCTGAGGCTTGGTCCATGGTTCGGACTATAAAGGTCATCAGAGGAGAGACCCGGCAGGACACCGAGGATGGGAAGCTCGGCGGTGATGTGGGGACCCGGGATGCGCGGTTCAAGCTGCACGCGGGAGCTGACGGACCGATCTGTGAAGAGGGAGAGTTTTCGGGGCCTTGTAACTTGACCAAATTTGGGCAGATATTCACAGGGAGAGGGGCCAGGTACACCCTGGAGAGCCTGGTGCCCCCTCCTGACAGTTCAAAGCACAGAGGGGCCCGGCCTCCCCCGCGCGCGGCCCGAGGATCGTCTCCCCCCCCCGCCCCGATCTCACAGGGAGGAGCCGCTGAACTGTCTTGGCTGTAATTTTCCAGAAA
>NW_017729008.1:43758431-43763800 GCF_001723915.1 Gavialis gangeticus | reverse complement strand
CCCCCCCGCCCCGATCTCACAGGGAGGAGCCGCTGAACTGTCTTGGCTGTAATTTTCCAGAAAATCTCAGCTGAAGGCAGGTGCTTTGCATGGAAAATTTTGGCCTGGCTAGTTTCGTCTGGCAGCGTTCAGAGCATCTGAGAACAGGGGCTTGTCAGGAGAAATGTCAGGCGACCTTCATGCTAGGAGCCGCCGGCTTTTGCAAAGTCAGAAGCAATATCGTGATCTGCCTGGAAGGGGGACGGGCATTGCCACCGCGCTGTCCATGTTGGTATTTTTATAACTTTCCATTCATTTGCCTCGGGGCAAAGCATCCAAAGAACCAGAATAAAATCTCGCGGTCCCCGACGGCTTCTCTTCAGCAGAATAGTTCCCAGCCAGCCGGTCGTGCAGAAACTAGTTCAGTCCTCCTCAATCCCGGCGCGCGGGCGAGCGCGGAGACAGCTGCGGTGGCAAGCGTCCAAGGCGCCGCGATGCAGAGGTCTGGCGCTGAAGCCACCTCGCCCAGGTGCTGGGACCTCCCCAGGCCCCTGGGCCGTTGTCAGCTGTAGCGGGTTGAGCTCGCAGGCGTTTTCTGGACCTAACTCAATTTTGCTGGAAGGCAGTGTCGGAGCCAGACCACGAAAGTCAGCATTTTGATCAAAAGGTTGCTTTTTTTTTTTTTATTTTTTTTTTTTTAAAACAAAAGAGGAGGTGAAGCGAGTTGAGTACAGAGAGGTCAGTTCTGGTTAAAATGCCCCGCTCTGGATTTTCCAGAACTGTTCTTCTTTTTACTGAAATGAGATGTTGGAAACTTGCAGCTTGTCGTTTGCTAACAGACAAGGGAAACTCCGCTGGGCTGGTTCGCAGACGTGGGGTGGGCCCGGGCGGGGGGTGCGCCCGTGGTTGCCTGCTTCACAGACTCGTAGACAGGGAGGGTTGAAGGGAGCTCAGGGGGTCGCATCCAGTCCAACCCCTGCTCCAAGCAGGACCAGCCCCAACTACATCATCCCGGCCAAGGCTTGGTCTACCCCAGTCTTCAAAGCCTCCAAGGATGGAGACTGCACCACTGCTTTGGGGAGCCTGTTTCAGTGTTTTACTACCCTCCTGGTGAGAAGGTTTTTCCTAATATCCAACCTCAACTTCCCTTGATGCAGCTGGAGCCCATTGCTCCTTGTTCATCATCTGCCGCCACTGAGACCAGTCCAGCTCCCTCCTCTTTGCAGCCCCGCTGCAGGGAGGTGAAGGCTGCCATTCAATCCCCCTCGGCCTTCTCTTCTCCAGACTGAATCAGCCCATTTCCCTCAGCCTTTCCTCACCAGTCCTGTCCCCCAGCCCCATAACTTCACCCAGAGTTTAACACCAATGGCTTGGCCGTGGCAGCCACATCTGAGGGAGTCCCTGGACTTCACGGCTCATCGTCATCCAACCGATTCCTGCTACACTCTTCACTCCACAGGCGTTAACACCTCTTTCTCCTTTTCAGTGATCTTGATGTCCCACCAGTCCAACCGGCCTCGGTCGTGCCAGCTTGTTGGCTTCTCCTGGTCACGAATCTCCTACATCACAGCCCGGCAGATTGTTTTTTTAACTCATTCCCATGCAGCTGTATTTGTTTTTGCTTCCATCTTACCCCGAATCGGCCAGCTCTAGGCCCCTGGCATATCTGGAAAACTTCCCGTGTGTTTTTAACTGGAGAAAAACCTAGGCCACTTGCTGTCTGCACCCCCTTTTTCAAAGGTCTAGATCCACCCGTGGCTTTCAGCAGGGTTTTTCAGAACAATGTTTTACTTTACTAAAATCCCGCGAGCATCGGTTGGTATTTCCCAGGCAGGGTTTCTCCCTGCCGTGTGCGGGGCCCTTTACGCAGCTGACCTGTAGCTCAGCAAGGAGTTGTGCTCTCCCACCCTCACATGGGCATCCTGCACCCAGGTGGTCCTAGGATGTGTGTCGGTCCCACCGCCGTTGGGCATCAGCACGCTTTGCCTGCTGCCCCCAGCCCTTCAACAGCGATCCGAGGGGAGTGGGTCGGAAAGCACAGGGCCAGGCTCTGCTAGGAGTTACCTGGGGGCCCCGTGCATCTTCCAGCCAGGTTATCTGGCTTCCGAAACCACGGTCCTGGGTCAGGGCGTTTGCAGGATTTCACAATGCGCATTCCTGGCCACTGCCCCGGGCCCTTTATCAGCCAGCGCTGGCTGGGGAGGCCAGAGCAGAGCCGGTCTGAATGCTGCGTGCGCTTCGGCCGCGGGTCATAAACTGTGATAGGCAATGCTCGTTTAGATAACGGGCCGGAAATTGTGCTGGGGTTTCCACAGTGCAGAGTGCCCCAGGGTGCGCTCCGCCTCGCGAACGGGTGCTGTTTCCGGCCAGGAAAAACCAGGGAATTTTACATCGTAAAAGTCAAGGAAGCAAATCTTCCTTCTTCCTCGACAGACTGTGACTTGACGCAGGAAGGAAGGGCCAAGGTCACGACCGTGGCCTTTCTTTTCCCGTACGTGGGACGGGGATGTCGGCGCAACGTGGGGAACGCAGAGAGCAGAACCGTTCCCGCGCCTGGCTTGTGTCAGACCGGGGCCAGGACTAGGAGACGGAAACCGCAGCCTTCCCCGGTTTGGTCGCTTTGTCGCTCTTGGGACACCTGTCCAGTGCCGGACGAGTGCTCGTCAGCAGGCAAGGCCTAATTAGCAGCCTCCCGCTCCAATTCAGAGCTGGGAGTTTCCAGGGGGCGAAGACAAGAAAACCAAAATAAAGCGCGTGGCTGGACGGGGCAGGAGCCAGGCTGGGCGGTCACTAAATTCAGCCGTGGTCGCGGGGCAGGTCCTGGTCACCTGCAGCTGGCACGAAGCAGCGCAGATCTCCTTGTGCCTGGTCCTGGTGAGTATTTGGGGATTAGGCCAGGCTGGAGGGGTGATGTCTGGGTGGAAAGGCCCCATGTTAGCAGTGAGAGCCCTGCATCTCCCCGGCCCTGACCGCTGTGGTCCCCCTTGGGGAGGGCTCTTGCTAATCTAATCTGCCTTCAGTGTTTGTGCTTGTTGCTTACAGAAATGCCTGGGAGGCAATAAAAGTCCTGGGATAGAGCTGAGTGGACAGGTGAGAAAAGTATTTGCAAACATGCGGCTGGAAGAAAACAACCCAGGGCTCCGACCATCGCCCCATCTGCTGCTCGGCTTTCTGCTCCCTGCCCCGCACCCCCTACCCAATTTGCTGCTCTGCTTTCTGCTGCTGCGCGCAGAGGCTGCTCGTGCCACGGGCTGGTCGCCCCGAGCAGTTGTGTGTGATATTAAGCTCATAGCATCCTGGGCCAGAAGGGAACCCAAGGGGCCCCTCGCCCAGCCCCCTGCACACGTACGGGTTTCAGTGCCCGTGTCCGCGTAGGGGCAATCGCTGAAGCGCTGCGTTCATCTAGCTGTTCCCTGCAAACAGCCGGACCGTGACCTCCCCCTTCACCAGCACGCAGAAAACTGAACTTGGGACCCTTGGACCAAAGCGAAGCACGGGCCGGTACAGTCCGAGCCCGAGTCAGGCCGCCGGTGCTGGGGGCTGCAACAGCTCGTTTCCTCTGCAGGCGGGCACAAAGGGGTACCCGTAACGCACGCTCACGGGGTCACATCGGCTTTCCCCACAAGCCCCGTGTTGCTTTTGCGTCAGGTTGTGCATTTGCTTGGAGGATGTTGCCAGGCCGTCTAAAGACGGAGCGATGCAGCCGGGGCTGTCGTGGCTTTGACCCCCGTGGCAGCGGCACGGCCGCAGAGCCCTCCGCACGGTACACAACTTCTGTCCACGGCAGCGCTGCATCCTCGCGGCGCCTGCATCTCTGAGCAAGTTAGTCTCCAAGGTGCCACCCTGCCTGACCCTCTGTGCTGATGCAATGCTGTTGCTGGCACCCACCCTGCAGGGTCCTGGCTGGAGGGTCTTGTCCCTGCGCTCAGGGTGAGCCCCGCGCTGCACTGGTGCAGGAAGGGATTTCCCCCCTGCTCACACTGGTGCACACTGGTGGGGGTTGCAACAGAGCAATCAAACAGCCTTGCCTGAGCCAAACTTTCTGCAACCCAATGACAACACGGCCGCCCCATCTTCCTCGACAGTTGTATCTGAGCGCTTGCTGCCTGCTGAGGGAGGGCGCGTCTCCTCCATGCCAATGGCTCAGCTGGGCTTTCCCCCAAACTGAAGGGCAGGAGTTTCCAATTCCCTGCGCCACGGTGGCAAGACCACAGGCCTCGGTCTTCTTTCCCCGCAGTGATTTCAGAGCGCCGGAAAGACGAGGATGGCCCGGCAGGTCTCCAGTTGCTCCACGCCGCACGGCTTTCCCTGAGGTCTCAGTGCCCTCTTCTGGCAAGTCCATCGGCTCTCGCTCGTTAATGCAGTCGCAGCTGAATAATTCGCCATCCCGGTGCATCGTGCACCCTGTGACAGAGCCTCACCCCCCAGGCCCCGGTAGGGAACCAGCTTTTTTTCTGTTTTTTCCACCGGTCCTGGAAACACTGCAATACCAGGTCAATGCATGGAGTGGATGGAGCAAGCTCCAGTTTCACCACCCAACACCAAAAAAAAATCTGCTCAATATAGACCTCCTATGGAGGACATATTGGTAGGGAACCAGCTTGGCCGCAGGGACAGGCGGACAGGTCTGTCCGGGCAGGCCGTGCGTCACCTGGAGCCGAAACTGGAGCTCAGGGCGACCAGCCCCGAGCTTGGAGCAGTGCCCGGCTGTCTGCCAGACGCACAGCGTGGGTCCCGGAGCCGTGGGGCTGGCAGGGACCTGAGGCAGGATCAGCCTTGCTCAAACCACCCGATACAAATCCATCATCTCAACGTCGTAAAACTACCTGACGTGGCACGTCGCGCCCGAACCTGCCCCTGGGAAAGCAGCGGGGCCGCGGCCACCAATGTCCTGCTGCTGGAAGGTTGTTGATAGCAATCCGGACTCATGGCAGAAGTGATACCTTTTATTAAGCCAACTGGATTTTTGCAAAAAAAAATGTTTTTGTTTTCTTGCAAAAATCTAGTTGGTCTAAAAGATATCACCTCGACCACGAGTCCTGATTTGCTTTTGCCTCTAGAGCAATACGGCTGCAACCTGGATACCTGACGCCAGGTTGTTAATAGCCACTCCAGAGACCCCAGGCAGAGGCCGTGCCCCCAAGGCAACCCCCCCCACAAGACGGTAGCAATCTGACCGGGGTGGGGGAAATCCCTTCCTGACCCTAACGATGGTGTGGGTCTGATCCTACAGCATCACGCAGCTGCAGGGGCCTCTGCAGAGCTCGGAGAGGGCAACTCAAGACTTGCTGCAGGTTGGGGGTGGCACTGATGGAGCTGTCTAGTCATTGGATCTGATTTGATGCCATCCTGAATATTTTTTTCTTTCTCCTAAATGAGCATAATAAAAG
>NW_017729008.1:43752788-43753431 GCF_001723915.1 Gavialis gangeticus | reverse complement strand
TGTCGGGGTCGGGGTCCTCCAGGACCGCATCACAGGCAGCAGTGCCGAGCTGCAGAAGATGCTCAAAGAGGAGGGCTGTGCGGTCTTCAGGGCAATATATCTGATCCCAAGAGGGGGAGAGTAACAGCGGACAAGATAACAGAGTAGGCAGGGTGGGTAGCACCTTATAGACTAACTCATTCAGAAGTCAACAACCCGCAGCTGATGGTACAAAGACGGCTCCTTTGGGACCCCGTCGCAGCAAGGGGACTTTTCCCCGCAGATGGGCGTCACCAGAGTCCCCGGGGCAGCCGCCCTTATTTCTGCATATCGGAGCTGACCGGTTTCTTCGCTGAGCAGTCACTGAACCTGCAAGGGGCGAGGTGATTTCAGAGTAAGCAGCAAGGTTATTCTCAGAAAACCAGATCACAGAGCAGCACCTTGGCCTGAGCGATCATGCGTTGACACCAGTTAAGTGGAGGGACAAACAAAACCGGGCCTGCCAGGCAGCCTATCGATCCCAACAAGGGCAAACACTGATAAAGCAAAGGCGTTCGGACCGCGGCGGCTTGGGCGCAGGGCAAGCTTGACGTTGCTTGGAGTGAAAGGCCCGTGAATGAGCCGGGACTTGGACCTAGCCCAGAGCAATGGCCACCTCCCGAAG
>NW_017729008.1:43739051-43747788 GCF_001723915.1 Gavialis gangeticus | reverse complement strand
AAGGCCTGCGAATGAGCCGGGACTTGGACCTAGCCCAGAGCAATGGCCACCTCCCGAAGGAGCTTCGGGGCAAGTCTACGTGGAAGTCATCAGCAAAGGAAGCTCCTTCGTGAAGGGCAGAAAGTGGAGGGATAGGGTGGAGCGGTGTTGGACCTTGGAGAAATAGCAGAAAGAAACAAGTCAAATTGCACGTAAAAACCAGCTGCAAAAGCTGCTTCAGCTGCATTGCTGCCAGGAGAACAAAGCTGCGCGGTGAGATGGGTCAAGGCTGCCAGTAAACGGGGATGGAAGAACTGCGTGAACCCCTGAGCTGCAGGATGTTGAACGGGGGCATCGGGGGCAAAACAGCTAGTGGGAAGAGGGACTGGCAATACCCCCCCCCCCCCGAGCCCCGGGAGTCTGGCAGGCTGAGGTCCAGGAGAACGGGCCGTCTCCATCCCACAGCTCTGCTTCTGCTTCTGGACCCGGCGCAGGGATTGCTGCCGTTGCAATTCAGTCCTCCACATGCAGCTGCTCGACTCGAATCAACAGAGCCAGACTCGGACCTTGCTCCGACCTGCTCCAGTACCAACCCCGGGACACGGACACCCGAATGCCTCTGGCCATCGCCTACAGCCCCTGGCTTGGACACCTTCGACATGTCGTGCGTGGAGGAGGATGACTGTCTCACAGTCCTGTCCTTACAGACAGCCCCTCGCCCTCGAACAGCGTCTCAAGCAACAGCCTGCCTGCCCACCCATCTCACCGAGGCGCCAGGCCTTGCAAAGGACCCGGATGCCCTGTGCCCCAGCATCCGCGCAGACCACATCCCTTGTGCCTTGGTGGCCAAATCTCCCTCCCCGTATGCACTGCTCCCTGCACATACTTTCACGGCACCCGAGGAAGTGAGCTCTAGCCTGCAAAAGCTTTAGTTAGTCTATAAAGTGCAAATCTACCCTGCCTCCCTTGTGTATCGTAGAGCTGGGGGGCTGGCAGGGAGCTCCAGACATCGCATCTAGTCCAGGATCAGCCCCGTCCAGCCCAGGCAAACCCATCGTCCGGCCTCTTGGTAGAGCTACCGTCAACCCGACTCAACGTAAGACCTGAACCTGCCCCAGCGAAAGCCACCAGCCAATGTCCTGCTGCTGTAAAAGTTGCAAATATACGCTCCAGAGAGCCCAGGCCAGGCCGTGCCCCCGCCGCAGGGGAAGGCAAAACCCCCCCATTCTGCACCAGTCTGAGCAGAGGGCAGGGGCGGGGGCAATGCCCGGGGCTGTGCCAGGGCGACGGTGTCATGTGGTTCCGGGGTCGGACACGGGGTTTGTGGGGGCTGGTTTGGACGGGGCTGAGTTGGGCTGGATGTGAGCCCCACGGCTCTGGGACTCAGTCTGAAGGACAGGGCCGGCAGCAGAGCTGGCAGGGGTCAGCAGGCCACAAACCCATCTGGGCAGGGCATCGGCGGCAGGCTCTGGAGGAGGGACCAGGGGAAAGCCTCACTGCTTTCAGCAAGGTGCAGCACCCGGGGCGGCTACGTGGCATCCGGGGCAGTGCCAGCTTCTGCTGTGTCCACTGCAGGGATAAGTGCACCAGAGAGAGACAAAGATGCCACCCATCTCCATTCAGCGACTGGCTGTTCAGGTGCAACGGGACCAGCTCACACGAGGGGTGGCACGGCGGGGGCCTGCGATAGCAGGGCGCTGGGCTCTGGGGCCAGGAGACCCCTCCCAAGCCGGTGTCCCTATGGCCTGGGTAGCGCCTCTCCATGAAGCGGACGGGGCTTTCCTGAGGTTGTGGAATTAACTTCCCCACCGTTTCTCTGAGCACATCTCTGCCTTGTCCTCATGGATGAGGGCAGGGAGCATCAAACGCCCAGTCTAGAACCGCCCCTTCAGGCAGCCGCTATTAGCCAGAGCACTTAATGAGCCCAGGGAAGATGCTCTGATTTTGAAAGGATGAAGCAGGAAGAGACCCTGCATTGAACACCTCCATTAAGAGGTGCAAAGTGGAGTGCTTGCAGTCTGCACCCCTCTGCCCTAGTGTGGTTTCCAGACACAAAGGTTCAGTTTTCAGTGACCCCCAACCCCTTCTTTGTCTCTCTCTGGTGCACGGGCATTTATCCATTATTTCGTGCCCTCCTCCACGCTGAGTATGCAGGCCCGTGCCCACCTAATCAGCACTGTGCACGGAGTTGGATGCTGTTCATCATCTTGGATATCCGGAGGGCGCTTTCACCATGACACCTGGATGCGTCACGATTGCTAATTCGATAGAGCCACCGCCGGTTGCACTGGGCAAGCCGCTGCCTTGCTTTGCAACGTGTAGCTTCACGGCACAAGGTCTCCACCTTTTTGAGACTCACTCGTTAGACGCACGGGGTCCCTTGGAAAAGGGCCAGCTCTTAGTTTTCAGCTGTTTTTTTTGGCTGCATAAAATTGCTAGAGCAAATCTCCTGTTGCAGACAACTCGGGCTGACCACAGCAGGGCCGGAGGTTTCAACACTCCTGGTTTCTATTTAACATCTCTGGGGTTAGCTCGGGAATCGCGTCTGTGCCCCTAACGGCGCTGACACCACGTGGCCCCATGCTGCACCCTTGAAAGGCTCTCCAGGCATCCCAGGGTGCTGCAGCCGGGTTGAGAATCTATTTTACAACCTCAACGCACGGCTTTTTAAATGCATGGCTTTTTAAATGTAACTCCCTAAATGTTTCAAGAGCTTAAATATTGCACAAAACCCCAGAAACCATCACGCAGAACAGCGCCGAGCTGGGCCAGCTGCGGGGCTGAGGTCTGGTGCAGTAAAGGCTTTGCTGCGCCAGAAACGCGGTGCAGCGCCGGTCAAGCCGGCTCCGCAATTGAATATATTGCTGAGGTCAGAAACCAGCTGGGCCCAGCTTGAGCATCCCCACGGCAGCAGCTTGCACTTCCAAACCAACGTTTCCCACGCTGCAAAGATCGACATCCACCTCCTCCCTCTGGGCACCGACGCAGGCCGGTTTTTGCTTTCCCTGGGCCAGGAGCACAATAAGATGACGAATGAAATCCAGTGAGGCGTGTTTTCCACCTAACTGCAGCCGCAAGAGCAAGGAGCCAAATGCCGCACATGCGGAGAATCAGCTGGGGCTGCACGGTCCCGTCGCTGCCTGAGCTGGCTGGAAAGAGCTGGGCGCCACGAGGGAGATGCTAGGGACGATGCCTAGAGGACCGCATGGAGAGATGGATAGCTACCCCAAGTGGCTTAGGCTCGAGGGGGAGGCCTGTAGGGTCAGGGGGACTGCATAGGTGCTTTGGGGTCCGGCTGCCCTTTGCATAGGGGATTTGTGCATGCAGCTGCAGCCCCTGGTCTTGGCTCAGGACTCGCGCTGGAGACGAGGTTTGTGCCTCCCTGGGACAAAGGATAACCTCCATCCCTGCTCTCCCGGATGGTACGGACATCCTCAGCCAAGACCCCCTGCCCTCCACAGCCTCCTTGGGGTGCAGGTGGGAGCCCCCTCCATGCTTCTTGACCACCCGAGGACCCTGCGGTCTCCCACCCTCCCCTGAACGGTCCGGCCACGTGAGGAGCCCTCCCCGGTGTGCTCCGCTGGGTGCCCCCTGCCCCCCGAGGCCGCGCTCGCCGGACGTGCGGCTGGCTGGTGCCGCCTGGTTACACAAGGCACAAGTTCAGGCTTCTCTCCCCAGCAACCATCCCCGGCCCCGTCCTGCCCAGGCTCTTCCCCCCACTCTGCCAGGGGCCCGTGGGCTCAAACATTAACTGCGACCCCCCAGAGGCCACTTCGGCATCCGGAAAGTTTGGTCAAGGGCCGGTTAACTGGTGACTCATTGCTGCTCCGGCCGGCACAGGCTGCGACCAGCCCCAGCCCTTGCATAAGTCGTCCCCCCCCTATAAACCCCCGGAGGCATCTGTCCCTGCCCCAGAGGTGCCCGTCTCCCATCCTCACGCGCACCGTCTCCCTCCCGGGGCTGCAGGGAAGGAGTCGGGATGGAGGTCGTTCGCATGGTGAGTATGGACCAGCAGGACGGATGGGGCCGAGGGAGAGGAATTGCTCCCGAGTCGCTGCGCCCTGCCTGTCCACGTCGCCCCAAGCCCCGGCGGGGAGCGCACCTCGCAATGAGCTCCTGCGGGCTTGCGCCTGCCTAGCTCCCGGTGTCCCAGGAGCTGCCACGGACCGGGTCAGGCCTAGGACCATCGTGCCAGTCTCCTGTGTCATGTGGAGGCTGCAAGGGAGAGTGACCAGGGTTTTCCCCCGTTGCATTTAGGGTCCAGGCAGCTGTGCTTCAGCGGCCGTGCCCCTCGCTGCCGCGCGCAGCAGCTCCCGATGCCCCCTTCCACACCTCCAAGGCTTTGGAAAGGGTGTGCAGGAGGTGCGGGGCATCGTCCCATAATAGGATGCACACTGTTTTCCAGTGAAAAAGAAACGAGAGGCTGCCCTGATATGCTCGGGGCCTCGGGCCGGGGGAAGCTGTTTGCAAACAAATCTGGGTTTGGCGGGGCACTGACTGCAGCTGCAGGGCAGGGCAGAAACCTGGGGCTGGTACCCCCAGCCTGGCCACAGACAGAGCTGCTCCCTGCACCCCCAGACATGCCCCCATGGCCCCGAAGTGCCCCTCGCCGCCCTCTGTGCATTGCCCCTGCCCCTCAGGCACCCCCAGCTCTGCTCTGTCCCCTGCACCCCACATCTCCCCCATGCTCAGCCAGCTCCGTGCACCTGTGCTCCCCCCCACCCCAACCCCCATCTCTGATTTGTCCTGGGTTGAAATGCCCAAAGGACAAAGCTGCCCAGTGCAGGGTCCTAGGTAGCAATGCAGCTGTACTGGGTGGGCTGCGGGGCTGAGCAGAGGCAGACATAACTGCCAGGATAAAGGAAGAAGAAAGGAGATCACGGCCTGTTAACACCTGCGGGGTGACGAGATTAGCAGGAATGAAGGTGACAAAAGAGGAGACCTGGAAGCCACCGGCTGCCTTGGCCCCTACCAGGCAACTGGTTTCAAACTTTGGAGCAGGAATCAAAGGGGGGTGTGATTGCGACCAACCTCCCCCATTTCCCCCCATGGATGGTACTGACCCCATCCCACTGCCCTCCCCGCAGCGCCTGATCCCTGGCCCCATCAGCCCTCAGCTGGGCAGCCCCCCATGCCCTCTCCTACTGGCACAGACCCTGCCTGCCCGACAGGATCCTGTGTATTCGGGAGCTGCATCATCTGTGCCCACATATCGGGAGGCATGAAGGGCCATGCCCAGGCCACGGCCAGGCTTGAGCTGTGTTGGAGTGTGCAAGGGGCCGGGCGAAGTGTCCTCACACCCGCCTCGCCCGCAGCCTGGCATCTGGCCCTACAGAAAAGAGCCGGCAGGATGGACCCATGGACACTCAGGATGACAGGGCTCAGCCATGAGCACTTTGGGGCTCGTATAATTTGGGGCTGGGGTCCACGCTTCCTGCCGCCACGTTGCACGAAGTAGGTCCCTGCTGTGCGCGGACTTCCCGTATGCCCTTTTTGTGGGGTGAAGTGCTGGGTGGAGCTGGAAATCCCTCCTGCCCTTCTCTTCCCTTTGCCAGGGTTTATTTCTTGCCCCCATCTAGCTGGCGTATTCTCACTGGCATCCTTAACGCTAAAGGAAGACCTGTAGGTCCGGGGCCTTTCCTCCTCCCTAAAGGAACGCACGCATTTTTAGGTGGCCAGCGCTGTTTTAAATAAAGCAGATCCAATGAGCCCGTGAATCCGTCTGCAGCGACACGTGTACGGTCCGCGGGGAGGAAACAGAGGGATAAAGGGGAAAGGTCTGGATGTACCCATGCACTTTCCTTTTCGGTGCAGCCCGCAAAGTGGCAAATGAATTAAATACTTGCTCAGGGGCTGCAATGGATTAGCAGCAGGGAGCGTGCTGCAGGGCAGGAAGAAGTGAGGCTAGGACAAGAGGCAGAGCAGAAAGAAAAGCCCTCACCTGCCTGGAGGTGAATCTATCCCAGACCTCCTTGGGACGGAGGCTGGTGCACTAGCTGCTGGACCAGAGGCTGGCGGTGGTTTTCAACCTTTTATTTATTTGCAGACCCTTCGAAAATTTCGAATGGAGGTGCGAACGCCTCTGGATTGCAAGCGTGGGTATTCACGTGCTTCTGACTGATCACAGTTATCTCCCATGGAGCCCTTAGGCATGGTCTGCGGACCCCCGCGGGGTGAAAACCCCTGGCCTAGGGAACGGGGGGTTGCAGTCTGATCCAAGAGGGGCCGACAGGGAAAAGTCCCGGCCAGTCGCATGCAGCACTGGTGCTGCAAGAGAGCCCGTCATCTAGTCCAGCCCCCGGGAATCGCAGAATCTATCATAAAATCACAGAAGGGACCTCGGGAGGTTACATCTAGGCCTGTGAGAGCTGAACCCGGTGGCCAGGTCCAACCCATCTCGTCCTGAGGCCACAGAGCTTCGTTCTCCATTACAAGGGCATGACGTTTAGAGAAGGCCGAGGGGGATTGAATAGCGGCCCTAGGTCCCTGCAGGGGGGCTGCAAAGAGGACGGAGCTGGGCTGTTCTCAGCAGGGGCAGATGGCAGGACAAGGAGCAATGGGCTCAGGCTGCAGCAAGGGAAGTTGAGGTTGGATATTAGGAAGAATTTTCTCATGAGGAAGGTGGTGAAGCACTGGGACAGGTTACCTAGAGAGGTGGTGGGGTCCCCATCTTTGGAAGTTTTAAAGACCTGGCGTGCAGGTTTGGACCGTGTCTGTGATGCAGAAGCATCTGTAACACCTTCCTTACAGCGCCGGTGTGCAAACAACTGCTATGCTTCCTGCCACCATGCTGAGCCCTTCTTAACCAACCCTCTGAGTTTCTCAAGCTCTTTATCTAGCTTTGCAGCCAGCGGCTGTCAGACCTCTTTGCACAGGCAGGGCCTTGCTCCGGCGGCTGGTTTGCGCTGCTAACTTTGATCGGATTACCTTCCCGGGTCCAAGGAATCTCTGTCCCATCCTGGCTTTGCCGGGCAGCCCTGCCGGGGGTGGCCGTGTCCTTCCTGTGACCACCGGCAAATTCTCCCTGTTGTCGAGGGTTAATGCTGCTGCTCTGTCCAGCCCCCACGTTTTGGGGTGGCCCGTCAGGCTCTGAGGGCAAAGGGATATTTGCACCTTACAGGCTACAAGCAGACAATGCGTTTATCCCGGCGTGCATCATGCTATCCCAGGACAAAGTGCAGTCATTCAGACGCCCGTGTTTGCTGTCCTGGGATAAAGCCTAGAAAGGTTCCCAGGATAAGAAGCACTGCCGGTTTATCCCGGGATGCCGCAGCGCACCTGGGATTGCATCCTGGAATCAAAGGCAGAACTTCACTAAACCCCGATCGCAAGGGCGACGTGTGTACGTGCCCATCCTGGGGTACGTCTGATCCGGGTCAAACTCTGTCCAGGGACAAAGGCAGCGTCTGTTCCTAGCTGTGGACCAACCACCTCCGAGGCGTGTGAGCTCTCGTCACCAGGGAGCAGAGCTACACGGGAGGCAGTCGCATGAGCCCTGATAGCGCCCACAACGCAAACTCCTTGGTTTCTTGGGATCTGCCATCTTGCTCCCTGCCCCGAGCTACAGCTTCAGCAAAGAAACAGGTCGTAAGAACAGCAGAGCTGCCCTGGACCGGGTCAGACCCGAGTCCGTCGTGCCCGGTCTCACAGTGGAGGCTGGAAGGGAGAGCAGCTGGGTCTGTACCGAAGGTCCAGGCAGGTCTGATGCAGAGGCCGTGCCCCTCGCTCCCACGTTCAGTAGTCCAACGAAGCGGATCTGCCCAGGGGCACGTCGTGCCAAGCAGGTACCCCCCGACTTCCCCCGCTTGCGGCGGTGCAGGCATCTCTGCAAGCAGGGAAAGCGAGGCAGGCGCTCCCGGGGGCCCAATCCTGCAGGGTGCACAGGATGGGGCCCCTCACGTCCCTGGAGCACCTGCCTGGGGCAGCTCCGGGCTGCCCGTGTTCTCATGCCATAAAGGGGACAGAGGTCCACTGCCCCGAATGACCCGTGCAGATGCTGGGACACCTGGGAGTGGGGCAAGGTCAGGGCCAGCGTCCCAAACACGCTCGCACGCAGACGGATGCGTGGCTGGCCATGCCGTCAGCTGAACCCATGCTGGTGGGGTGGAGGGGCTAGGAGGCCGCGTGTCTGTCCTCCCCTCACGGCTCCTCTCCCCC
The DNA here is from genome assembly GCF_001723915.1 of Gavialis gangeticus. Classification (NCBI taxonomy): domain Eukaryota; kingdom Metazoa; phylum Chordata; order Crocodylia; family Gavialidae; genus Gavialis; species Gavialis gangeticus. The sequence goes on along the minus strand of NW_017729008.1, from coordinate 43,739,652 downwards.
CAGGATGCAGACCCCTCGCAGACATACCGTCCAGAGGCAGGGGCGGCGCCGGGCAAGCTGAAGGCAGACTTCAGGAACTACATGGTGAGCTCCTCCCTCCTCCCTTGGGCACTGGGACAGGACCGGAGGCTGCTGCTGGCAAAGGCCGGCACTGCCACGCTTGCACCAGCCAATGCTCCCGACCTGCCCTGCGCGTGCTCCCTGCTCCTGGCTGAGGCTGGGTGCCGTTGCAGGAGGGCATGCTCCTGGACCGCGTGTACAACACTTACCTGCTCATGCACACGCACCAGACTGTTGACTTCGTCCGCAGGAAGGTACATTCCCCTCCCCGTCGCATGGCCACCCCCTCCCCAGAGCCCGGGCAACCCTCCCTGGGAATGACCTGCCTCGGATAGGCCCTGATCCCAGGGTGGGGGCTGAGGTGACCCCCCAGTCCTGGTGCTTGAGTCAGGGGGCTCACAGCCAGGCCGTCCCCAGCACGCAGAGTACAGGGCCTGCTCCCATCGCCGCCTGAGCATCATGGAGGCCCTGGACCTGCTGGACGACTTGGTGGACGAGTCGGACCCGGATGTGGACTTCCCCAACTCCTACCATGCCTACC
>NW_017729008.1:43732900-43734051 GCF_001723915.1 Gavialis gangeticus | reverse complement strand
CCCCCCAGTCCTGGCGCTTGAGTCAGGGGCTCACAGCCAGGCCGTCCCCAGCACGCGGAGTACAGGGCCTGCTCCCATCGCCGCCTGAGCATCATGGAGGCCCTGGACCTGCTGGACGACTTGGTGGACGAGTCGGACCCGGATGTGGACTTCCCCAACTCCTACCATGCCTACCAGACGGCTGAGGGCATCCGCAAGGCACACCCTGACAAAGGTGGGAACGGGGGGAGCCCCAGGTAGCCTAGCTGCTCCCCAGGGTGCGTGCCTGATGCTGCCCCCGCCCTTGCCTTGCAGACTGGTTTCATCTCGTGGGGCTGCTGCACGACCTGGGGAAAATCCTTGCTCTCTCTGGGGAGCCGCAGGTGAGTGGTGGGGCCCCGGGGGCGTCTGCTCCAAGCAGGATGCACGTGCTGGGCACAGAGGAGCTGGCTCCCCTGCCTGCTCTGGAAGGGGGACACCGACTCCTCCCTCCGGGCGCAACCTCCCTCGGTCTCCGCACCTCCAACGGGAGAGAGAAGAGCTGGAGCAGGCGCAGACAGGCAGCGAGGATGAGGACCAGTATGGAGGGGGACCTTACAGGCTGCAAGGGAGAGACCCAGTCATCTCCCATCCAGCTCCGCTCTCTGCCCCCGCGTGACACAGGCCTATTTGCTAAGTTAAGGGATGATGGGCCAGTGCCCACCAAGAAGGACTCTAAGCCTCCCTCAAAAAGGCTACTGAGAAAGCAGGTATTGATGTCTTGGGACGAGGTCAAAGGCAAACCGGGAAGGGAGGTCACAGATTCAAAATAAAGGACCTGAAAGGGGAGAGCCCATTGGACAGCGCGCACCAGCCCTCCAACCAGTCCAAGCTGCCAGTGGACACTGCCCAGGGAAACTGCCCAGGACCAGGGGTAGGAAAGCTGCTCCAGCCCCATCCATGCTCTCCCTGCAGTGGGCTGTGGTGGGTGACACCTTCCCTGTGGGCTGCAAGGCCCAGAAGTCGGTCATCTTCAGCGACTCCACCTTCCACGACAACCCCGACACCCGCAACCCCCTGTACAAGTGAGCGCCCCGAACCCGGCCCCGGGACCCTCCCTGCCCCCACCTGCTAACCCTGGCATGACGGCCTCCTGCACAGCTCCCTGTGGGGCTGGGCACCCTGACCCTGGG
>NW_017729008.1:43731704-43732599 GCF_001723915.1 Gavialis gangeticus | reverse complement strand
CGTGCAGTTGCTTCCTCCTGCAACGGGCCGTCGCAGTGTCAGGCACCCGGGCTGACGCTTCCAGCCATGACCACGGGGGTCCAGCGCATGCCCTGCCTCCGAGGCGAGCTGGGGGCACGGGCCGAGCGGGAAGGGGGCCTGGCACTGACCCATTGCTCTCTGCCCGCAGAGTACATGTACCAGGTCATGAGGTTCAACAACTTTGCCCTCCCCCCGGAGGTACGCGAGGCCAGGTCAGGGGCGGCGGGGGGCTGAGACCTGGGGGGGCAGCCCCCTCACCGCGCTGTGCCCCCGCAGGCCTTCTACATGATCCGCTTCCACTCCTTCTACCCCTGGCACACCTGCGGCGCCTACATGCACCTGTGCAGCCCCGAGGACCGGCGCATGCTGCCCTGGGTGCAGGAGTTCAAGTGCGTGCCCCTGCTGGGGTGGTGGCAAGGGATGCAGCTAATCCAGAGCCTCCCCCTCCTTCCAGCCCAGCCACTGCTGCAGGGAGCCACTGAAGTGCATGGACTTGCACACGGGGCTGGAAAGCCTCGGGGTTGGACGGTCCAGGGACCCAGGTCTGGGCAAGAAAGCCCTTCTCCAGGCAGCCAGGGGCTGGCCGCCTGCCCTGGACACCGCTGGGCTCAGCGACCTGGGGGAGGAGGCTGGCAAGAGCTGGGTGGAAAGGTGGGGCAAATGGAGGAGGTCCTGGCTTTAACCTGGCCCTTGCCATCTGCTCCCTGGCAGCAAGTTCGACCTGTACACCAAGAGTGAGGACCTGCCTGACGTAAAGCAGCTGAGATCCTACTACCAGTCCCTCGTGGACAAGTACTGCCCTGGGCAGCTGTACTGGTGATGGGGGCAGGCCCCCACACCCGGCCTGGCCTGTAGCATCCAGGGCTGGGCATTG
>NW_017729008.1:43725411-43726704 GCF_001723915.1 Gavialis gangeticus | reverse complement strand
TACTCCTGGGCACAAAGCTTCCCACCCACCCCAGGGGCTGCACCTGCATGAAGATGGGTGGGGAGAAGGCAGAGCAGCCCCAATGACCATGACCCTGAGAAGTGCTTCCTTGTGAAAACTTAATAAAGCCTGTGCTGTGCACTCACCTGTCCCCTGCCTCAGTGTGGCCCTGCTCGGCACCCCTGAGCAGGGGTAAAACAGTCGATGGAGGGCCCTGACCCTGCGTAGGGCAGGAGGGTGATGCTGGCACAGGAAGGCTTGCTCTCCCCTCAGCCCTGCTTGCTGCAAGTGCTACCCCTTGCCCCAGCCCCTGGCAGGAGGGGCTGCACCAGCCTCCACCATGAGCATCTGCATCCCGGGGGGCACGGGCCAGGGCAGGGACCCCTACATGCAGCCCTGCTACAGGCTGGGAGAGGCAGAAACCCAGGCCTGGAATGTCAAAGCTTTATTTAGAAAACTGTAGGAAATGTCTTGTCTGTGGGGGGCCGCGGCTGGAAGAACGTGACAGCAGGGCCCTGCCATGGCTGAGGGGACAGCGGGCTGCATGCCCCAGCACTGCTCCGGCCTGGGGACCCCCCAGCCCAGGGCTGAGCCCCGCAGGGGGCGGGGGAGGAGGCTAAGCGAAGTGGTTTATCTGGACAGAGGTCACAAGCTGGCAGAGGGGAGATTCAGGCTAGACAGCAGAAGGCGCGACTTCACAGTCAGGGCGGCTAGGATCTGGAACCAACTTCCAAGAGAAGTGGTGCTGGCTCCTACCCTGGGGGTCTTTAAGACAAGGCTTGACAAGCACCTTGCCAGGGTCGTTTGACCCCCGTACTCCTTCCTGCCATGGCAGGGGGTCGGACTTGATGATCTGCTCAGGTCTCCTCCGACCCGACCAACTATGAAACTATGAGGCAGAAAGGCCCCATGAGCACCCGGGGAGGGGCGTGACAGCAGGTGGGGTCCCAACACGACCCTGAGCTGCCAGGCATGTCGGGGGCAGTGGTCAGCCCCACGGCACAGCGGCTGGGAGCACCATGCCAGCCCCAGCAGACCTGCAGGTGCCAGATTTGGAGCTGAAGGCACAGACCTTGAGGGCTGGGCAGGCTGCGGGGAAGGGAGCGCACCCACCATGGCCCTTCCCCAGCCCAGCAGGGACGGAGGAATGGGCCTGGTGTCTGGGGGAAGGGGAGGGGAGGGGAGGGGAGGTGTCAGAGGCACCTGGGCCCCAGCAGAGCGAGGACCCACGCAGCTGCCACCGGAGGAGGCCGAGACCTGGGGGGTCATGAGTGCAGAGACAAGGCGCCGTCA
>NW_017729008.1:43723507-43725083 GCF_001723915.1 Gavialis gangeticus | reverse complement strand
CAGGGTGGGGGCCGCGTAGGGGCGGCTCAGCTCGCGCACGAACTGCAGGAGCCGCGGCAGGGCGGCCTCCGCCGGGCGCTTCAGGGGAGCCTTGTCCTGCAGGGAGGCAGACGGGACAGCGTGAGGGGGCTGGTACTTCCCCAGCCTGGCACGTGGCCCCCCAGCCCAGGGCCCTGCCGGCGGCACTTACCTTGAGCCCGTGCTGGCTGAGCAGGGCGTCCAGCGTGGGGTCCCCCAGGGACACAGTGGGGTAGAACTGCTCCACGTGCTGCCGCCGCCACCACTGCCGCGGGGGCTCCCTGCGGGACAGGCGGACTCAGCCCAGCCCTCAGCTCCCTCCCCAGGGGGGTGGTTTTGACACACCAGCTCCCCCCCCCCCCCCTAAGGATTGGGGGCACCTGCCTTTCTGCTGCTTGTTTGGACCAGGCAGAGCCCTGGAGGCGCTGCAGGGATCACCCTGCCCGTGGCGTGGGGAGCTAGTCTCTGCAGGCACCGTAGCTCTGCCCAGCTCCCTGCCCTGGGCTGCGGCTGGGTCCCGACCCTATCTCTGTCCCATGCACGGTCACCCCAAGTGCTCTGTCCATGACCAGCAAGACCAGCTCCCCCCTCCACTTCCTGGAGGCCATGGGAGACCCCCACCCCCAGCACTTACCCCTTGCTGGAGCTCTCTGTGAACCAGTACTTGTAGAGCTGGGCTCGGACGTAGGTGGGCGGCTGCGCGCTGAACGGGTAGTTGGACTTGTCCACCTGGATCAGGCGGATCACTGCGGGGACCGGGGGGGTGGTATCAGCTCAGGACCCCATGCTGTGCCTGGCCCCAGCACTACGGGGCCAGCGAATGGCAGGAGGGCCGGCTGAGGGCACACATCCAGACCTACATCCCCGCCACCCCTTGCTCACCTTCCTCCTTGCCCTGCAGCAGGCGGTGCACGAAGCTGGTGAACCAGGGGCTGTGGGTGTGGGGCCCCAGGGCTGCAAACCACATCTGCCAGTCCAGGCGGGGCTGGTGGGGGGCCACCAGGGGCGGCGCCGCGCTGATGTTCCCTGGCTTGTACATGAACTCGATCTCCTGTGGCAATGGGGCGGGCAGGTTGGCATTGCAGCCAGCGGTGGGGGCAGGTGCTTGGGTCTGCCCCCTCCACCCCTTACCTGGGAGGCTCCCTGCAGAGCCCCCCCCCCCGCATGCATCACTGCCCCTCCCTGAAAGGCAGCTGGCTCTGGGGTGGGGGCCGCAGCAGCGGCCAAAGGGACCAAGCCAAGGCGGGAAAAAGACGGCGACTGGCACGGGTATGCCGTGTGCTATGGACGCCGGCACCAGCTTTGGCTGGGGGTGATGCATCAGCTCCCCAGGACCTGCAACACCCTGTGTGACACAGACCCTATTAAAGCCCAATTCACGGCCTAATAGATGCCAGGTCCTCGGAGGAGAGACCCGATGGCCCCCAAAGCCAGCAGGGTGACCCGGCCAAGCTGGGGGACTCCATTGCTCACACCCCCACTCACCGTCCAGTGCTCCCTGTCGTAGCTGCCTTCCAGCACCACCTCGGGACGGCCTCCCACCCCTGTCATGCGCCGG
>NW_017729008.1:43716361-43718507 GCF_001723915.1 Gavialis gangeticus | reverse complement strand
TAGCTGCCTTCCAGCACCACCTCGGGACGGCCTCCCACCCCCGTCATGCGCCGGAAGAGCCCGTACGAGTTGGCCAGCTGGTAGCGGTCCACGGCACCGAACAGCTGGTGCACAGCTGGCCACAGCTTCCCATTTGACTCATGCTCGATGTAGGTGAATGGTACCTGAACGGCCGCGGGGAGAGAGTCATGAGGCATGGACAGTTCTGGCAGCACGCAAAACCTGCTGCCCCCCAGCCCCAGCCGCACTGCCCTAAGCAGAACTCGCACCCAGCACCACAAGAGCATCAGAGCTGCCGTGGACTGTGTCAGACCCACGTCTGTCGTGCCCAGACTCTGGTGTCGCACGGAGCGGAGGCTGGACAGGAGAGCGACTGGGTGCAAGCAGGGTTTCCCCTGCTCCCTCTCTCCCTTCCAGCCTCCAGCACTGAAAGTCCAGGTAATCTGATGCAGAGGCCATGCCCCTCACCCCCATGCTCCATAGGTGCTTTAGTCCCCAAGTCCCAGGCTCAATATTCCCACGCACTGCTTCTTGCAGTGCTGACACCACCGTATACTATATCCCAAAGCTGGGCCAGATCCCTGGGCTCCCACGCCCGCAGGCTTTGCGCCAGCAACCCCCACAGGCTGCAGCTTTTCCCTCTCCCCACAGTGTTCGGCAGGAGGCTGAGTCCAGCCCTGCAACCCGGGTTGCCCCGTGGCCTCCCTGCTGCAGCAATGGGTTGCTGGCTCTGGGTGCAGGCACTCACCAGAGAGAGGCTAAACATCCCCAGCGTGGTGGTGGTGAAGACGGCCCACTGCAGCGCAGCCCACACCTTCCACAGGAAGCCCCGGATGCAGGCACACCTAGGGGAGCGAGCGTGGGGCAGGTGTGGGTCAGATGCAGACACATGGGAAGGGCAGTCGGCAATGCCCCCACTCCATAGCCAGCCTCGCCCTGGGCACTAAGAGCCAGGGCCCTTCTGCTGTGGGGATGTCCCAGGCTTCTGGGCTGTGCTGCTTGCTCCCTACCCCTGTTTCTGCTCCATGTGTCAGGGGGTTTTCAAGCCTCCCCCTGAGGTGCTGGTGCTGCTGCAGCCCAGGCTGGGGATGGGGATGGGGATGGGCTGTGACAATGCTCCTGCTGACACCAACCCCGCAGGGTCCTGGCTGGAGGGTCCTGCCCCCGCGCTCAGGCTGTATTGGGGCAGGGAGGGATTTCTCCCCTGCTCAGACTGGTTACACCGGGGGGTTTTGCCTTCCTCTGCAGCAGGGGCACGGCCTGGACCTGGGCTCTCTGCAGTGCCCATGACCCCCATGGCAGCAGCAGGAGGTTGGAGGCCGCAGCCCCCCTGCTTTCCCAGGGGCGGGGACGATGCCTGAGGCTGTGTCAGGGGTGACTGTGTCGGGTGGCTATAAGGTTGGACACAGGTTTGTCTGGCCTGATCCACTCTGCCAGCCCCACAGCTTTAAGGGTCTATGATTTTGGGCTCCGCAGCCTCTCCCCGATGACTCCACCACCTCCCAGGCCCCCAGTGGTCACATACCGGTACATGGACAAGAGGATCTCCCAGCCCAAGGAGAGCAGCCCCAGCCCAATGAGAGGCAACATCACAGTCTTCAACCACTGCATGAACTCATGGTAGGTGAAAGCTAAGGGGGGGGAGGCACACAGTGGTCAGCTAGTACCAGGCGGGAGTCGACAGCCGCGGCCCCTACCCCCTCACCCCCTGGGGACGCAGCGGGTTGCAGAAGCCACAGGCACTGAGCATGGATAGGGAAGTTCAGGCTGACAGCTGCCGGGCCCAGCCTGCTCGGACGTACCAGAGCTCCCAGGGATAGCACCCCAACCTGTTAATTTTTAAGCCTAACGAGGGTGGCTTGAGTGATGCTGTATTCAAGGCCTGGGGGCAGCCTGGCCAGCCTCAACCTGGAGGGGCTCTCCAAGCATGGCCAAACTCAGGGGCTGCATCCTGCTAGTGCCCTGGGGCTCGAGGGGGCACGCAGGCCCAGGTTTGGACTTAGCAGGGCCTGCCCTGCAGTGAGGGGGGCAGCTCTGTACCGATCTTGGATTCAACGTGCTGCTTCTCCCAGTTGATGCCCAGGCCGAAGTACAGGACAGTCCCGTAGAGCAGCAGCCCGTAGACGGCGAGCTCCACCAGCCCGGA
>NW_017729008.1:43710972-43711361 GCF_001723915.1 Gavialis gangeticus | reverse complement strand
TTCAACGTGCTGCTTCTCCCAGTTGATGCCCAGGCCGAAGTACAGGACAGTCCCGTAGAGCAGCAGCCCGTAGACGGCGAGCTCCACCAGCCCGGAGAAGAAGGAGGACAGGCTTGGCGGCCAGGCTGCAGGGAGGAGACAGGACAAGCTGCGTCACGACGGCTGAATGCTGTCAACACAGAGCCGCCCGCCAGCGTCTGAAATGCAAGCTCCCAGGGCAAGCCCTCCGTGTGGGACGTTGACTCTGAAACCTAGTGATGGCTGCTTGAGCTGGGCTGGCAATGCTCTATCCAGCCAGGCACTCCTCCCACAACTGCCCTAGCTGCACAGGGGAAAGAACCCACCCCCGCACCCATACCCAGGATCTGGGGGCGCTGAACCCAGAGGGG
>NW_017729008.1:43703731-43705972 GCF_001723915.1 Gavialis gangeticus | reverse complement strand
CCACCCCCGCACCCATACCCAGGATCTGGGGGCGCTGAACCCACAGGGGAACCGCCTCCTCCCCCCAAAGCACTCACCGGTGCTGTGCCTCTTGCGGCTGCGCCCCAGCCACAGCCCCACGTGTTCATCGTCCAGCAGTGAGAAGGCCAGGACGATGGTGAGCAGGTTGAAGAAGTTGTAGTTGCCCGTGAGGATGATCAGCACCTGCAGCAAGACCTGCAGGGACACTGGGAGCTCAGAGCCAGCCTGGCCCCCTCCCACCCAGACCCTGCAGGGTAGGAGCTCTGCATGGTACCGACTGCTGCACGGCCTCCCAGCCCCATTCAATCTCTGCTGCTCAGATGCACATGGCAGCAGCAGGACCCTCCTCCTGCTGGCACCAGGGACCACAAGGCCAGGACTGTAGTGCAGGGAGATGCCCGGGGCTGGACCGTGAGGGACAGGCCTGCTTTGCCGTGGCTCCGAGCCTCTGGCTGTGGGTGTCGATGACAGCAGGACCCTGCTTTTGCCCTCAGACCCTCAGGCATCAGTTTGCCCCCTGCAGCAAGGCTGGGACCCACACAGCCCATGGGGCAGGCACAGGGCCCTGGAGCCCCCAGGCCCAGCTGGACCACGCACCTGGCAGTAGAAGGCGAAGAGGCGGAGGCGGCGGATGGGCGCGAAGAAGAGGGGCGGCACCGCGATCTCGATGACGTAGGTGGCCACGACACTGAGCTTCTGGAACCAGATGGGCAGCTGGTGGGCATACCAGGCAGCCGGTGTGGGGATGCACTGCGTCTCGTAGTGGTAGGTCAGGGCTGCGGGCACACAGCAGGCCCCCGGGGCAGGTGGTCAGAGCGGGGCAGGTGCCTGGCACGGAGGGTAGCAAGAGGGTCTGGAGCAGGAGGGGGCAGGGCTGGGCAGGGGACAGGGTGTGGGGGCAGACAGAGGGACACCACCCGCAGACCAGGCCATAGAATTGGAGTCCTGGAGTAACGGGGCTGGCAGGGAGCTGCGAGGTCGCATCCCATCCAAGCCCTGCCTGAGACAGGATCAGCCCCGTCCAAACCAGCCCAGACTTTACTGTGCGAGGCGTTGGAGCTACACGACACAGCCGTCCCCGACAGCCCCAGGCATCGCCCCTGCCATACAAGGGGGCCACCAACATCCTGCTGCTGCCAGGGGGGTCATGGATGTTGCAGAGATCCCAGGCCGAGGCCATGCCCCCACTACAGAGGAAGGCAAAACCCTGGAGGGGCAGCATGGCCCAGTGGGCGCAGGGGACTGGGACTCTGCTACCAGCACCAGGGCCTGCCCGGCTGGCCCCGGAGGGGAAAGCGGGGCCCTCACCTGTGAGCCCCCACCAGGTGGGGCAGCGGCTGGTCAGCTTCACCACGCCCGAGGCGAACATGAGCCGGAAGAGCAGCCAGCGCATCAGCCAGAACGGGAGCCCGTCGTGGGGGCGCCAGGCCGTGCTGCGCCACTTCAGCAGGTGCAGCGGAGCCACCAGCACGGCCAGGAAGCCCGTCTCCAGGAGCAGGCTGTCCCTGCGGGGAGAGGCACGGACGTCCCCAGGGGTCAAACCTAGGGGGCTTCGGCCGGAGGAGACGCAATATCCAGCGCCTGCCGGAGATGCCGGCCCCGGAGGAGCCGACGAGGGCACGTCCCGGTGGAAGGGCAGTCACAAAGGGCTGTCCCCCACAAGTGGGCACTCAGGCCTCAGTGGGGGCAGGACCCAGGACCCTGCACAGAGCTGCTGGGATGGGAGCCGTCTTCCTCACTGCTTCTGGAGTCCGTGTCCCCACCCCCACCCCTGAAGCCCCTGTGCCAGAGCCCCAAATGCCTCCATCATTGCAACCATGATGCAGCCCTGACCTTGCTCACGGAGCCGCGGGAGGCCATGACAGCCACGTCCCGGCTCCCGCGTCACATCTCCACAGGCTTAGGCCACGTGTAGGATGAGACGCGTCATTCCCCTCCCTTCTCCTCCCCGCCTGGGGGGGGGGCAGCGCGTTGCTGAGATCAGGGGGCTGCTTGGATCAGGACAACACCAGCTTTGCTCCGAACTCTGGGCAGCGAGGGTGCCACGCAGGCCCAAGGCCCAGCTCCCACATGTGCACACGCACATGCACGCGTGTGGACAGGCCAGCATGGGCAGGCACTTACCACTGGAAGTACAGGAACACCTGCCCCACCTGCGGAGAGAGGGAGAGGGCTGGGGTGAGAGGGCACGGAGAAAGGGAGGCAGCGACTTCCGGCCCC
>NW_017729008.1:43696901-43698731 GCF_001723915.1 Gavialis gangeticus | reverse complement strand
CCCCTCCCTTCTCCTCCCCGCCTGGGGGGGGGGCAGCGCGTTGCTGAGATCAGGGGGCTGCTTGGATCAGGACAACACCAGCTTTGCTCCGAACTCTGGGCAGCGAGGGTGCCACGCAGGCCCAAGGCCCAGCTCCCACATGTGCACACGCACATGCACGCGTGTGGACAGGCCAGCATGGGCAGGCACTTACCACTGGAAGTACAGGAACACCTGCCCCACCTGCGGAGAGAGGGAGAGGGCTGGGGTGAGAGGGCACGGAGAAAGGGAGGCAGTGACTTCCGGCCCCGGCGCTAGGATATCGTGAGGACGGGGCCGAGGCCAGCCCAGAGAAAGACGGTGCCTGCGGCCGGTGTGCCAGGGCCGGGCAGTACCAGGAGCTGCAGCAAGAGGAGCCGCCCAGCTCTGGCCTAGCGCCCAGGAGAGGTTTAGTCATTTGCTTCCAATCTGGAGAGGCCCGAGAGTGCGAGAGGCTGCAGCTGGGGGGCAAGGCCCCCTTGCTCTGCCTGCGGACCGATCGCTGCAGCTGCTCGGGCTGCTCCGGAGGGAGGGAGCTGGGAGGAAGTCTCTCTCCAGCCTCCCTTAAAAGGGCAGAGGCAGCGAGTGCCCAGCCCAGCCCAGCCCGGAGGAGGGAAACGCAGGCTCTGGGGGAGCGCTGGGGGTGCGGGGGACACCCCTCAGCCGCACGTCCTGGCCCAGGCTCCCTGCCCCAAGGGGAACGCCGGGCAGGGAGGCTCAGCTGAGGCTGGGAAGAGGCAGGGCGCTGGGGCAGAGCAGCTCAGGGCCCCGGGGGGGGCGGGGGGTCAGTGCTGCTGGGCCCAGCTCGCACCCAGGCCTTGCTGCCCAGCAGCACCGTGGGGGCTAATGCAACCATTAGGCCGCAGCACGAGCTCGACTTGTCCGGAGCTTATTTCCTTTGGTTTTGTGAGGAAGAGAAACTGCCCCCCCCAGCCCCTGCTCCTGCTCCTAGCAGCTGACTCACCCACCCGCCAGCTCCTCAGAGGGCTGCTGGTTTGCGCGACAGCACTTCAACAGGCCAAACCCGCATGCACGCGTTACGGAGCCCAGAATGGTGCGGTGCACGTGTCAAACAGGCTGCAACCGTGTGCATGAAGTGTGCACGCATGCTAAACATGTGCGCACCAGGCTGGAATTGTGTACACGTTAAACAGGCTAGCGGTGCGTGCACACGTTAAGAGACCAGAAGTGCGTATGCGTGCGTGTTTTAAACAGGTTCAAACTGTGCATGTGTGTGTTAAGCAAACTACTACTCCGCATGGTGTTTGTGTGAAACAGGCTATAACCGTGTACGTGCACGTGATAGGCTAGAACCATGTGCGCGTGCATGCGTGTGGTAGGCTAGTACCACATGTGGTGTATGTTGCTGTACGTGCACGTTAGGCTAGAACCGCGTGTGCGTGTTTGAACCAGGCGTGCACACGCGTACGCCAAACCATGTGCATGGGTGTGTGCCCGTGCGCAAGGCTAAAAATGCGTGTGTGTGAAACACTGCATGTGCGTGCGTCCCACGTGTGCGAGCCTGACGGGGCGTGCGGTCCCGGAGCCGCCGCGTTTCGCGGGAAAGGCGGAGGTCAGGCCAGTTTTGGGGTGCGGGCGCGGGGGCCGCACGGACGTACCTGGTAGAGCGAGAGGTACAGCACCCAGAGCAGCAGGAAGACGAGGGCGTCGCGCAGGCGGTCGCACACGAGGGCGCCGAAGGAGGCCAGCAGGCCCAGCAGGCAGAGCAGCTCCATGCCCAGCTCCGTGTCCAGCCCCAGGCGCGGCCCGAGCCACAGCAGCGTGGGCGCATCGCGCAGCTGCTCCCACAGC
>NW_017729008.1:43693339-43696657 GCF_001723915.1 Gavialis gangeticus | reverse complement strand
CCCACTGCCTCATGGTACAGCCTGGGGTGTCCCCCCCGCACCTCCTCCACCCCGTGGTACCGCCCAGGCCCCCTCACCAGCCCCATGGTACAGCCCGGACCCCCGCCATGCCTCATGGAACAGTCCAGGCCCCCTATCCCCCCCTCTCCCCAGTTTCCGGCCGACACCCTGGCACCCCCACCCCCCTGCGGCGGAAGGCCCCGTGTGCGCGCGCACGCGTGTGCAGGGCAGGGCAGGGCGGTGCTGAGCCCCCACCTTGCTTCCACCCTCTGACAGCTCTGACAGCGCCCCCCGACCCCCATGGCAGCGCGCGGGTGAGCCGGAGCCCCCTCAGCGCGATGGACGACGCGGAGTCGCGCTTCCTGCACCTGCTGCAGCCCATCCGCGACCTCACCAAGAACTGGGAGGTGGACGTGGCGGCGCAGCTGGGCGAGTACCTGGAGGAGGTGCGGGCACGCGGAGCGCGGGGCACGCAGCTTTCGCGCAGGGCCGTGGCACGGAGCCCGGTGCAAGAGCCTGCCGGACCGGGCTGCTCGTGCCACGCGTCCGTGCCGCTCCTCCCCGCCGTGGCCAGCAGCCCCTGCTCCTCTCTTCCCTGCAGCTGGACCAGATCTGCATCTCCTTCGATGGCGGCAGAACCACCATGAACTTCATCGAGGCGGCGCTGCTCATCCAGGGCTCCGCCTGCATCTACAGCAAGAAGGTGAGCGCCCGGAGCGGGGGCCGTGCCGGAGCCAGGTCGCGGGCGCCATGGGGAGCTTCGCCAGGCACGGCAGTGGCTGCCTCAGGCCCTGGTCTCGCTCTGCGGAAGCTGAGTTCGGGGTTCTGCCGCCCGGGAGAAAACCCCTTCCAGGGGCTGGGTTGGCGGAGAAGACAGCCTGGGGGGAATGTCGTGGGCAGCTGCGGGGCCCAGCCCTAAGGCCCGTTGCTTTATCCCGGCAGGTGGAATATCTCTACTCGCTGGTCTACCAGGCCCTCGACTTCATCTCCAACAAGAAGTAAGTCAGGGCCTGAGTAAGTCTCCTGCCGACTGGGCTCAGCGCCCCTCATGTTGGCAGGACAGACCCACTTCGGTGCCGTGCCATGTGTCTCTGGAAGCATCCTCCTTGCCGCGTGCCCCCTGGTGTCCCCAGCGCTGCCCAAAGCGCTCCCCACGTTGTCTTGGGGCTGGTGCCAGCTGCGGCTCTTACCAAAAGCCTGGAAGGCCGAGGCTCTGACTGCCCTGGTGTGAAACCGGCACCAGGCTCCTGCCCCGTAGCCGACTTACCCAGTGAAACCTACTGTGTTGGAGCTGGCACCTGTTTGCCAGGACGGGTCCTTGCTGCGCCCTGTTGGGTTGGGCCCGGCGGGATGGGCCCTGCGGCGGCTGGTGCATTGGAGCTGCTGCAGTTGGGTGATGGTGACCGTCGTGGAGCCAGACTTGGTCTCCCCTTCCCTCCCCATCACGTGTTTCCTGGCTCTGAAACGTCCCGGTGGCATGTTGCAGCCTGATGCCACGGGCCACCGGGGACTGCAGCTGGCGGCTCTGGCATGGAGCTGCCTCCACAGGTGTGCGTCCGGAGCATTTTGTGGCCACCCCGCACCTCTGCCCTGTCTGCCAGCAGGAAGAGACCCTGGCACATGCCTGCCTCCAGTGCAGCAGGCTGTGGCCCCGCTTCCTCCTCTGGATCCCGCTGCCGTCTGTGCCCCTTGCTGGGGGATGGCTCGGCGTTGGCTGTCTCTGGAGAAGCCGTGTGCCCATCGGGGGACTCGCCCTCTTCATTTGCCGTCTCTCTCCTGGGCGACCGAGGCCAGGCCTGTGTCTGACACGTTTGCTCGTGGGAAGGGCCAGAGATGCCTGGCAGCTGCATGCGTCACCTGCCCTGGAGCTGGGGGAGACAGGCCGCGATTTCCTCAGTGTCGTTGGTTGGGGTCGCACTGATGCCCCAGTCACAGCCCCGGGGAGCTTCTCTGCTGGCAGCAACAGTTTCAGACTCCTGCACTCTCTTGTTTTCCCTCCTGACCCAGGCGGGACAAGCAGCCTACGTCTGTGGGAGAGGATGGCCACGATGCTGACGCCACCGTTAGGACCAGGACGGAGGAGGAAGAGGTAGGACGGCTGGTGTGGGGCAGGCGAGCCCTCGCTGCGCCGGGGAGGTGTGCAGGGAGGTCCAAGGTTGTCCTAGGCTGTCAGCAGCTTCTTGTGGACTGTCTAGTGCTCTTGGCCAGGTGCAAGAGCTCGTTGGGGGCTCGGAGTGGATACCGGCAAACCCGCCTGTCAGCATCCCAGACGTGCTGTCTCTACCCAGCTCTTCAGGCCCTGCGCTGGCCTGCTCAGTGCTCGGTTTCTCTCCGCACAGTTCCTCTCACTGGATGACATTCAGAACGTGTCTGCAGGCAGCGTGAACATGAGGAAGGACCATCAGCACAATGTAAGAGATACCGTCTCCAGCCCCGGCCTCTTGTACCCCCTTCCTGGCAGGGGGTTTTGAGTGGATCCCACCTCAGCTGGGAGCACGGGCAGCTGCACGGTGCACTCCTCGCACAGGGCTGGGGGGAGGGAGCCAGAAACCTTGGCCATTAGCTGTTGGGGGGTGAGGGAGCCTTTGGAGCTCCTGGCTTGGGCCTGTGGTGTCCTGGCAGGATGGAGCGACAGGAGGATTACACAGCCTTGTCTTCACAGACTGTGAACATCGTCCCCTTGACTCCCATGGCCCTGGTGCCTCCGGAGGAGGCCGAGAAGAAGGGCAACCCCCTGTTCAGGTAGAGTTTAGCTTCGTGGTGCCTTTCCATCGCTGCTTTCGTGATGGGCTTGGGGGAGGCACCGGGGCCCCACGTGGTGTGATGCTGGGTGCCTGCAGGAGCAGGCAGACACGGGGCTGGGTTCCAGGGTGATCCCTCCAGCCCCATGTTCTGTGCCGGCTGGGATGGGACACAGGGTCTGCCCATAATGGGTCCTTCCTCCTCCTCCTCCTCCTAACGCCCACGCTGTGTGCAAGAACCCCCTGTTCTGCCGTGCCCCAGCTCCTGGGAGCTCCCCTCACATGAGTCTTCCCCTTCTCAGCCGGAAGGGAGAGATCCTGGCCAGCCGGAAGGATTTCCGCATGAACACGTGCACCCCTCACCCCAGCGGAGCCTTCATGCTGGAGCTGGCCGGCCTCTCGCCCATGCAGCACCTAGAGGTGCGGCACCAGGATGGGAACCTTGGCATGGCGGCAGGTACGCAGCGGGGTTGTTGTGATCAGCCCCATGTGGTTTGTTTTCATCCCTGGCTATTAGCACGTGGTACTTAAGCGTAAAGAAATGACACAGGGAACATAGCTAGAGGCTTGGATTGCA
>NW_017729008.1:43679817-43688339 GCF_001723915.1 Gavialis gangeticus | reverse complement strand
AAGAAATGACACAGGGAACATAGCTAGAGGCTTGGATTGCGCTTGGCCGGCTGATCAGCCCCGCAGGGGTTGCGCGTAGGCAGCGAGTGAGAACAGGTGCGCTCCGCGTACCTGGGTTCTGCTTTGGGCAGCTAGAAACCAGCCGGTTGTAACGGCTATGTAAGAAACTGGTCACCAGTGACTGGGTAGATCCCCACGCAGGTGCAGCACTGGGATACGTGTCCTTTGCTGTTAGACCTTCGTTCAAACCTCCCTGTCTTCCTGGAAGATGTCGCTTACCCTCTTCCACGTGCAATGTGCAAGAGGACGGGAACTCCCTGTTTGTTATATTTTTGGCAGCCTGACCCAGCCCGGTCTCTTCCTAGGGAAGGGTGGAACTCAGGTAGAAGCAGAGGCCTCGTTACACTGAGGAGAAGTGAGGTTAAGGGGAAGGGGAGGTCTTCTTGAGCCATGGTTTTGCCAAAGTCTTAGCAAGCCCGTGTCAGGAGCACAGGGCCTCTGGCCTGTCCCAGAGTGGGGGCGGGGGAACCGATGGATTGCAAAACAAACTCCTTTTGGTTTTCAATGTGTTGTTTTATTGCTATGCAAATGATAACTGCGTTTTCTTTTTAAATATAAACCTTATTTCAGTGAGGTTTGACTTTTAATGCAAAGTAAATTCTGGCCAAACAAACATGTACTGATTACAATGTCTTGAATGTGGCAACCATCAATCCTCCTGGATCATGGTGTACACACAAGGGCCACCCAGACTTCTGATGCATGTGCCTGGGCAGGAATTTTTGGAGGAGCAGAGGCTTCCCAGACCTGCTATCCTCCCTTTAGGCCATTGAGACTGAGTCCAGATGTTTGGCATCTCTGTGGCTGTAGTTGTATAACTGTCTGGGAATCAAACCCAGGTCCCCTGCGTGGTAGGCATGGTTTATATCACTGAACCACAGGGGACTCCAACAGCTTTAATATTGAAATAAGAAATAAATGGGCTGAGTCTCCCTAGCAAAACTGAGCCACGGGCTGTGGAATCGAGGAGGGGGAAGGATACATCCGACCTTCGAGGTTGAGCTTTACAAACACAGCAGTCGGCCCCGCGTGCTGGGTGAGGGCAGTGGGGACAGGGCTGGCCACACGGTGCAGGTGACCGTGGATGTTGCTGCAGATGTTGAGTCCTAGAGAAGTGGGGCTGGCAGGGAGCTCCAGAAGTCACCTAGTCCAACCCCCTGCCTGAGGCAGGATCAGCCCTGTCCAAACCAGCCCAGACAAAATCCATCATCTAACCTCTGAGTAAAACTACCGTGACTGCTGACACAGCAACAGGCATCGCACCTGAACCTGCCCCAGGTAAAGCAGGGAGGGGCCACAGCTGGGACTCTCCAGAGGTCCCAGGCAGAGGCCGTGCCCCCTGCTGCAAGGGAAGGCAAAACCCCGTGAATCCATACTGATCTGATCGGGGGGAAATTCCTTCCTGACCCAACGCAGCGTCAGCTTGAGCCTGAGGGGAGGACAGGACCCTCTAGCCAGGACCCTGCAGCTTTAAGTCCCAGTGAGATCATTGGCACAGCTGGTCACATCCCTCCTCTGTCATCCCTCCAGCTGCTTCTAGCTTCCCTGCCCTCAAGCTCAGAGTCTTCTTGGCTGCTTTATGCATTTATTTAAATCCAGTCATCGTCTGAATGCTGCTACTCAACACCAGCTGTGAGCAAGCAGTCAGCTGAGTCATAACGTGTGGTAGATCCCTCCCTGTTACAGTACTAAAATCGTGCTGTCCTCACTCCTGTTTTTCCTTAGCCCCGACAGGACTGCAGCCTGCCGCCCCGGGGGGCGGAGACGGGTCCAGGGAGGTCAGTGTCTGCGAGGCCCCCATCCCAGTCCTGAACTTCTCAGACGATGGAGGTGAGGCGTGCTGCCTGGCAGCTGAGCACAACCTGGGGTTCCTGTGTCTTGGGGAGGCACCGTGCTGACACAGAGAGTGCTTGGGGGCTGATTCTCCAGCACAGAGACTGACAGTGATGCTGTAATCCTCTAGTCCTGTCCTGCGCTGGAGGAGGGAAGTGGGTGCGCTGAGCCCTGCATCACTGGGATGGATGTGCTTGCTTCTCTCCCCATCCCCAGGCTTTGAAGGTGTCCTGCTTGGAGGGACATAAGCAACTGTCCTCCCCCAGGACAGGCTTCAGGCAGGACGCGGGAGCTCGCTGGAGCTCTCCTTGCTTGGATGGGGAGGGGTGTTTCCTCCCAAGGAGTTTAACCATGCTTCCCCTACTAGGTGCAGCGGTGCCTGAGTGTGGCGCTGACGACGATGGAGGTGGTGACGGTGGTGGTGGTTTCCTGCCTGATGTCCCAGAGGAGGACGGGGAGGCAGCTCCAGCTGTTGTCGAGCACGTTGAGCAGCAGAAAGTAGGAGCCGTGCCAGGGTCCCTGGGCAAGGTCGGGGGCTGGGACTCGCTCTTGGCTGTATCCCTCACGGTGCTGCTTGTTCTGTCTCTTAGTGTGCTTCCCAGACAAAGGGCTACATGCTGCGGGAGAGGGCCACTGCCGTGGACCACAGCGCGCACATAAAGGTAAGCGGTTGTGGTGCACCAATAGGGAAAGGACCGGTCCCTGCCAGAACTGGCCCAGTTGGAGGCGAGTGCAGAAGGCATCTATGGCTGCCCCCACTTCTCTGCAGATGCCAGGGGCAGCTGCAGCCGGGCACAGACCCTGCAGCCATTGGCGGTAGCCACGGAGCTGGACAACTGCATTGTTGTTGGTGCCAAGCGGGTGGCGGGGGCAGGATCGGGATTATACGGCCTGGGCTCCTTTTCTCCATGCTTGCCTTCTCTGCGCCAGGAGATGCTGGATCCGTGGCGGAGCCTCGACCCTTTCAGCGACTCTGAGGACAAGCCCTTTAAAAAAGGTGAGGCGGGGGTAGCTGCCTCTGGGCTTTAGTCTGTGCTTGGCTGTGGCTCCATCCAGGTCAGCCTGGCCCTGGCCTTGCTCCACGGAAGCAGGAAGGGGAGGCAGCAGCTGCCTGGTGCAGCCCTCTCCTCTGCCCATGGCTTATCTCGCCCCCTTCTCCCCCGACTCCAGGGAGACCCTTCTCAGTGCCGCGTGGCCTGGAGGACCAGCCTGGCAGCAAGCGGAAGAGGCGGTTCAGCAAGCTGCAGGACTTTATGAAGTGGTTCACAGCCACCCGTGAGTACCGCGCTCCAGTTCTCCAGCCCCTAGACCCCTGCATCTTCCACCAGCCTCCTGGTGACCCAATTTGGCAGCAGCTGCAAAGGGGGCGCGATGACGGAGCTGTCCTCCGGCCAGGTCTAACTGCAGCTGTGTTTGGCCTCTCTAGAGCACAATGGAGCTGACAGCAGAAGGACCAGGAGGAAAGGGCCCACGTTTGCTGGTGAGTGGCCTGGGTGTACTTGGCCCCTGCCCACTAACATCCCATCCTCCAGCAAACCTCTGCCAAAGCAGCTCTCGCATGGGGGCGCTGGGGCCCATGCAGCTGCCTGCTGCAAGGGTGTTCTGGCAGGCCTAGCTACTACCCGTGGTGTCTGCCCTGGGCTGGGGCTCCCCTTCCACCTGGGGTGAGGATGGAGCCTGTGCGGCCTGTGAGACTGCAGCCAACCTGGGGTGTTTCCTGGGGTCTGTGGGAGCAGCAGGGGTTCTGGTTGGGCTGGGGCTCTGTCTCCCTCCCAGCCAGGGCAACAGCCAAGCTTCTGCCGTGTCTTGTGCAGATCTGGAGGTTATGTACTGGAGGCAGCTGCGGGAGCGGATGAACACGCAGAGGAAGCTGCAGAGGAGGATGGTAAGGGGGGAGCTGCATAGGGCAGGGGCTCCAGTCCCCGGCCCCTCTGGGCCTGGGCATGTGGGGCAGAGAGGGGAGGCTGTGCTGCAGCCAGGGGCTTTCCCAGGGGAGCTCTCCAGGGGCAGGGCCCAGCGACCACCAAGGCTGAGCAGCCAGGTTGGTGGTGATGCCCGTGCCTCTTGCTCGCCCGCCTGTCAGGGGCTGCAGCTGCTGAACCGGCTGCCAGAGGATCAGGCCAACGAGCCTGAGGAGGAGCTGCCTGCTGTGGAGGGGGAGCGGGAGGACAACTACCTGGACCACGATGACGGTGAGGCAGGTGCGGTCGCACCCAGCGGGGGCTGCTGGGCATGCAGGGAATCGACCCAGCACTGGGGTTTTGCGAGTGGCCCCGGCTCTGCCAGCGCTAGGTTGGAGCACAGACACCTCCTGTGCTGGCTGTTCGCAGCCCTGTCGCATGGGGCCAAGCTGAGCTGGTGAGGAGGCTTTGGGTTGAAACAAGCCCAGGCTTTTCTGAACCAACTGCTCTGGACCAGCTTCTGCGGAGGGGGCTGGGCCCAGGCAGGCTCTAGGGTCCTGAGTCCTTGCCCTGGGCTGCCGGCTGGGGCCAGACAAGTATGATGGCCGTGCAAGGGCCCTGACCTGGGTTCTCTCTCCTGCAGATGACTTCCTGGAGCCTGAGAACATCCCGCTGGAGCCCCTCATGGAGCTGGCCGAGGGTGTGCCAGGTAACATACCCTCCCCGGTGCCCACCGCCCTCTTTCTGCAGACCTGGCCATGGGCATGGCCTGGCTCAGGCTGGGAGGCACCGACAGCACCGGCTGCTGCTAGATGGACCTTGTAGTGCCCCGGATGGGGGGAGCCTGCAAGAAATAGGCACAGAACTGCAGCATCCGGGATGCTCCGCTGAAAGGAAGAGGGGCAGGGAGCTGTGTGGCGGCTCGTATGGCCCCTGCTGCTTGAGCGCACGGTGGAGGGTGGGACCCCAAGGGAAGGAGAAACTGGCAGTGCCTTGTGGGGGGGAAGCAGTGTCCCTGCTGCACCCACCCAGTGCGCTCGCTACAGCCTGCCCTGTGCCTCCAGGCCCCACAGACATCCCTGAGTCGCTGAGCTACGAGGAGCTGGTGCGGAAGAACGTGGTACGTAGCCTCCTCCTGTGGGGTGGTGGTGGGGGGAGCCAGACTCCCACCCCAACCTGCCCATCGCCCCTTCTCCCCCCGCCCATCTTGCCACTGCGCTCAGTGGCCTGGGGCTCCCTGCTCGGGGCCAAGCAGGAAGAACTTGCAGGCAGACCTTAGCTCAACCCCACGTCCCACCAGCTGCGGCCCCAGCACGTTCCCTCAGTCCAAGCCAGGCAGAGGGGGCTGGGCTGTTCCCCGCCATGCTGATCCTGCCGCCTCTCTCCCAGGAGCTATTCATAGCCAACTCCCAGAAGTACGCGCAGGAGACCGTCCTGTCCCGGCGCATCTGCGACTGGGAGGACAAGATGGGACCGCTGCTGCAGGAGCAGGTGAGGCCCTTTCCCTGCCTGCCCAGGGGCAGAGAGCCAGGGAGGGTTGGGCCCTGCTCTGGCTCTAGAGCCCAGTCCTGATGGGGCCTGCTCTAGGCTGGTTCCCGTAGCCGGGCTGGATGCTGTAACCCTTGGGGCCCAGGGGCTGTAACCCTATGCCTAGGGGCCCCAGCCTGGTCCCCTGGGCATAGGGGTGACGCCCGCTTCTCCCTCGCAGGAGGACCGCGCCGTCTTTGACATCCACAGCTACGGGGACCGGCTGGCGTCGCGCTTTGAGCGCATGGGGGAATGGCGCTCCTTCGCCAGCCTGGTGGCTGGGCAGCCGGCCTTCGAAGTGTGTCGCTACATGCTGGCCTCGCTGCAGCTGGTGAGTGCTGGGGTGGGGCGTCTGCCCGTCCCAGGACCCCTGTGACTCAGGGCAGGTCAGCCGCTCTGCTCCCTGCCACAGCCACCTCATAGAAATCGTAGAGGAGTGACAGTCATGGGGCTGGCAGGGAGCTACAGGGTCGTGTCCAGTCCCAGCCCTGCCTGAAGCAGGATCAGCTCTGTCCAAAGAAGCCCAGACAAACCGCATGTCCGACCTCGGAGCCGCATGACACAGTCACCCGATAGCCCCAGACATCCCCCCCGCAGCTACCAACGTCCTGCTACGGGGGGCCGCAGCTACCAACGGCCTGCTGCTGCCAGGGGGGTCATAAGTGCTGCAGAGACCCCAGGCTGAGGCTGTGCCCCGTGACAGAGGAAGGCAAAACCCCCCAGTGCGACCAGTCTGAGCAGGGGGGAAATCCCTTTCTGCCCCAGTGCAGCATGGGGGCAGGGGCAAGACCCTCCAGCCAGGACGCTGCGGGGTTGGTGCCAGCATATGAGCATTGGCATGGCCCAGCCCCATCCCTATCCCCAGCCTAGGCTGCAGCAGCAGCATCCAGCACCCCTGGGGGAGGATTAACACCCCCCCCCGCCCTCACGTGGAGCAGGACAGGGTAGGGGGCCGCAAGTAGTACAGCCCAGAAGCCTGGGCCACCCCACAGCAGAGCACAGGCATCGCTATGCCTGGATCCTTCCCACTCCAGCCTTTCTGGGTGCTGGGGGTTGCTGATCCACCTGCCAGCACTGGTTTGCTTCAGTGTCAGGGAAATGGCGCTGGAAGACCCAGGCCTACGGGTGGTTGGACCGGTCTCCAACAGAAACTGTCCTGTGCAGGCCCTAGGTCCTCCCCACTCATTCATATCAGGGGGCTGATAAGGTCATAACTGCCATGCTTGGACCCAGGTTCCCCCCACAGCCTGGTACTGGGGATTTGACTTGGTGCCCCAAGAGCTGCAGCTGGTACTAAGACACCCTGACCCCTTCCCCCACACAGGCCAACGACTACACGGTGGAGGTGGCGCAGGAGCCTGGGCTGGAGGAAGCCGTGGACACCATGCGGTTGCGCCTGCTCACGCAAGAGCGGGCCCACGAGCGGTTCCACACCTACACAGCCCCATCTGTCTCCAGCACCTGATGGTCTCCCTGGGTGGCTACGGTCCTGCCCCCTGTACATAGTGAGCTCCTTGGACATCACTACTTCCCCCCTCAGCTGGGGGCCCTACCTTTACTCTCCACCCCCTTGTGCAATAAACTGGCTGTTTTGTACCAGCTGTCTCCATGCTTGTGGGCAGGGGCTGGCGGCTCATCCTCACAAAGCCCCATCCCTGTCACCCTGCACTATGCCCAGCTTCCCACCTTGTACCCCAGGCTCCTGGCTGGGATGGAGGCTGGGACTGCTGAACCCAGGCGAGGAGGAAGGGACTGGGCCTCTCCCCAGCCTGTAGCACCCCCACACTGAGGTCACTGCTGCCCCTGGGGCTGGGGCTGGCTCCAGCCCTGCCACAAAGCACGCAAGCCCATTTGCCACAAGTGGGCGAGGAAGGCCAGGCTGGGCTGACAGAGGTGGTGGTACCCTAGGCTGCAGGGCTGGGAGCACCGGGCATGAGACTCCAGCCGGCTCCTACTCTTGCTGGTATGCAGGCTGTGCCACAAGCCCATGTGTGAAAAGGAGGGAGGTAGAGCACGTGCCAGGGGCTGGCCGTGTCCACACTGAGGGCTTGGGGCCTGCTGTAGGGCCAGGAGCCAAGATGGAGACCAGGAGCAGAGGTCGGGACCAGGGGATTTATTAGTTGATGCGGCCGTAGGTCATCATGTGCCGCCGCACGCTCTGGGCGATCTGGGCCTCGCTCTTGCCACGGGTGTAGAAATCTAGGAAGAGCCCGTCGGGTGCCAGCAGGTAGATGAGCACCGTGTGGTCCACAATGTAGTCGCCATCCTCGTCGGGAGCCCCGGCGCTGGCATAGACGCGGTAGGCCTTTGCTGCCTCCTGCACGTGCTCAGGGCTGCCCGTCAGCCCCAGCAGGCGTGGGTGGAAGTCCCGCACGTACCGGGCCATGGCGGCCGGGTCGTCGCGGTTGGGGTCTACGGTGATGAAGATGGGCTGCACGGGCGGCAGGCTGGGGTCCTTCTCCAGCAGGTGCACGGTCCCGCTCAGCTTCTCCAGCTCCTCGGGGCAGATGTCAGGGCAGTGGGTGAAGCCGAAGTAGAGCAGCACCCACTGCCCGGCGAAGTCAGCCTTGCACCGTGGTTGCCCCGTGTGGTCCACCAGCTGGAAGTCGCCTTGGCCCACAACCACGCGCCGCAGCTGCTCCACCCGCTGCTGACAGCGCTCCAGCTCCTTCTCCTGGTACAGGGACAGGAATACGAGCAGCCCGCTGATCCCCAGCATCACCACCGCCAGCAGCCGCATCATGACCGGGTTCTTGTCCTCGGCTCCTGCCTCCCCAGACAGGGCTCGCGCAGGGCTGGCGAGGAGCTCCGGTGCCGGGAGCCTCAGGCTGGGCCAAGGGCAGGTGTGTGATGCAGGCCGCCGGGGGCCGATGCCCGGGGGGCGTCGGGGAGCAGATGCTGTGCTCCCTCGCCGCAGAGCAGGGCAGGCGCGCGCGGCCCCGCGCAGCAGCAGCAGCCGCAGGGTTGGCAGCATCCTGGGCTGGAAGACAAGGGAGCGCCGGGCTGGGCCCTGCCCGGGGCCACGGTGTGTGTGCGCGCGCGCGTGCGCTGGGGGGGGGCAGGGCCTTGGACTGATGCTCAACCTGCCCCCCACGCCCCTGTGGTGCTCCTCACTCCCTGCCTGCCCCCCATGTCCCTAGCCCCATGCAGCCCCTCGCTCCCCACCTGCCCCCCACGCCCCTGTGGTGCCCCTCACCCCCC
>NW_017729008.1:43676722-43679521 GCF_001723915.1 Gavialis gangeticus | reverse complement strand
TGGGTGGGGGGGTGGGAGAAAGGGCTGGAGGCCTTCGTGGGACTGACCTCGGCCCAGCAGCCAGGGGCAGGGTAAGGGGAGGCTGGACCACGGAGCCGTGACGGGGCTGAGGGTGTGTGTCCAGGGAGGCCGGGGAGCGTGCATGCGTACACGAGCCTGTATACGTGTGCGCGGCATGCGTGCGTGCGTGCATGCCTACACAGGTGTGCGTGCGTGCGTGCGTGACTTCATCTGTGCGTAAGTGCACACCTGCATGACTGCATGGGTGCAGATGTGCATGCACAACACATGCATTGTAGCGGTGCATGCCCGTGTATGCGACAGGATGCGTGTCAGCACACGTGTGCATGTCCATTTCTGCCAGTAACACGGCTGGGATAGCGGGTGGGGGTGTGCTGCCAGCCCGGGGCTGTGCCAGGCTCCAGCCCCCTGCCCGGTGCAGCTCTTGGCACTCCCCGTGGTGCTGAGCTGCAGCCTGGGCCCCAGGAGCTGGCGGGACTCGCCCCCCCCCCGGCCCCTGCCTACCGTCCTGGGGTGCAAGCAGCTCCTCCTGGGTGCGGGCCCGGCCGAGCACCTGGTAGCGTTGCTCCTCTGTGCCCGTGCACAGGGCCTGGGCCGCGCTGGGCGCCACGCCCTGCGCCTGCAGCATGGCCTGGAAGGTGCGCAGCGCCGAGCCGTCGTCCAGCGCTGCTGCGATGCTGCCGGAGCCCGCCTCCGCGGACTCGGCTGCGCCGCACTGCCACAGCAGGCAGCCCCCTGGGCGGGGAGAGTGAGGCTGGGCACCGCTGCTGCCGCCCCGGGGGCAAGGGCAGGGGGTGACAGCAGCTGGGCTGAAGGGGCCGCACCTAGGGTGGTGACCAGCTCACGCAGGTCCGCGGGGCCCCCGCCGTGCAGACACTCCAGCGCCTCCAGCACCTCCAGCGAGTGGCCCACGCTCTGCCCCAGGGGCGCGTCCATCTCGCTGAGCACGGCCGTGGTGTTGATGCCCAGCTGGCTGCCCACTGACACCTGTGAGGTGGAGGAGAGCGGCTGGTGCCTGGGTGGGGGGGACCCGGAGCGTGCTGGGGGGGCCCCCCCTGCTGCCAGGGACTCACCAGGCTCTGGGCCAGGGGCCGGGCACTCTCCAGGGTGGGGTACAGGGCGGCGCTGCCGAACTTCACGTCCAGCACCAGGGCAGAGATGTTCTCCGCCGCCTTCTTGCTCAGGATGGAGGCTGCAGGCCGAGGCGGTCGCTCAGGCCCTGGAGCCCAGACGCCTCCTTCTCCAGGGCAGCCCCGGGGTGTGGGAGCCCAGCGCTGCCCCCGCCCCAGCCTCTCCCCTCGCCTGGCGCAGCCATGTGCAGTCTGCCCCATACCTGTGATGAGGGGCAGGCTGTCCACGGTGGCCGTGACGTCCCTCAGGCTGTACAGCACCTTGTCCGCAGGGACCAGCTCCTCGCTCTGCCCCACGATGCAGCAGCCCACCTGCTCCAGGATCTGCCTCATCTGTGGCCAGAGCAGCTCCTCAGTGCCTACCCTTGCCCCTCGTCCCCCCGTGTGCCCCGCAGGGTCCTGGTTGGAGGGTCTTGCCCCTGTGCGCGGGCTCAGCCCCACCGTGCTGGGGCAGGAAGGGATCTCCCTGTTGCTCAGACTGGTGAGATTGGGGGGGGGTTGGCTCACAACTTCACACTTTGCTGTCTCTTGAGTCTCCTGCACCCCGTGTTATATTTTGCTTTCATATCTCTAAGTACTGCCTTCGCTTTGACCCAAAATGAGCGGCTCTGCACCAGACCGCTCGTCTTTTTACGTGCATGTCTAAAGAGCAACTCGTAGAGATGCCGCCAGATGTTAACGATCATTTTCCCTCTGACATTTTCCGCCCAGCCCCTGCGCCGGGGATGCCTGCCCCTTGGAAGCACGAAGCCTCTGCGTTATTGGCCGGGACTGCTTTGTCTGCTGAGAGCGAGCGTGATGGGGTCATGCCCCCAAGCAGCCAGAGATGACTCTGTCCATCGCAGCCAGGTCTGAGCCGCTGTCGGCTCTTCAGCAGCTGCAGCCACATTGCCTTCCGGCCGCTGGGATCCCTCGGCCTGCTGTCCGGGTTGGGTCGGGGCTGTCGTGGCCCCTCCAGCGCTCCTTCTGCCGCTGTTAATTAACGTGTTGATCTTTGACCCTGTTCCACGAGTCCAAAAGGCCAGGCCGGCAGCAGAGCCAGTGTTTGCTGCCTCGTCTCGCTCTATGCATACCGCTAGGACCTTCCTCGTATACGATGCACCTTGATTTGTGGTGCGATTCTAGCAAGGCTTTCAACCCCGTCTCCGGTGACTCTCACTAATGAGCTAAGGAAACAGCCTAGGTGGAAGTCTTGCAAGGGGGATCGTTGTGCTCCAAGCGCAGTCCTCAACGGCTTGGTGTCTAACGGGAAGGTACCGCAGTCCTGGATCCTGTCCTTTTTAATATCTGCACTAAGGACTTGCAAGAAAGGGCTGAGGGCCTGCTTTGCAGATCTGTAGGCTGTGCCAAGGGGGGCTGCGAGCAGGGGATAGGCGGTTGCAGCCAACTGCAAAAATCAAGTGCAACTGAGTTTTGCAATTGACTTTCCTCGAGTGCAAAAGTCAGTCTGGGACGAGGGCAAAGACCAGCACGGAGGGTGGGACAGATAAGACCTGGGCAGTGATTGTTTCATAGTTTGTATCATAGTTTCTAGGGTTGGAAGGGACCTGAGCAGATCATCTAGTCTGACCCCCTGCCATGGCAGGAAAGACTACTGGGTCAAACGACCCCAGCAAGGTGTTCATCCAGCCTCCTCTTAAAGCCCCCC
>NW_017729008.1:43674972-43675932 GCF_001723915.1 Gavialis gangeticus | reverse complement strand
GCAAAGAAATCGTTGAATATGTTGGCTTTATCGTCTGGTGCGACAACCAAGTTTCCTAACGTGTCCCGCAGGGTCCCCACGTTACCGGGGACCTTCTTTTTGGCTGGACTGCAGTCATGCAGAAGAGGGGTTCGGTGCACAGCAAGCTGAGTAGGAGTCACTGGTTCAGCGTGGCTGCAAAAGGGAGGTATTGGCAGGACTGTCCTATGCAGGTTGAGGGGAGCGATTCTTCCGCTCGATTCAACGCCGGCAAAGCCTCTCCTGGAGGCCCGTGTCCAGTTTTGCTCTGAGAAGGAGGTGCACAGATGGGAAAAAGTCTAGCGCAGAGCGACGAAAATGCCCCGAGGTCGAGACCTATAGGTCTCAGGAGGTGTCTAAGCTGTGTGATCCGATGCGATGCGTGCAGCGGCCGGCAGACTCGCCCAATGACGGTTTTCCAGCCCAGGCCGGCAGCACGGCCCCCACCTCCTCTCTCAGGAGTTCTTGCCTCCCAGGGCAGGGGCGTCTGCTGTGGGCGACTCCCGGAGAACCGGGGGCTGCTCCGATGTGTCCGTCTGCGCGTCCCGCTGGCTCTGCAGCTGCCCACCGGCTGCTCTGTCCGGTTCCCTTCCTGCTGGGTCACCACTGACCCTTGCCCGCGGGCCCCGGAGCAGTGGTTTCCACCGTTGCGCGTGCAGCGCGGGCACTGCCCCTTCCAGACCCTCTCGCGTCCAGAACCTCTCCTCCGTCGTGCCGGAAGGACAGGCGCCTGCTCCCTTGTCGCTGCGGCTTGGAGCAGGGGCCGGCACCGGCTTGTGCGGAGACTTCCTCCTCGGCAGTTCCTCTTCACCAGACAAAGCTGCCTGGCCCTGCGCTGCCCTCCCCACCCGCTTGCTGCCAGACGGGGATTAGCTGCCCCGGATTCGTATGTCGGGTGGCTCTGCAGCCACTGCAGCCGGGTGCTGGGCTTCCCCTGTACTC
>NW_017729008.1:43673710-43674290 GCF_001723915.1 Gavialis gangeticus | reverse complement strand
GCGCGGGTGGGGCGCTCCGCCGGGGGACACCGAGCACGGACCCCGGGCGGCCACATGAGCGGCCTGGCCCGCGCCAGGAGGAGCGTGGCCGGGAGGTCCCGGGGCTCGGCGGGGCGTGAGCTCCAAGGTGCGGGGGGACGTGCAGCCCGAACTTGGGGAGCAAGTTGTGGGGCTCGGGGCGGGGGCCACCCGCTCGGCGCGGGCACGCGCGGCTTTCACGTCCCGCACTAGGCGCGAGCGCGCTGCAGCTACGGCCGGGCCCGCGCCGCGGGGCTCAGCCAGCCGTGCTCCGTGGAGCCCGGGAGGTCTCCGACGCGGGTGTCGCCCGCCCAGGCCATCCTCAGGGGACCTCAAGCTAGCCCACCGCCGAGACCGCTGGCGGCGGGTTGGGAACCACGCGCGCACGCACCCACAGGAAGCGCGGGCAAGTTGCTCAACAAGGCTCCCGTTTGTTCCGCGAATCTGAAAATGATTCACAAACCAAAAATGATACGAAGTTTGTCCAACGTCAGCAGGGAGGAGCGCGCAGGGTCCCGGGGAGCTGCATGCAGGATGCCCCCGCGGCCCCAGGCTGCCGCAC
>NW_017729008.1:43671417-43673070 GCF_001723915.1 Gavialis gangeticus | reverse complement strand
CCTCTTCCAGTCCTCTGGCACCTCTCCAGAGCACCACGAGTGCTTGTACAGCCGTGCCAGGGGACCTGCAATGACCTCGGCCAGTTTCTTTAGGACTCTAGGGTGGAGATCATCTGGACCAGCTGACTTGAATACGTCCAGCCCCTTCAGAAGCTGCTTAACTAATTCCTTGCTAACCCCTGGCCCAGGTGTGCCTGCCCCGGGGCCCGAGGGGGGCCCAGCAGGGAGGTGGCTGTTCTGGTCCCTACTTAGGAAGACGGAGGCAAAGAAATCGTTGAATATGTTGGCTTTATCGTCTGGTGCGACAACCAAGTTTCCTAACGTGTCCCGCAGGGTCCCCACGTTACCGGGGACCTTCTTTTTGGCTGGACTGCAGTCATGCAGAAGAGGGGTTCGGTGCACAGCAAGCTGAGTAGGAGTCACTGGTTCAGCGTGGCTGCAAAAGGGAGGTATTGGCAGGACTGTCCTATGCAGGTTGAGGGGAGCGATTCTTCCGCTCGATTCAACGCCGGCAAAGCCTCTCCTGGAGGCCCGTGTCCAGTTTTGCTCTGAGAAGGAGGTGCACAGATGGGAAAAAGTCTAGCGCAGAGCGACGAAAATGCCCCGAGGTCGAGACCTATAGGTCTCAGGAGGTGTCTAAGCTGTGTGATCCGATGCGATGCGTGCAGCGGCCGGCAGACTCGCCCAATGACGGTTTTCCAGCCCAGGCCGGCAGCACGGCCCCCACCTCCTCTCTCAGGAGTTCTTGCCTCCCAGGGCAGGGGCGTCTGCTGTGGGCGACTCCCGGAGAACCGGGGGCTGCTCCGATGTGTCCGTCTGCGCGTCCCGCTGGCTCTGCAGCTGCCCACCGGCTGCTCTGTCCGGTTCCCTTCCTGCTGGGTCACCACTGACCCTTGCCCGCGGGCCCCGGAGCAGTGGTTTCCACCGTTGCGCGTGCAGCGCGGGCACTGCCCCTTCCAGACCCTCTCGCGTCCAGAACCTCTCCTCCGTCGTGCCGGAAGGACAGGCGCCTGCTCCCTTGTCGCTGCGGCTTGGAGCAGGGGCCGGCACCGGCTTGTGCGGAGACTTCCTCCTCGGCAGTTCCTCTTCACCAGACAAAGCTGCCTGGCCCTGCGCTGCCCTCCCCACCCGCTTGCTGCCAGACGGGGATTAGCTGCCCCGGATTCGTATGTCGGGTGGCTCTGCAGCCACTGCAGCCGGGTGCTGGGCTTCCCCTGTACTCGGGTCTGGCCCCACGACTGAGCGGAGCGGGGCAGGGCGTGCGGTTTGAGAGGGGAGCTGGGGTGCCACGGCCCGGCTTCACGGCTGCAGGGACCGGGGTGCCAGCCCAGCCCGGCTTCCTGAGGCTGCCAGCCGCGGCCCAGCTCCTCGTTTGAGCAACGCCCCGATGGCCTGGCACTGGGGCGGGAGGAAGCCTCCGACGGTGCAATCCCCCTCCGCCCGGCCTCGCCCCGCGGCCCCTCGGGGATGCTCACCTGCTCCGGGCTCTGGGAGACCTTGAATCCCGGCACGGACTCCAGCTTGTCCAGCGTGCCCCCGGTGTGGCCCAGCCCGCGCCCGCTGATCATGGGCACCTGGCGGTGGGGGAGCGGCGCGGTGAGGGGCGGCGCCCCGGCTCCGCCTGGTCGCCCGGGGGGGTGGGGGGCTGGGGGG
>NW_017729008.1:43669554-43670831 GCF_001723915.1 Gavialis gangeticus | reverse complement strand
GCGCGGGTGGGGCGCTCCGCCGGGGGACACCGAGCACGGACCCCGGGCGGCCACATGAGCGGCCTGGCCCGCGCCAGGAGGAGCGTGGCCGGGAGGTCCCGGGGCTCGGCGGGGCGTGAGCTCCAAGGTGCGGGGGGACGTGCAGCCCGAACTTGGGGAGCAAGTTGTGGGGCTCGGGGCGGGGGCCACCCGCTCGGCGCGGGCACGCGCGGCTTTCACGTCCCGCACTAGGCGCGAGCGCGCTGCAGCTACGGCCGGGCCCGCGCCGCGGGGCTCAGCCAGCCGTGCTCCGTGGAGCCCGGGAGGTCTCCGACGCGGGTGTCGCCCGCCCAGGCCATCCTCAGGGGACCTCAAGCTAGCCCACCGCCGAGACCGCTGGCGGCGGGTTGGGAACCACGCGCGCACGCACCCACAGGAAGCGCGGGCAAGTTGCTCAACAAGGCTCCCGTTTGTTCCGCGAATCTGAAAATGATTCACAAACCAAAAATGATACGAAGTTTGTCCAACGTCAGCAGGGAGGAGCGCGCAGGGTCCCGGGGAGCTGCATGCAGGATGCCCCCGCGGCCCCAGGCTGCCGCACGGGCTGGTGCCCCGGGACGACTCAGAGCCCGGACACGGCTCCACGGCGGTCGCCGTCACGCAGGAGCCGCTGGCTCTGGTGCAGCAGGTCAGGTCTCGCTGGGGAAGCTGGCTCCACACCAGGGCGCGGGGCCTCGCGCGTCCGGGCTTTCGGGAAGAGCCGCAGCTGGCACCAGCCCCGGGCACGCGGCGCAGGCCCGTCCTGCCAACACGAGGGGCAGCAGGTCCGGGGCCCCCAGGGCCGCGCGATGCCGGCGCGTTGCTGCGTCCACGCGGTTGCGGCAGCTGTGCTGCGCAGCCAGGCTCTTGCTGCCACAGATCGAGGCCACAACCCTGCACCCCCGCCAGCCAGCCTGAAAGGGCACCAGGGATGCCCACGAGCCTCGTGCGTCGCCCGGGGGAGCAGAGCACGACCGGCGCCCACGGGAGTTTCGCGGGGGACGAAGACGCGAGGGAGGCGACGGCAGGAATGCAAACTAGAGGAAGGGGGAAACAGGCACACGGGGCACGCCGGCGACTGATCGGGGAAGCGAGATGCTGTTCAAGGGTTTTATTCATCATCTTCAGGCCCTGTGACATCACGGCTGATGTCAAAATTGCCGGCGGGGCGGACGCGGGTGGGGGGCAGCGGACGCAGGGACCCGAGCGGCTCCTGCCCGGGCTCCTTTCGGCGACGTGACTCCCGGCGCGGCCAAATG
>NW_017729008.1:43662430-43664554 GCF_001723915.1 Gavialis gangeticus | reverse complement strand
GCGGACGCAGGGACCCGAGCGGCTCCTGCCCGGGCTCCTTTCGGCGACGTGACTCCTGGCGCGGCCAAATGCGGGGTCCCCGCGTGAGGACGGCGGGGACGGTGTCCTGGGGGGCGGCCGTGCCGAAGGGGACACGGGGGGACGGCAGGGCAAGACGGGAGCAGAAAACACAGCAACAGCGCGTGTGTGTGTGTGTGTGTGCGAGTGCGCGTGCCCACGCGTGGGGGGTGTTAAGCTGTCCCCAGCACAGGGGAGCCCACCCCTGCGTTGCCATCTCACAGGGGCCCTCCCCAAGTGGAGGTGCCGCGCGAGGGGCACGCTCGACCCGCGGCGAGGGGCCGGGAGGGTGGGCGAGAAGAAACCAGACCAAGGCTGGTGCCCGTGGCACTGCAGGAGTGGCTGGGCCACTCGGAGACCCCTCATCCCAGGGCGGGGGAGCCCCCCGGGGGGTCACGCTGGTGGAGGAGCGGCGCCCGCGGCATCACCCCCGTCTGGGACACGCAGGGGGGCAGAGAAAACCCCCGGCGCTTCCCCTCGCGGCTGTCTCCTGAGGCCTCTCGTGCTCCCTGCACTGCTGGGGTGGGGGGCAGCGTGGAGGAGAGCCCGGCAGCCCGTGGGGGACGAAGTGGGGTGCTCGCGGGCAGGGTTTAGCCTTCAAACCCCTGCAGGGCGAAGACAGAGAGGATGGAGATGGCTGCAGGGGAGGGGAAACTGAGGCTGGAGGCGAGGAGGGTGGTCCAGCAGTGGGACCGTTTCCAGCGCGGGGCGGACAGAGCCGTGGCCGACCCTAGATGTGACCTGGGGGGCCCCTTCCAGCCCCACGTCCCTGCGAGCCACGGGGTGAGGCGGTGGCCGAAGCGGGGCAGACGTGGGCTTCAGAGAGAGGAAAGGCGAGGGGGGGCCGGCTCGGCACAGCCGGCGTTTGCCGGGCCCAACCTCCCGGGCTCCCCACGAGCAGCCAGGACGTCGGGGCCCCCCCGAGAGAGGCCACGGAGCCACGCTGACCCGGTCCACCCCCCGGGCTGAGCGTGCTGGAAGGGCAGGGCGGAGGCAGAGCAGCCCCCGGGCCTGGGTGCACCGGGCGCGAGGAGCCGCCGCGACGGCACGAAGCACCAGGAGCCCACGCGTACGGATGCCCGCTTGTTGTCCAGCCCGTCCTGCTTGGGCGCCCGCGGCAGTGCCAGGCCACACGGCGCATCGTGGTTAATCTGCCACGTCCACGATGAGAGGAGCCAGGTAGTCCGAGTGGCGGATGCCGAAGGTCTGCCCGCGGTGCTGGGAGTACTGCGGGACAGGGGGGGCGGCAGCGGTGTCACCGTGCAGGTGCGTGGGGGGCACGTGCCAGGGCACAGCTCCCGTTTTATACACCCACACACGCCTGCTCCCCGCAGCAAGCCGCGCAAGCTCCTGCATTTCACATGCGTGCGCACACACCGCCCAGGCACGCAAGCAGCCTGGGATCTTGTGCTCCGTCTCTCCGCTGCAGTCCTGCATGAGCTTGTGCATGTCACACGCGCGTGTGCACACGTACTCCACACGACCTCTCCTCTCCTCACCATCCATACGCTCCCCCATCTTACACACGCACACCTGAGACCTCTGATCCGCCCTCCAGGAGCAGCCCCGGCTTCTCCTTTGTACCCCCCGCCCATCACCTTTGCACACGTGGCAACGAGCACCCCCCCTGTGTCACACCCGCTGTGTCAGGGGGTCTCCCCCCGCCCCGCACGTGCGCGGACCCCCTTTCCCCCCTCACCTTCTCCGGGCTGTAGGTGCCCGGCCCGGGCTTCTGTGTGTTGTCACCGGGGAGCACGTTGCGAGCCAGCATGCTGAACTGGGGGGCCCGTGTCTTGTACACGTTGGAGTCCACCGCACGGTAGTTGCAGGGGCCTGGTGTCTGTGCAAGGGGACAGTGGAGCAGAGCTCGCGTGGCACGCCGCCCCCCCCCGCCCGCCCCGGCCCCGCGGCCACCGCTCACTTTGCACAAGTCCTCGCAGAAACTACCGATCAGGCTGCGCCCGAGGATGGAGTAGTTGGGGGCCGAGCTCTTGCCAATGACTTTGGGCCCCATCATCGGGGGGAGCCCGTAGGCAGCAGGCCCTGGGGGGGCGACGGGTCAGACCT
>NW_017729008.1:43656492-43657430 GCF_001723915.1 Gavialis gangeticus | reverse complement strand
GACATGAGGCCGGAGCCGGCCGGGGGGGCGGCACACCGCGCGGCCCGGCCCAGCCCGGCCTACCTGGCGTCTGGTCGTTGGAGAACTCCTTGGTGCGGGAGGCGAGGGAGTAGATGGGGGCCGCAGGAAAGGCCCATTTCCCAGCTTTCTCTGGGGAATAGCGACCTGCAACACAGGCAGGCGGCGGTGCCGGTCCCTGGGGCGGCCTTGCCCCCCCCCAGCCCCCCAGTGCCCCCCAGCCCTCCTCCCGCAGCCAGCTCCTGCCCCGCGGCCCCCGGGGGCTGACCTGGCCCGGGGGTGCAGAAGCTCTGCAGGTCCCGGGGGCGGCCGTGGATGGAGTAGGCGGGGGTCCCGTCCTTGCCCCGCATGGTCGTCTTGGCGGGGAGCATGTAGGCCGGCCCGGGGGAGCGGTCGTCGTCTTGCTGCAGGCGGCGCAGGCCGAAGCTGTAGGCCGGAGCCCGGCAGCGGGACGGGTCGTGGAGGTGGTAGCCTGCGGGCCCACGAGAGACGCGGCCGGTCTCGAGCACGGCCCTGGTTTGCGCGCAGGGGCAGGGGCAGGGGCAGGCCCCCTTCCCGCGGCCCTGCTCGCTCACCCACGCTCGTCGGGAGCCCGTACTTGGGCCCGGGGCTGCTGTAGAGCGCGGCGATGGGCCCGCGGGGCCGGTGGGGCCTCCACGGGCCCACCCACATGTCGGCCGACATGCCGGGCGCTCGGGCGGTCTCGGAGCTGCGGAGGGCAGGAGGAGCCGCTTTGGGAGGCGGCTGCGTGGGGCTGACACCGGCTCCCCCAGTGCCGGGGCCGCGGACCCTGGTGATTCCCCAGCAGGGGGTCGGGGCCCGCGGGGTGCGGAGAGAAGCAGACAAGTGAAACTGGTGGCTCTCAAGTCGCGAAAGTTAGGGGGGGCCTTGAGTCCAGCGTGCGCTGTCTTGTGCCATTG
>NW_017729008.1:43634396-43641265 GCF_001723915.1 Gavialis gangeticus | reverse complement strand
CACCTGCAAGCCCGTTCAAACAAAGAGCGGGGCAGTGACGCCTGGGGAGTGAAGAGTTTAGCAGGAATCGCGGGGTGGCAGCGAGCCACGAAGTCCAGGGACTCTCCCCGGTGCTGGTTTCAAGCTCTGGGCGGAGCAGGAAGCCGGGGTGGGGGGGCAAGTGCCCCAGTGCAGCCCCTCCATCTGCCCCTGGCAGCCTGCAAGGAAGGCCTGTTCCGGGGGGGGGAGCGATGTGGGGGTTCAGGGAGTGGTGCTGTGAGGAGCTGGGCCAGGAGCAGGGGTGGGGCCGGGGGGTGCTTTGGGGCACTTGCACCCCTGATCTTCCTGCCCCCCGCCAAAGATCAACACCAACGGCTTTGCGGAGGCAGCGACATTTTTGGTTGGGCAGCACTGGGGCAGTTGGCGGCTGGTCGGCGTCTCCCCGATTCCTGCTAAACTCTTCACTCCAGAGGCATTAGCACCCCCGTCCTTGTAATGGTCTTGCTGTTCTGGCAGCTCGGCTCTGCCTCCCGGCTGCCTGGGGCAATGAGCCCTGCAAACCCCACCCTGGGTCCCACACCAAGTGCCTGGCAGCTGCTGCTGGGGCAGGGCAGCCCGAGGCACCAGCCAGACCCCGCGGCCCGCGGCCCGTTTCTGGGCTGGGCCCTGCGGTCAGAGCAGCCGGCTCGCAGGCGTCACCGAGCCTGTCCGCAAATACTGGGGAAAGCCAAGCACAAGGCAGGGGGGCAGTCCCCCCCGCCGGCACTGCCCACAGGGCTGCCTGGAGCTGCCCCATGCAGTGCCCCACGGTTCTCCTTTATTGTGAGCTGCCCTGAGGCTTTACAGCAGCCGACAGGGCCGCGGTGATGCCAGGGGCTGCGTCCTGTCGCTGGGCTGGTTTAGACAGGCCTCATCCTGCTTCGCTCCCTTCCAGCCTGACTCTCCTGGGGTTGCCCGACTCTACGGCAATCGGTGACTGAATCCCAGCTTCGACGCCGGCTGCAGCGCCGAGCCCCCTTGCCCGCTGGTGGGACGTGCCCCCCTGCTTGCCCTGCACTGTTAGACCCAGGGAGCAAGAACTAAACCCGCCCGGACTCCACAAACTGGTCTGTCTGGATTCGGGTGCTGTCAGCTGCAAAAGCCCTGGGGAGAGGGAGGAGGGGAATAAAAATCCCGTGGAAAGTTGGTGTCAGGGATTAGCCAGCACGGGGGCAGCCAGGAAGACCTGAGCAGCGAGGTCCCTCCATGGGAAACGTGGCAATGGGCGTGGAAGGAAACTGGTCCGTGCCCAATTGTCGGGGGTCTGCGCTCGGTCCAGGTCCAGCAAAGCCGGTGCAACCCCATGGACTCCGGCTTGCAGACTGTCCCTCGGGCTTCTGGCCCTGGCCCCGGCCCCGTGCCTGGTTTGGACTCTGCCCTTGGGTCTCCCTCCCAAGTCCTGCCTCAGCCCCTGGCTCCCACCTTCCCTCTGTGGCCTAACCATTAGGCGAGACTGCCTGTGCCCTGGCGCCTTATGAGCAGACTTGGGAGCCAGTTGGGTAAAACTGCAGCGGGGCTCGTGGCTCCGCGCCCAGCCTGGCCGCCACGGCCCGTCGTCCCTTCTGCAGGCGCACGTTTGGACTCTGGCCCCCCTGCTCTGCCGGCCGGGGACCCAGTCTGCGGCTCTGCTTTCTGCTCCCAGCCCAGGCCCCCTTGCCCAATCTGCTGCTCTGCTTTCGGCTTCTTGCCCCATGCTCTCTGCTGCTCTGCTTTCTGCTCCCAGCCCTGTGCCTCCTGGCCAGTCTGCAGCTCTGCTTTCTCCACCCTCCCTGGCCCCCCTTGCCCAATCTGCTGCTCTGCTTTCTGCTCCCTGCTCCACATCTGATTTGCAGCCCCTATTTTCTGGGCAACAGGCAGTGCCTGCTCCTGTTACAGTTGTACCTCCCGTGGGTCCCCCTCGGCCCCAGCACCAGCATCCCCAGCCTGACTGTTGCCTTCCTCTCTGACCGCTGCCGCCACGCCTCGTGGTCACGCCTGGGGCCGCAGTGCCCGGACCCTGCGGGTGAGGGACAGTCTCCTGGGCACGGGGCTTCAGCAGGGACTTGGTGCTGGAGCGGGGGCCACGGGTGTGGGACCGTGGCTCTCCCTAGGCTGGGCTGGGCCACAGGAGGCTGGCCGGGGCGGGTGGATTCCTGACTCTGTTTGCTTTGGGATCCGGTGACGGGGTTGCATAAATCCCCAGCAGCTGACGACTGGCCCCAGCACTTGCACCCCGTGGGCCGGCCGGACAGACGGACGGACAGGTGAGGGCATCTCTCCCTCAGGCCCTGCACCCGGGGCTGCCACCGCCTCTGTGCCCCGGGGGACCAGGTCCTGTCCCCTCCAGCCCAGGGGACTGGGCATGGTGCCCCCTCACCATCTCTCCTCTGCTGCTGATGCTCAGCTCCTGGCCTGGGCCCGGCTGCCCTCACTGCACCCAGCCCATCGCCCGGTCCCCCCGGACGTGAGAAGATGGAGCCGGTCACTGGCATCAGCCTCGGCCTCCTCGGCTGCCTCATGCTCCACCTGTCACTGGCTGGTGAGTCCTGTCCCCTGCTCCGAGCTGGACCATCGGGCAGGAGAGACCAGCACAGTGGGGTCCCCACAGCCCTTTCCCCCCAGGTCCCTTCACCCAGCTCCATCGGGCAGCCCAGCACCAGCCCCGGGGCAATGGGATGGGCGCGGGTGAGACCGAGTCCCCAGGGCCTGAGGAGCTGCAGAGCCCACATGCTGTGCCCGGGGCTGGGGCTCGGGGGCTGCTGGGGAACTGGGGGAGCCCTGCTGAGTCTTGCTGCCCCGGCGCTGGGGGGCCTGGCCGCTGTGCACGCCCGCACGGACCCCGGTGCTGTCGGGGCTGCAGGAAAGCAGCAGTTTGGCCCCGAAACGGCCTCTCACCACGGCGTCTTCCTCACCCTGTCCCCTTGGCCTGGCAGGGGCTCAAGGCGCCGGCTGTCGCCGGGGCTGGGACGAGTCCGAAGGCGGCTGCTACAGGTACTTCCCGCAAAAGCTGAGCTGGACGCGTGCCGAGGTGAGCAGGCCCCGGGGCTGCGGGGAGGGCGCCGAGGAGCAGTCGCGGTCGCGGTGCCAGGACGCAGCGGGCTCGGGGGCACCAGTTCGCTCCCGGGGGCAGCGGGGAAGTGACACAGCCGCCCTGAGGGGCTCGTGCTGCAGGGACCCTGCCCTTCTCCTCCTCCTGCGGCAGTGTGCACCTGCCTTCTCAGTGCGGCGGTGACGGCGCTGCCCCATCTCGCTGCACCTGGCCTCGTCGTGTCCATGTCCCTGGCACGTCCTTGCTGTCCCGCCGCTATCGGCCCCCGGGATTCAGCCCCTGCTTGTGGTCCGGCACCCGCTGTCGACCTGGCCCCTTGCCTCCCGGGGTGGCGTCTCCCGTGGGGCTCTCTCCCCTCCTGCTGCCCGTGGGGCTGAGCTGCCTCGTCCTCATCGCAGGCCCAGTGTCGGCGCTTGGGGAAGGGGAGCCACCTCGCCTCCCTCCACGACAAGCAGGAGCACCAAGCTGTCGCCGACCTCGTCAGCCGCCATCAGCTGCACAGCGACGAGGACGAGGATGAGGACAGGGACAGGGACGGGGACGGGGACGAGGTCTGGATCGGACTCTGGCTGCCGGCGGGGGTGAGTGCCTGGTGTCTGCGCCAGCTCGGCCGCCAAGGCCCCGGCTCCAGAGGGCCCGTCTCTCCCGGGCTCAGGGGGTCATTGGCAGGGAAGTGCCACCTTGCACCATGGGCCCCGGCCAGCCTCTGCCTGCCCCCTGCCCCCGCCAGCCCCACAACCCGTGTCTGTGTGCGCAGCATCTCTGCTCTGCTCACACCCCCACGCTGATGCCTCCCTGGCCCGTCGTGTCTGCCCCGTACTGAACCATCCTGGGTTTTATTATTATTTCGACCAGTATCCCCAGGACAGCAGTTAGGTTCCCCTGCCCCAATATAACCGCATGTCCCCTGTTAAATACGGCTGCCAGCCCTCCAGTCCTTGGTACCGGGGCTGCCCGTTGTGCCTCCGTGTCCCTCCCAGTGCATCTCCGCTCCCTTCCCACCCCCGTGTCCGCAGGGCTGGGGCTGGCAGTGGACGGACGGCTCTGCCGCAGACTACGAGACCTGGCACAAGGACAGCTCGGAGGACTTGGACTTGGACTCAGACTCAGACTCGGACTCGGACTCGGACTCGGACTCGGACTCGGACTCGGACTCGGACTCGGACGAGGTCTCTCCCAAAAAACAGCTCTGCGTCATGCTGGAGGAACGCTCAGGTGAGCGCAGGTGCAGGCCGGGGCATGGATGAGGGGGGCAGGCAGCGTCCTGTCCCCACACGGCCCCTCTCCCTGGCCCTGCACCCTTGGTGGGGATCGGCCTCTGGCCCGCAGCCGGCCTGGGACCCAGATGCAGCCGGCCGAGCCACAAGCACACGGCTGCCCGGGGACCACGTCCACCCCAGCCCCGTGTCTGTGGAGGAGGGGCGTGGGGCAGGGAGAGTCGGCCCAGCTCCCCCTGCTCCTCTCCCCAGGTTACCAGACGTGGGGCAGCACCTCCTGCGACGACAGGAACGCGTTTGTCTGCAAACTCACGCCCTAGGGCAGCGCTCGCCTGTGCCACGACGGCTCCCGGGCCCCAGGTTCAGGTGGATCTGGCCTCTCTTCTTCCCCACGGAGCCGTGTCCTGCCGCCTCAGCCGCCTCGGCTGCCACGTCCCTACTTTGAATCAATAAACTTTCCCTCGAGCATATGCCTCCTCTGTAGCCCCTTTCACCCCATCCGCGCCCTGAGCGTCGGCTCTGCAGACCCGTGAAGAGCCGGGCTCACGTGGGAGGGAGGCACGGGCTCCAGCCGGAGGGTCCCCGGGGCGAGGAGAGAACCGAGAGGGGCAGGGAGGGCTGCGCGGGGGCCCCGTTGCTCTGGGGCTGAGTCCATCCCACAGCCCAGACTGGGGTTAGGAGCCGCAGTGGAGACCTGAGCTGTGACCGTCTGAGCTGGTGCTTGGCATCGGTGGTTTGGGCTGTGGCTACCGGGGCGGCGTTGAGGCCCCATCGCAGGCTCTGCAGCATGAGACCGGCTCCGGGCAGAGATGCAAAGGGCCAAAGCCCAGGAGCTGAGGTCCAAGGCAGCGGACCAGGACCGTGGGCTCCGGTAGAGAAAAGGGGGTCAAGGCTGGGGCAGATGAAGCCCTGGATAGCTTGAAAATGGCATTTAGAGATTTGCTTTTGGGAACTGGCTTGGAGACTTGGAGGCCTGAGAGGGGGCTGCCTTGAAGGGGAAGCACCCCGAGGGGAGCACCAAGACCCCGAGACTGAGTCTGGGCAGAGAAGCTCAGGGACGGGGCCAGAAGTGGGGAGCACCCTGGGAGCTGCTTCTGGCCCCAGGGACGACCTCAGCGTAATGCAGTAACACGGCAAGGCAGGTGAGGGACGGGGAGGTCTGCGCCGTCGGTTGTGGCCGCAGCCCCTGCTCACAGCCGTGCCAAGAGCCAGCGCCGAAGTTCTTCGAACTTCTTCCCTGTTAAAATAAACTTCGCCGTTGGAGCAGGGAGGGATGCCAGAGCCGGGGGGACTCTGCACCGCTGGAGGTGTCAGGGGAGGGTGCAGCTCCAAGGTTGGACACGGGGTTTTCTGGGCTGGTTTGGAGGGGGCTGACCCCGGATTGGATGTGACCCCGCAGCTCCCTGCCGGCCCTTGTGTCTCTACGATTGCCCTGTGGCCCCTGCCCACCTCCACTGCCACCAGCACCCACGCCGGCTCCCTGCCTGCCTGCCTGCCATGGGGAGGCTTGGGGAGCTGGTGTGCAGGGGTGGGGGTGCCGCCCCGGCCCATGACAGCTCCCCAAAACTCCCTATATAGCCTGGGGGCCCATATAATTGCCCACCGCTGCTCTATGGCAAGGCCCTTCATCGGCATAGACCTGATATCATCACGGCGCCCGATGGTAGAGATCATAACACTGCCTCGGTCGCCCGGGGAGGGATCCACGTGGCTTCGCTCCCCCTTGTCCTTCTTCGTCAATCCCCGCAGCCGAGGACAGTCGTCTTCCACGATTGTCTTATCTGCGGGTCTGACGCTTGCTGACGAGGCCAATTCAGGATCAGTGGGCTCTGCTGCAGCTCGGGCACACGTCTCCACGCGGGGTGGGCGGCTCCGGGGTCTCGATTCGGTCCTCGACGCGCCGTTTCTGCTGCTCCTGCTTTCCCGTCGCCTGTTGCTGTCACGAGGTCTCAGTCTAGGCTCCTGTTGAACCACTCCCACATCTAGCAAAACCCAAAGGCCTCTCAGACTCGCCTAATGAGGGTGAGTTTCCAGGGCATTCATAAAGCACGCCTGGCACGAAGGAGCCTGCCGACTGCAGTGACAAATCGGCATAATTAAAAAGCAGTCCTGGAAATACGCCTGAGTCTTAGGACAAAGCATTACAGATCCAACTTATCAAGTAATGACGCAGCCGTCCGGGCAGCGTGGCGCTCCTGGTCGATTCCCTCCGAGGCAGCCCCTGGGGAAGGACTCTCGAGGGCTCAGGAGCTGGAAACTGAGGCAGGATCAGCCCTGTCCCAACCACATAAACCATCATGTGAACTCTTCACAAAACTACAGTTGTCCACGACACAGCCCCTGGGACACAGGGGGGCCGTGGGCACCCGCAAAAATGATTCTCACGTCTTTTTGTTTGTGCCCCCACGTGCCCAAAGCTTCTGATTACCTTGGCCTGGTCTGGGAGCATTTGGGCTCTTCTGGAAGTAGGAGTTAGAGCCCTGCAGGGCCGGCGGGGCTTGCTTGTCGCATTTATGGCAATAAAAAGAGAACACGGTATTCGAGCAGGTGCTGGGGTTCCTAGAAACAGGGTGCCCTTGGTGCCAAGAAGGCTACGGGCATCCGGG
>NW_017729008.1:43622306-43629396 GCF_001723915.1 Gavialis gangeticus | reverse complement strand
CCTAGAAACAGGGCGCCCTTGGTGCCAAGAAGGCTACGGGCATCTGGGGTGCATCGGTAGGCGCGTCGCCGGCAGATCCAGGGCAGTGATTCCTCCCCTCTATTCAGCACTGGGGAGGCCACATCTGGAGTCCTGTGTCCAGCTATGGGCCCCCACGACAGAAAAGATGAGAAGAGGAGAGGCAAGCGCTGAACCAGCTTGCCCGCGGGGAGCCAGCCTCGGGTCTGCTCGGCGTGCGCGGAGCTGCCCGCTCCTACGTGACCTCCTGCTGCAGGACCCCGTAGCTGCCCTGGCCATGCAGGGGAGCGGGATGCGAGGGCAATGCTGGGTGACTGGAGGGGGAGTTTGCTGGGGGATGCAGAGAGGAGCACCTGTGGGTTTCCACCGTCTGGCTGCCCATGGCTCCCACGCCGCCTGCCTCGGGTCTCCCAGTGCCCAGGTCTGGATGCGCTCCCACCGGCAGGTTCGGGGCACGGCCCCACAGCCCCAGCCCCTGCTCGCCCCATGCACTGCAGTTTCCCAGCACTTTGCCAGGGCTTTATGCTTTGTTCCCCAACCCTGGGGTTTCCCCTGCGGCTCCTAACCCCGATCTGGTCTGCAGAGTGGGGAAGTTTATTGCTTCGGAGCAGAGATGTGGTGGCCAGAGGGGCAGGACATGGCTCCGTGGGGAAGCATTGGGGCCAGACCTGAGGAGCCATCATGGCACAGGTGAGCTCTGCCCCACGTCCAGTAACCTGGGGAGAGGAGCAGGGGGAGCACTGGGCTGACTCTCCCTGCCCCACGGAGACATGGGGCTGGGGTGGACGTGGTCCCCACGCGTTCAGGGGGCGCATTGCCCCTGACCTGATCTGCTCCCAGAGGGACCCCGAAACCTGCGCAGAGATGCGGCTGTACCCCTCGTCCCCGCTGGGTGTGTCTGCTCCCCGTCCCCGGGCGAGGGGAGCGAGCTGCACAGACTGACCCTCAGGGCACGGAGGGCATCGGGCGCCCAGTGCCAGAGGCGAGGGGTCTCCCCGGGGTTGCACCCGCGGTTGCACCCGGGGTTTACCGCACAGCAAGGAGCAGGATGCAGGTGCCCCCCAGTCCAGAGTACAGACCCCCCCCCGTGCTGCGGGCAAAGCATGGAGGCCACGGGCTCGGGGCCAGGAGGCCTTTCTGGGGAACAGACGTCAGCCAGATCCGATTTCCGAGGGTGGCGTGTTGCGGGCGGGGAAGCCGGTGCCCTGCGGTCCATGCACTTGCCTGCAGCGGGCAGGGGTGAGGTGGGGATTAGCTGTGGGGACCTTGAAGTGGCAGCACCTGACAGGAGACATTTCCAGGGAAGTGCTGAAGTGCTCGGTTCCCACGGGGACTCTGCTTGCTGTCTGGGTCCGTGCCACCCTCACTCCAAATAATGCATTGACTGTCCACACGCTGCCCGCTGCCAGCTCCGCAGCGCCTACCGTAACTCTTCCTTTCCCGGCTTGCACACGCGGCAGCTTGGCTGAGTCCGGCGTCGTACGGGGGCACGAGGGATGGGGATTGTCCGCCTGTTTCCTATGAATTGTTCCCGTAGCTGCGGGGGGGCCTTTGTGAGCAACCTCTTGCGTTAACATTTACCTAATCGAAGCATAGACAGGTGCACGCCACTCACGGTTGCATCCCCATGCTTAGGGTGGTCTTTACGCAGGTCCTTGTGGAAGAGAAGTCGAGACTCCCTGAGCGGAGGACAGCGATGAGCACAAGAGCAGCGACGGCAGCAGGGTTATCGGCTAGGTCAGCCGTTCCCAAACTCGGGCAGATTGCACACCGGCAATTTAAAACACTAGTCTCAACACGTCCAGTGCAAGCGACAGTGAATGAACTGAGTTACAAACCCTGCATAGGGATGAAGAGACCGGGGGTTTTTAAGGGAAACCATATCTTGCGGACGGGTGCGCGGGTGCACCGTTGTCACGGGTGCCCAGGGTCCTATGGTGGGTGAAGGAGGCAATGCTCAGTGACTAGAAGGTGTGTGGATGTATACGTATATACACACATAAGACCTTTATATCTAGAGCAAGACACATATTTTTGGGTTTTTTTACAAATAAAAACCAACCCTGTTTCAGGGTGTCTGAGCCGCGGTGTCTGCGTGTCTGACTCCTGCCCGTTTTGCAGCCGCTGCCTGGCTCAGCTTGTGTTTGCAAATCTGCCTGGAGCAAGAGCGTCGGGTGGGCCTGGCCCAGGCGACGGGGGCCGGATGAGAGCCACGTAGGCTTAGCCTTATCAAGGGCCACCCTTGGGAGCGCTGCCAAAGAGGAGAGGCTGCCAGAGCGAGCCAGCTTGGGAATGGGCCAGGAGGAAGTGGGGGGCCAGGTTTTCCCTTCCCGCAGCCAAGAACAAAGGCTCAGTTTGCAAACCTCAGGTTTCTTCATAGGTCCTGCCCCCGAGGAGATGCCCTCCTCCACCCTCCCTCTGTCCCACGCTCCCCGCGCCCCTTCCCTCCATGCCCGCGTCCAGTCCCGCGTGGATCCGGCCGAGTTCTCGGCTCCCACCGCAGCGGGTGGCCACGAGCCCCCACTTCAATGCCACGTGGGGGGAAAAGAGCAGCCTGGGGTTCGTGTCCAACTGACACCTGCCCAGTCCATGCTGTGACCCCTCGTCCTTGTCCGGGGGGAGATGGGCGACGATCGATCCCCAGGGACTTTCTCATGGCCATTTTGTGCATTGTGACCCCTTCTCCTGCCCCCTCCAGCGTCTCTGCCCTGCCCGGGCCTGGCCTCGGGGTCTCTCCGAGGGAAACTCCTCCTCATCCTCGCTGCCCGTCTCTGCGCCTGCTCCAGCTTTTTCTACCGCTGTCCGCTCCGGCGCTGGGATGCGAAGCAGGTGCGTCGGCTTATTTGCACAGATGTCTTCATCGCCACATCCCTCCTGTAAATCCCAGGGGCAGGCAGTGTCCTGCATGGACCGGCCTGGATAAGCCTCGCCGCAGAGGCAAGAGGTGAGTCCTGCCAGTCATCGACTTGTTTTGCAACCCGAGCGCACCGCTGGCTCGTATGCAGCTTGCCGCCCATCGTACGCCCCCGGCCCCTTTTGCAATAGCACAGCCGAGGCCCGGGGTATATTCGTGCAGCGGGTTGTTCTAACCTCAGGGCAGGTCTTTGCACTTCTTCTTTTTGAATTTCATTTGACTGATGTTGGACCGTTCCTGCAGTCTCCCCTGGTCGTTCTGGATCCCAGCCCTGCCCTCCGCGCACCTTGGTGCCATCTGCAAGTTTGCTAAGTGTGCATCGAGTCCCATCATCCGGATCAGTGATGAAGCTGTGGGCCCGGGACAGAGCCCTGCAATTTCAGTCCTTCCCCCTGGCTCGTGCGGTCTATGGACGAAGCCCACCATGGCATTGCCCTTGCTCATCTCCCCTCTGACCTCGACCCAGGGGCTTTCGCCAGGGCTGGTTCCTCCGTCGTGCCGAGCCTCAGAG
The DNA here is from genome assembly GCF_001723915.1 of Gavialis gangeticus. Classification (NCBI taxonomy): domain Eukaryota; kingdom Metazoa; phylum Chordata; order Crocodylia; family Gavialidae; genus Gavialis; species Gavialis gangeticus. The sequence continues at coordinate 43,625,953 of NW_017729008.1, read as the reverse complement.
CAACGGCACATCTCTCTTGTACGTGGGGCAGCGTCCCTTCGTCTCGGTGTCTCTGCCGGGCCCACCTGAACAAGCGACACCCGTTCGTGGCAGCGGTCCAGCCACAGGGGCTATTCATCCCGCCGAGCCTCTCTCCTAACTTCCCTTTGACGACCGTGTCAAGACTCCCTTTGTTGCCTCTGCACTTTGTCTTTATCTGGGTCACCTTTGTTCTCTACTTCCTTGTCCCAGGCTAAACCCCTTTTAAACCCTCTGCGCTCTGGTAACGATCCCATATGACTCAGAGTAATAGTCAGAGAGAAGTGGGGCTGGCAGGGAGCTCCGCAGGCCGAGGCAGGATCCGGAGGCAGGATCAGGCCTGTCCACACCAGCCCAGACGAACCATAATCCTCTTTGTGAAACGAACATCACCCACGGCACGGCATGCCTGAACCAGCCACGGGGAAAGCAGGGGGACCACGGCAGCCAACGGCCTGCTTCTACCAAAGGCTGTCGATATGCACTCAAGAGACCCCAGGCCGTGCCCCGGCTGCAGAGGAAAGCAAACCCCCGCGGTGGGGACCAGTCTGAGCGGGGAGGAAACCCCTTCCTGCCCCCAAATCTGACATCGATCTGAGCCTGAGGGTAGGGGCAAGACCCTCTAGCCCTGAGAAGATGCTCTTCCTCTGCTTAGCCGTGCTGCGCGTGCAGATTCACGACCCATGAATCCTGGCTGCTTGTCCTTCGGGAGAGGGAGGAAGTGCTATGGGCTGCTGAGGAATGTACCGGGAAGGTCCTCGCCCATCGGTTTGGCTCGCAGAAAGGAAAGGAGCTGCAGAGGCAGCGGGGAGCATGAAGTGGAGCCATCTTTGAGGACTCTCGCCCGTACCGCAAGCACAGGGCGCCCAGACGTGGCCGTGGCTCACGCTGGGCTTCGGTGCTGGATGGTAACGCAGCGCGGCTCCAAACCTCGCCACGAGCAGGGCTGTCACGGCTGGCGCGGTCCGTGGCCGTGGCGAGGGAGGGCGACCGTGCTGGAGAGGGGGTGGGGAGCCTGTTACTTCCAGGTATTGTCCCGGGTAGGAGGATGCCGCTCCTATTACATGAGGTTTGCGTGAGGTTTGGCAGGAAAGCAGACCCGTGACATGCACTGAGCGAGAGGAGAAAGCTGCTCCCATGGGCCACGGAGCCAGGAAAAACACCTTCCCCTGTACGTCCACAGTGCCGGCCTCCGAGCTCGCTGCCCTGGCCCAGGGCACAGACCTCGGAGTCACCGGAGATGGGTCTTTAACAGCATCAGCTCAGCTTGCAGTAGGGGCCAAAAAAGCCGATAAAACATCGGGAACAAAACAGACACCGTCTTCCTGCCAGTGCACAAGGCCACGGTGCGCCCACCTCTGGGATGCTGCGTGCGGCTCTGGAGGTAGCAGAGCTCAGGAAGGTCCAGGGAAGGGCAGGCGAAAGGCTGAGGGGCCTGGAGGAGAGACTAAAAAGGCTAGGACTCTTCCGTCTGGACAGGAGGATGCTGAGGGGGTAGGACAGAGGTCTGTAAAGCAACGCAGGGCGTGACCCCGGGAAGGGGGAAGCGTTGCTCCCCAAGCGCCTCAACACCTGCTGCAACGAGCAGGAGGCAGGTGTAAAGGTAACGAGAGAAAGTGCTTTTCACACAGCGGGTCTCAGCATCTCCAGCGCCAGTGACCCTGGGCTGGCTGCTCCCGGTCCCTGCCCTACTCCCGGTACCCACCTGGCAGGTGTTTCTGCTCTCCTGGCCTCCCCGGCCAGCCTTTGCCAAGCCCTGAACGAGCAGGGGCCCCGAGGAGCTGCCGTGGCTGCTGGGTGGTGCTGGAGACCGTGGAGGAGACGCGGGCAGAGCAGGGGGACCTTGGTCCTTGTGGGGCTGGAGGGGGGTGATCTCGTGGGGCTGTTGCCTTCACGAGCACTTGCCCGCTCACTCGGCGCTTGAGGAAGTGTCCAGGGGTGCCCGACTGTTCGTGAGCGTGGGAGAGGTGAGGTCCTGAAGCGCTTTCGAGAGAAATACAGCGCTACCTTAATGACCCTGGTGACCCATTGCAAGACACAGGAGGTGGTAGGGGCAAGAAAGAGCATATCACCTGTGGATTTACTGTCAGGCCGTGTGGGGGCAAATGTCCCACATGGACCTGCAGAAGCAGCACAGAGACCTGAACTGGCAGGTACCCACCGGGCACTCCCCGCACGGGCATGGAGAAACAGCGCAAGGGAGAGAGGTCCATCGAACTGCCCAAGACCAACCTGCCGCTGGCAGGCAGAAACCATCCACCACCTCTCCCGGGGCTGCCCATAGCCAGGGAGGTGGGAGGAAAGTCCGTGCACTCCTGGTGGCGACAGGGCTCAGAGACCTGGCCTGGCAAGTGGTCCTCTACAGGCCCCGGCCAGACAGCAAGGGACCCGGCAACTCCCTTTGAGCAGCTCATCTCCTGCTTCAGGTCTGCCCTGTGGAAAACCAGCAACCTGCTTGTCACCAGACCCTCAGATGCCACAGTCGAGGACTGGATTAAAGTGGGACTAAGTGACACACAGTGATGCTGCGCTCCAGTGGCGCAATAGGTTAGTGCACGGTACTTATACAGGAGTACTTGCGAAGCAGTGTTGAGGTTGTGAGTTCAAGCCTCACCTGGAGCATGGCCTTTAAGTTTGCCAGGAGAGCAGCAGGTGTGGGTATGGAGATAGGTGCATGGGCACACAGTGCCAACTGCATAAGGGGCTTTTAGTGTGCTTTGAGCTGCCAAGTGAACCACAGGGGCCACTTTGCAGAGTGTTGGAGGTGGAGTTATGTTATATTATAGAAATAAATATTTTTGCAATATCAGACCAATACAGCAAAACTGCACTGGATCTTAGCCTGCAAGAGGCCGAGTGCCCATGGTCTTTTTTTTTTTTTCTGCAAAAAAACCAAGGACTGACCTTGCTTTGGGGGAAAAAAAAAAGTACATGGGCACTCGGCCTCTTGAAGGCTCAGATCAAATGTAGTTTGCTACACCCCCGGGCTCAGTTGGCTAACCCTGTATCTCCTGTAACCTAGTTGTGCTCCCCCCCTCACCCCTTGCTCGGGCGATCTGTATTTCCCTACCGCCTTTGTCATCTTTTTTAGATTCCCAATCCTAAACATTTACTAATAAAAGTCAATCTGTTCTTATCAGTTTAATCACTGAAAAGACGGAAAACTGCTTCTTTTTTCCCCGCGTTTGGCCTGGTATTGCACTTTCTCCAGGACCAACGCCAACCCAGTCCGGTAGACTGCTGGAATAATAGACGTAAAAAGTGAGCTGCTTAGCAGTTTTCTTTTCCTTTCTCCGGTGCAGAGCGGGTTCTTATCAGTCACGACGGGCTAGGGAAGGCGATGCCGCCAGTACGTCTGGAAAAGCACCGGTTGCACAAGCGACTGTGCTGCTCAAGTGAGTAGCCGAAGGGTCATACGGTTCACCGGACCTGATAACGTGAAAACCCCTGCTCGAGCTAGTAGCCAAAGACCTTGGGTCTCCCTCAGGCATAGTTTCAAAGTTTCATAGTTGGTCAGGTCGGAAGGGACCCGAGCAGATCATCGAGTCCAACCCCCTGCCACGGCAGGAAAGAGTACGGGGGTCAAACAACCCCAGCAAGGTGTTCATCCAGCCTCCTTTTAAAGCCCC
>NW_017729008.1:43612496-43621746 GCF_001723915.1 Gavialis gangeticus | reverse complement strand
ACTGTAGCCTATTCCTCCCTTCTAGCGTGCCCACGTCCCCCCACATCTTAGTGTCATCAGTAAATTTGAACAGGTGCTTTTTACCCCCTCGTCCAAGTCGCTGATGAAGATGTTGAACAGTGCGGGCCTGAGGACCGAGCCCTGGGGGACCCCACTGCCCACGTCCCTCCAGGCTGAAAATGACCCGTCCACCATCACTCTCTGGGTGCGGCCTCCAGCCAGTTGGCGACACATCTGACTGTGTGGGTGTCTACACCACAGCCCCCAGTCTCTTAATGAGAACGGGGTGAGAGACAGTGTCGAAGGCCTCCCGAAAGTCCAGGAAGACGATGTCCACTGCTACCCCTGCGTCTAAGGATTTGGTGACCTGGTCGTAGAAGGCCACCAGGTTGGTCTGACAGGACCTGCCACTGATGAACTCGTGTTGGTTGCCCCTGAGCATGATCTCCCCCCAGCCCCTCGTGGACATGTGCCAAGATAATCCTCTCAAAAAGCTAGCCCAGGATGGAGGTAAGACTAACTGGCCTACAGTTCTCTGGGTCCTCCTTCCTCCCCTTTTTTGAAGATAGGAACCACGTTCGCCTCTTCCAGTCCTCTGGCCCCACACCTGAGCCCCACGAGTGCTCGTACAGCCGTGCCAGGGGTCCCGCAATGACCACAGCCAGTTCCCCCAGCACTCGGGGGTGGAGATCGTCCGGACCCGTTGATTTGAACATGTCCAGTCCCTCCAGACGCTCCCTAACTAGATCCTCCCTGACCCTGGGCCTGGGTGCGCCTCCCTGTGGGTCTGAGGGGGGCCCGGTGGGGGGCTGATCTGGTCCCTGCTCAGGAAAATGGAGGCAAAGAAATCGTTAAATATGTTGGCTTTGTCGTTTGGTGTGACGACCAGATTTCCTAGCGTGTCTTGCAGAGGCCCCATGTTACCCGGTGCCTTCTTTTTGCCCCCTGTGTATTTAAAAAAGGACTTCTTGTCCCTGATGCACCCCCCGCGATGTCGGGACCCCAACAGGCGGTGGCGGAGCCCTGGCCATTGACCGACCCCCGGAGGCAGAGACTCTCAGAGCCCGGAGCCCCAGCTGACGAGAGCCACATCTCGGCAGAAGACGCCGGACCCCGAGGACGCCCCCGGACAGCGGTGGAGCACCCCAAGCGACAGCGGACTCCTCCAGACCCCCACAGACCCTTGGTGATGACGGCGAGCCCTGAGTGGAGATGGCCCCTGGCCCCCGGCAGTCCCGAGGATGACCCCCCCCAGGGTCTCCCCACACTGGTGGAGGAGCCCCAAACCCCCCCGACACCAGATCCCCCCATGGACGATCCAGGTGAAGGTGTAGACGTGGCTGCACTCATGTTCCTCCCCTTCCCCGTCCCTGCGAAGCTGCTGTGTCTGACCTGCCACCCGCCAAGACCATATAGGTTGCACAATGACATGAATAAGCACCTAGCATGCTACTGCTCCCGCTGCGGCACTGAGTACGAGGCCCTGAAGCCCCTTAAAAACCACTGCAAGGTATGCAAGGGCCCCGGAGCCGAGAGGAGACCTGGCATGCTGGTGCGGTCCACCGCCCCGGCTCGGGCCGCAGCGTGAAGTCCCGCCAGACCGGCCACCCCGCCGACAACCCACCGGACAAGACCTCCAGGGACTGCCTGACGGAAAGGCCTGCCCCAGCGATGCCACCACGCAGGTCTGCACCCAGGGATCCCCGACTGGACGTGGCGCCCCGACCGGACAGCCTCCTCCCAGACCCCCGGGGCCACCCAATGCCTCTGACCCGCCGAGGATCTCAGAGCGGCCCGGATGAGCCGAGCTGCCAAGAGCCCTCCAGCTCCCGAGCGTGCCGGGATCCCCGGGTGCGGAGACCTCTGCACAGCAGAGGATGCCCACCCCATGGCAAACCCTCCGGCTGGAGGAGCTCTCCTGGACCACCACCTTCGAGGCCTCGGTGGCCCGGCTCAGCGAGCAGCTCTTGGCGGCCGCTTGGCCTGGCCAACCCTGGAGAAGTGTCAACAGTGGACCGACCACGTGGCGAGACCACAGACCGCAGCCACAGAGGCGACTCAGGCACCAGTGCTACGACCCGGTGGCACCCTCCCGGATCCAGAAGCTGTACCGGGCCAACCGTCCCAAGGCAGCGAGAGAGATCCTGGAGGGACTCTGGAGGGAGGCCTCGACTGAGCAGTGACTGGCAGGGCCGTCCGCTGGAGCCAGAAGGGCTTCATGTCGATGGAGGGCTGCCACGAGCACAACTTCACCCTCCAGACGGCCCTGGACAATGCCCGGAGGACCATGAAGCAGTGCGCGGTGGCGTGGCTGGACATCTCCAACGCCTTCGGCTCCGTGCCCCACCGCCACGTTTTCGGCACCCTCCGCGAGCGGAGCCTACTGGAAAGTGTCATTGACCTTGTGCAAGAGCAATACCACGGACGCACCACGACTGTCCGCGCCACCGACGGAGAGACCGCGGAGATCCCCATCCGGTTGTGCAAATGCGGACAGGACTCCCTATGAGAGCCTCGGCTTCCCGCTGGCCGGCTCCCAGCTGGAGGATCTCGGCTTTATGGAAACGGGGGACTCCTTCCTAGCTTGCATATGCAGGTGCAGCTCCATGGGCAGGGGTAGTCATGTCACCTCTGGAAACCTAGTGACAACCGGGCACGGCCCTGCTCCATGCCCCCAGGACAACCTCCCAGCCCCGCGGACGGGCCTGGGGAGGAGGAGGCCGGGAGCAGCTCTCCCCAACCCACCCAGGATGGTGCACGTCTCTTCCCTGCCAGCGCTGGGTTTGCAAACTGCCCCCTCGCCCGTTGCTGCTGCGCGCCCATCCCTGGTACAGACCCCTCCTGCACCTGCCATCCCCCCAACTCCTCCAGCCCCGTCCTGGGGGGTCACCTGCAGCGCCCGGCCCCGCTCCTGCCCCCTGCCTGGGGCTGCAGCTACGGTTCCCTCCCCGGGCAGCTCTCTCGTATTTTGGAAAAATGTTCATGCTCCAGGTCACATTAGTTCTAAATCCTTCGAATCATTCAAAAACCACACGTGGCCCTCCTACCTGCAAGTATCCTCCACCCCAGACCTGTCAGCCTGGGCTTCAGATGGGAAGGGAAACCGTGCCCTGCTGGTGTTGACCTCTCCCTGCCGTTGCCGTTTCTCTGGCCCCAACGCTGGAGCGGTCCTCCTGGCCTGGCCACGAAGCGCCATGTCCTGGAGGCACAAGCGCCGTGTTCGGATCCAGACGGAGGCCTGCACGGCTGACGAGGCACAAGGCTGCTTTGTGCCCTGTTATCGAAGCGCTGGGCTGTGCATTGATCTCTGTTTGCTGCGGTTAATGAGGGCCATTGAAGTATTTGCCCTAGCACAATGCTAATGATAAGACATGACCAAGCCTTGAGACCTGGGCTCTGTCCAGAGTTTCCTTTCTGCCTCTTGCACCTTCTCTGGCTAACGTTTGACTAGTAGCGGTGAACACCAAGGGAACGGGCAGGTAGGAAACATTTTGATGTCAGATGCATTTAGGCCGTCAGTTGTAAAACACATCTGACATCTGTGACTTTTCTGTACCTTTTTTCTACCAGGGGCCAGGCTTCCAGAGGGTCAGGACATGGCACTGGGGATGTGACTGATGGACGGTCCCCGGCACAGCTGATGCCGCCTGCTCCATCACATCTCTGAGCACAGCCGGACGCCAGGACCACTGCACCCACGCTTGTCCTGCCCCGCGGCTCGGTGGCTGGAAAGCAGGACGCAGTAGCCAGTGAAGCAACGGGGCCCTTTCCAGGTGCCCTGGGAAGTAGGAGAAGGAAGCATCTTCCCGCGGGGCAGAGGGGGAATTGCCTGAGCTCATCCCCGGCCCCAGGAGGTTGCTTTGGGCAGCGCCTGGGGTTGAACGCGCCCCTTGCAGGGAAAGCCAGCTCCCATCCGTGCAGGCATGGGTCACTCGGCCCTGCCGGCTGGGAAAGGCTCCAAGGCCACGGCCGCCTGTCTGCTCCGTGCCCCGGCTGTGTGAGGCTGGCCGTGCCATCTGCCCCCAGCCGGTGCCGTGGCAGCCGGGCTGCATCCCAGGGTGCCCTCGTTTCTTTGTTTGCTCTGGATTCAGATGTCCGCATTCGCCACCTGGCCCGGGTTTCCTGGGCAGCCTCCTCCCTCCCTGACGGTGCTATAAAGGCCTCTGCATCCTGCAGAGACTGAGCTCAATCCTCTGTGCTGCGGGGCGGTCCCGGGACGCGGGCAGGTGAGTCCCTGCCTCTCATGCCCCTATTGCCCCCGGCTGGGACAGCCACGGCAGAGAGAGCCTGGGACGGAGCTGGCCTAGGCCCGACTGTGTCCCCGCTGCCCGGTGCTGTCCGTGGCTGCCTGTCCGCACGGAGCGGGGCGTGCCTCCGCGGGGCTCTGCTGCCAGCCTCCCTGCCCTGCCCGAGAGTGGGGGGACGGCGGGCAGGCGAGAGGCCCTGGGCATGGACCCCGTGCAGCAAACCCTGCTGCAAAATGGGCCCAGCGCATCGGCCCCCCTCAGAAGCACCTTCCCCGGGATGTGCACTGAGGGAGGTGCGGGTCGCTGCAGGGACCCCCCGTGTTCCCGTGGCCGCCTCTGCCCTTATTGTCTCTCCCCAGGAGAAGTGAGAAGATGGGAACCATCGCTCGCATCCGTCTCTGCCTCCTCGGCTGCTTGATGCTCCACCAGTCGTCGGCCAGCGAGTCCCAGTCCCCCTCCACGCCGGACCCTGGGGCAGAAGAGACCAGCAGAGCGGGGTCCCTGGAGAAGACAGCACCTCTGGCTGCCCCGGGCATGGGTGAGACCGAGTCCCCGGGGCCTGAGGAGCTGGGCCGGATGGGTCCCCCTGCCCCAGGCTGCGGAGGGCGGGTGCAGGGACCCGCGGGTCTGGGATCCATCCTGGCGCTGGGAGTCCAGGACCTCCCAGGGCCGGTGAACAAAGGGGTCCTGAATTGCCCCCCAAAAAACTGGTCTCTCCCCGCAAAGGAGACGGAGCCCAAGCCCCAGGGCTCCCCCCACGCACCCTGGCCCTGTCATGTCGCCTGCCCGGGGCTGGGGCTCGGGGGGACCAGGGGCTGCTGGGGAACCGGGGGAGCCCCGCTGAGTGCAGCCCAGCTGGGGCCTGAGCAGCCTTTCAGCACGGTGTCCTCTCCACCTCTCCCCATCCCAGCACGCTCTGCCTTAGGAGACCATTGAGGCAAGAAGTGCGGCAGGGGCTGGCTCCGCCACCAAGGCGGCTGCTACGGATACTTCACGCAGAAGAAGAGGTGGGAGGATGCTGAGGTGAGGGACTGGAGAGCGGCGAGGTGAGGCCTGGGGTGGTTGCAGGGGTCTGATGGGCCCAGCAGCACCAGATGTGGCTGTCACCCCCCCCGCCCCACACACACACACATTTGCAGCACTCACGTTTCTCCCGCTGGCACATCCGACGTCTCATCTGCTTCCGGGCAGCTCTCATTGCCTGCGCTCCTGCAGGGACCCCGCGTCCTTCTCTGGCCTCTGCTTTCCAGGATGCAGCCCCATTCGACCAGCGCCGCCCCGTCCGTGCCCCAGATGTGTGACCTTGCTGTGCCAAAGCATGTGCAATTAGTCACGTGAGCCCAGGTACCTGTGTGACCTGCACGGCTCTGTACAATGGGCTGGTCCCATCCGTGCTCACTGCCCCGTCCATCATGTCAGGACAAGGTCAGCTGGGTCAGACCGGTGGTCCCTCTAGTCCAGGAGTCTGTCTCTGACAGTGGTGGGGTGGATGCTATGGAGGGGGAGCCTATGATCTCATTGAAAACCGGTGTCCGGTCCATCCTATGAGGCGAGGTCCATTTTCCAGGGGAGGCCGAGCTCAGAGCAGAGGCCAGGAGCTGCAGGAGGAAGAGTTGGTGATGCAGGAAGGGTCTCTGCCGAGGGGGCATGGGGGGCTGGGAAGGTGACTAGGGAAAGCAGACACGCAGACCAAAGCTGGGGCAATGTCTTCAACTGCCTTTCCTTGTTCCTGCCCCAGATCATATGTCAGAGCTACGGTCCTGGGGTCCACCTGGCCTCCCTTCACAATACCATGGAAAACAGCATGATTGCCCGGTACATCTCCCAGCACCACAGGAACAATGACTGCGTCTGGATCGGACTCTATGACCGGCAGCACGTGAGCGTCCTGTGCCGGTCCCCGCCCCGGCCATTCCTCCCACTTCTCCGTCCAGCGACTCGCACGTCATACGGCCGTTGCCAGGCTCTAGCTCGACCTCCTGTCTCATGTGGGTCCAGCCGTATCCTGGATGCATGGGAAAAGAGGGCTGGAAGCGAGGTCGCATGAGTGCAACCCCCTGCTCAAGGCAGCATTGTCCTGTCCAGGCTGTTCCAGCCAAGGGTCTGTCCAGCCTGGGCTTAAAAACTACCAAGGAGGGAGGGAGACTCCACAAGGTCTCTGAGTAGCTTGTTCCAATGCTTAAAACCCTCATTGTGAGAAAGCGCTCCCTAATAGCCACCTGAAATTCCCCTTGCTGCAGTTTAAGACCATTTCCCCCTTGTCCTGTCCTCTGCAGTCACTTACTTCCCTGAACTACTCCTTGCTCGACATGCTCACGTCTTTCAGGAAAACTTCCTGTCCTCCCTGAAAAACTGCCCGTGATGGAGAATCTGTGTCATTCTTTGGCAGATTGGGGCCGGGAGCTAATCTCCTGCAGTATTAAAATATGAAGGCTCATTTCTAATCTGAGTTTGCTGAGTTTCAGCTTCCATCCATGGTATTGTGGAGCTGGACTGGTCTCAGTGGGGGCAGATGGCAGAAGGAGCAATGGGCTCAGGCTGCAGCAAGGGAAGTTGAGGTTGCATATTAGGAGAAACTTTCTCAGTCGGAGGGTGGTGAAGCACTGGAACAGGCTCCCCAGAGAGGTGGAGGAGTCTCCATCCTTGGCGGTTTTGAAGACCCAGCTAGACAAACCTTGGCTGGGATGGTGGAGTTGGGGCTGGTCCTGTTTGGAGCAGGGGGGTTGGACCACATGTGACCTCCTGCGCTCCCTCTTTTTCTATGATTTTATCTTTTGACTGAAGAACCTGCCATCAATGTTTTGCTCCCCACATAGATATTTATACACTATGATTCACTCTGACCCTTAATCGACTCTTGGCCATGCTACCTTGCTGGAGTCTTTCACTATAAAGCAGGTTTTCCAGGCCTGTAGTCATCTGTGTGACTTTCCTCTCCAATGTATTAACATCTGGAGTTATAGACCCTGGAAGAGGAGGTGGTATCCCAGAAGTGGTTGCATCAGTGCCAAATGCAGAAGTAATGGTAGGAGTCCTGGACTGGTAGAGAAGGGGGCTGGAAGGGACCTCCAGAGGCCATGCAGTCTGGCCCCAGCTTAGCCATCCAAGGAGCATGTGGTGGGGAGCTCATACTTATCCACCCGGATTTCCAAATCCCACCAAAGCATCCATTTCCCAGCGGAGAGTCTCCTCCGCTGTTGCTGCGGCCTGCATGTTTTGTTCTGAGATGCTTGGCTACATCTGGCTGGGTTAAAACCCCGGGGGGATAAATTCGGTGGTGCTGGACATGTCACACCAGCTCCCTGGGGGCGGTCGCTTCTTCAGTGCTCCTCAACTTGGGGGCCCAGCTTGGCCTGACTGTGGACTGCATAAGGACTTCTGTCTCTGTTGTCCCTTCAGAATCGGAGCTGGAGGTGGACGGATGACTCTGCGGTCAGCTATTTATCTTGGGACAGAGGGCAACCCAATAATGTGAGGAACATCGAGTACTGCGCAGCATCTTGCATCCACTCAGGTGAGATTGTCGTGCACCATCCGGGGGACCCCAGCACCGTTGGGACCATGTAAGGTCTGTGATGCTGCCCCCGTGCCCCCGTGCTGCGGGCTGTTTCCCTGGCAGGAGGGAGAGCGGGCACGGCGGGGGGAAACGGATGAGGTTTGCCCCAAAGGCAGGCTCCAGCGTGCAGGCTCCAGGGGTGCGGCAGGCAGAGCCTTTGCTCAGAGCGGCACATTGTATATGCACAGAGGCGCAACGGGATCTTGGAGTCATTACTGACTCCAAGATGAACATGGGGCAGATCCACGTAAGGGCAGTGGGGTCCGGCCTGCCCCTCCCAGCTCTCGTTTCTGTTCCTTTTCCTAGGTTTCCAGAGGTGGCACGATTATCCCTGTGCAACGGAGTTCGCCTTCCTTTGCAAGCACAGGCTGTGGGAAAGCAGCTCACCTGTGCCCAAGGGGAGCAAGTGAGACGAAGGAATTGGACCTGGAGGGAGAGGGAGGTCGTCCCAGACCCTCGGGCGCATCCAGGAACCATTCGGGAGCTCCTTTGAGAGACCAGCCCCGCATCCCTGGCTGTAAAATGTCTTTTCCAAACTATCGCTGTGTCCCATGGCCACGGCCGTCCCCATGCCCCTCCTGTCTGTGATGCTCTCGCACGTCTCACTGATATGAGCAGAATAAACTTACCCTTGAGCATTCAGCTTTATGTGCGTCTCCTTCACCCCGTTCCCATGTCTGGAACGGGTGGTGCCATGTGTCCCCTGGGCACCACGTTGCAGCACCTCCAGGGAGCGAGGTTGGAAAAAACACCGGTAATGTGTGTATTCGTAACGTCACGTATTGCATGAACTGCACGTGCAATGTGAGCGTGTAACGGAAGGGGCAACCCTGGGCACCGGCAATGACCACTTCATCCCGTGGGCCTCCGGGTTTACCAGCAGCGCGTGGGCCCTTCTCCACTGCCCGGTTTAGCTTCCCTGCCCGGAGCGCCGCCCCTCTCTGGGCACTCCCTCTGGAGGGGGTCACGGCCCCATCCGCCCCCTCCTGACGAGACCCCATTTTCTTCATTGTCTCCGTCATCGTCTGCAAGACCGACGGTTCAGGGCTTTGGGTGCGTATTGCCGACTTCTTCTCCTTAGCACGACCCGTACCCTGGCCTCAGCGTCCGGGGTGCTTTGAGCCCCCAGCTCATTTGCTAGATCTAACTCAGTGGGAGCTTTATAGCCACATTCAGGCTCTGGGGTTTTCCCAGCCTTTTTGCCTGCACTGAAGGCATTGCTAACTAAACGGTCACGATCCAGCACATCCGGTACCTCTGGCATGGCTTGTGGGAAGGTCTTTACAGCTAGTTGCCTTAGGGCCAGGCCAAACTATCGTGCCGACTCAGCTGACGTCTTCTTACGACTGAGGAAGGCGGCACTGGCTCACGAGGACCTGCATCTGGTCCCAAAGCATCCTGGAGGGCCCCTATCCGGTGCTTGTAATCCCGCCTGGCTTCACTCCTG
>NW_017729008.1:43611882-43612485 GCF_001723915.1 Gavialis gangeticus | reverse complement strand
GGGCTGGGGGCAGTGTGTGGGGGTGGGCTGTGGGGCAGGGGTGGCACGGGGCCATCGGGGTCTCTGAGCTTGTGGTTGCAGCTGCCTCAGAGCCCCATGGAGGCCTGTCCCCCATCCCTGGCGACTGGCTGATGGCGTTTCTCCTTTGCAGACTCCTTAGTGGGGGATGAGTACAATGAGGAAGAGGAGGTGAGGAGACATGTGCCCCAGGCCTGTGTGTTGGCGGGGAGGGGGGGGGACCTGTCCTCCACGGGACAGGACCGGATCTGAGGGACTGCGGGGATCCCCGGTGGCTGGAGGGGCACCGGGGCACAAGCCATCACAGCAGGGGGGCACTGGTGTGGGGACCGAGCGGCGCTGGGGCAGGTGCCACGTTAGGGTTCGTTGGGCCGGCACGTGCGCGGAGCAGATGGGCCCCTGCCCATGGCGTGATGCCCTGAGGGAGCAGCCGCTGGGTCCCAGGTCTCCAGGCTTGGGCCACGGGCCCCCATTCGCAGGTGCAGGCTGCTCAGACGGGCGCCCGGCCGCAGACCCCTCAGGCAGGGGTGGGTTTCCATGGCTGCGATTTGGGGGATCACCCCCCCCCCCCCCCCCCCCCCCCCC
>NW_017729008.1:43604797-43611762 GCF_001723915.1 Gavialis gangeticus | reverse complement strand
CCCCCCCCCCCCCCCCCCATGGCCCTCAGTCGTGGTCTCAGCTCTATTGATTTCCCTTGCAGCTCCAGAAGATGACGGCGCTGACGATAGCGGGTGAGTCCCAGGACAGGTGGAGCTACAGGGAGCTGGGACAGGCACGGCTGGGATGGGGACCCTTGGACACAGCTGCCCAGTGACCATCACCTCAGACCAGCCCCTCAGGCTCTGTGCCAGGAGCTGGTGGAGGGGCAGGCTGAGAGAGAGCTGGGCTTGGGAGCAGCCCCCTGCCCCGCTGCGCTAGGGGGACGAGAGCAGCTATTCCTGTAGGGAAAAGGCTGTGGCAGCCTCCAGCCACGAGTCCCTGGCCGTGCGGACAGCTCTCTCCCCGGTCAGGGGTTGGGGTAGGAGCCGGGGCTGGAGGGGCACAGCTGCCAGCACTGGGGGGTGGCTCTGACCGAGTGTCCTTGGCTGCGCAGACCCCAGCCAGGCCCCGGAGCCGCTGCCCCCGTACTCGTGGCCGAAGCAGGAAGTCCAGTTCCCCGATGCCCGCAGCAACTGTGTCTTCCCCCCGCTGGGGGCCCCGGAGGTCTTGGACCCTGCCGGCCCCTTCATCCCAGAGCTGCCCCCGCCCGAGCCCACCGGCGCCATCCCGTGCCCGGGGAGCCTGGAGAACTTGCCCCCCGGGAACGAGCCGCTGCAGCCCATGGAACAGTTCATCCCCGACCTGCTCATCAGCCCGCACATGCTGCCACGTAAGGACCCCCCACCCCTGCTTTTGCGCTGTGCTGCTGCCCCATGGGGGTCTCCTGCCTGCCGCTGGGCTCAGCCCACGAGCTCCCCGAGTGCCCGGCTGCCCCTGTACAGCACCTAGCACCGGAGGCCCCGATCCTTGCGTGCAATGGGTGGGTGTGGGGACCACCGGCCTAAGCGGGGGTCTTGGGTTCCCTGGTCTGACAGGCTCCTCTTACCCCCTGTCCTTGCAGTGACGGACCTGGAGATCAAGTTCCAGTACCGGGGCCGGCCGGTGTGGTCCCTGACCATCAGCAACCCGCACGGCTGCCGCCTCTTCTACAGCAACCTGGAGCCGACGCAGGAGCAGGTGGAGCTGTTCGGGCCAGTGACGCTGGAGCAGGTGCGTTTCCCCAACACCGACCACATCCCCAACGAGAAGCAGCGCTTCTACACCCACCAGCTGCTGGACGTCCTGGACCGGGGCCTCATCCTGGAGCTGCAGGGCCAGGACATCTACGCCATCCGGCTCTGCCAGTGCAAGGTCTTCTGGACGGGGCCCTGCGCCGCCGAGGGCACCGGCCCCAACCCCATCGAGCGCGAGAAGAAGACGAAGCTCTTCAGCCTGGAGAACTTCCTCAACGGTGAGCGGGACCTGCCCTCCGCTCCCACCCTTCTCCCCGTGGCACCTGGCTGCTCTCGGGTCAGGTGGGTGGGCTCACCCCGCCGGCATTGGCTCCCTGCCCCTCACATCCATGTCTCTGGGCCCCCCCAGGCCTCATCCTATTCCAGAAGGGGCAGACGCCCACGCCGCCCCCCTTCGAAATCTTCTTCTGCTTCGGCGAGGAGTGGCCCGACCAGAAGCCCAAGGAGAAGAAGCTCATCACTGTCCAGGTGAGGGGTGGGGGGTGCAGGCGGGCTCCCGCCCTAGTGCTGAGGCTGGTCCGAGCGGTCCTACCCCCCAGACCTCCATTGCCCACCGAGCTCCCACTGGCTGCACAATCGCCTCCCCAGCTGGCTTTACACTGTAGCTCGAAGCTGCACATGGAGAGGACCCCCATCCTCCCTGGGGGGCTGCATCTGCCTGCCCCAGCCTAGGCCCATGGGGTACTAGCAATAGCCCCGGCCCTGGGAACGGGGGCGTCGTGAGAGCTGGGGTCACATCCAGGGCTCTCCAGCCACGAGGCCACGGCGTCAGGCTATGGTGGGCAGCTCCGACCTGCTGCCTCAGCCCTGCAGCCTCCCATCAGGAGCAGAGGACTGGCTGGGGGAGTCTACGCTTCCGGGGGCATCCCCCAATGCTGAGGCCAGCAGAGCAGCTCATGCCTCCTCTCTGTCCTCCCCGCCCAGGTGGTGCCCGTGGCCGCGCGGCTCCTGCTGGAGATGTTTTCTGGGGAGCTGTCTTGGTCAGCAGACAGCATCCGCCTGCAGATCTCACACCCGGACCTCAAGGACAAGATGGTGGAGCAGTTCAAGGAGCTGCACCAGATCTGGCAGAATCAGCAGGGCCTGCAGGGGCCCCCAGCAGCCCACGCCGGGCCCAGCCTGGAGCCGGGCGCGGGCGTGTGGCCCATGCAGCAGTGATTGGGCAGGCACAGCCCAGGAGTGTCCTGCTGGGTGAGCCGGACAGCACGAGATGCTGCTTTGCTGGGCATGGGGCTGGCCAGCTCCAGACTGTGAAGGAGGCACCGGCTGGGGGTGCCGGGACTGGGTCCTGCCCCATCTCCAACCCCTGGGGAGCAGTCGGAGGTTGCATGGCCCCAGGTGCATCTCCGTGCCGAGCTTCGCAGTGGCGATTTTCCAAGGTAGGGCCTGGCCCAGAGCCCAAGGGAGCCACAGCCCATCCTCAGTCCGAGGTTCCTGCCAGGTGCAGCACGGAGCAGGACAGATGGGCGCAGTTTACCTCGAAAACACTGCACCCGGCTGCAGCCCAGCCCTGGTTCTCGGCTGGCTGGGCAGGCGCACGCGTCTGCGGCACCGGGCCAGGCTCCTGCTGGCAGGGAGGGGGACAGACTTTGGGGATGTGTGGGGCTCTCCAGCAGCTTGGCAGACACGGGGCCAGTCACATCCCCCAAAGGGCAGGCTACCCTTGCTGGGCTGGGTGCTGTGTTGGACACAGGAGTTGCCAATGCCATCTCCAGGGGCGGTGATAATAAAGCAACCCCTTGTGTACATGGATGTGTGCGCGCGGTTGTCACTACAGTTGGGCCCAGGTGAGAGCAGAATGGGCACTGCGTGTCCAAGTGCCAGCTTCTTCCTGCACTGTTATATGAACTGCGTGACAGGCCAGGCCCTGGCACCAAACCTATGCAGCTCTGGGAGCCTCATCCCCTTGTGCTCCTGCTGCCCCACTTCCCCCAGCCTGGCCTTTGACAGCTGGTCAAGTTTCTCCAGCAGTATGGGCCCCCTGGCAGGAAACCCATACCCTGCCCCACCGCCTTTGGGCGAGAACAGATGAGTTCAGAAGACGCTTTCCGAGAAAGGGTCGCCGGAAGCAGACGTGCATCAGCCCATGTCGGCATAGCCAGTTGAGGGCCCTTGGGGAGCCAAACCAGAGATGCTGACTCAGAGCAGTCATCAGAGCCTGGATCTTCCCCTTCTGCAGCAAGAAACCAGAGCAACAGAGCTCATGGAGAAGTTGCAGTTCATGCCCAAGCTGTAGCTCACCCGCCCCATCTGAGCACCCTCGCTGTTGGGTGCTCAGCTACAGGAACTCCCACTACAAGCGCCTCCAAGGGCTGCGGTGCTGGCTGCAGCCTGGGAAGACTGGAAGGTCAAGATGGTTCTTGCACAATTTAAAGGGCTTTAGCACCTTCCACGTTGACTCTCACCCATGCAAGCTGTCTTCTCTGGGCTTGCAAAAGTCCTCATTCAGGCAGAAGCAGTGTGCCCTGGATGCCAAGGTGGCAAATTGCATCCTGGGCTGCACTGGTAGGAGCATTGCCAGCAGATCCAGGGCAGTGATTATTCCCCTCTATTCAGCACTGGGGAGGCCACATCTGGAGTCCTGTGTCCAGCTGTGGGCCCCCCACCACCGAAAGGATGTGGACACATTGGAGAGAGTCCAGCAGAGGGCAATGAAAATGGTTCAGGGGCTGGGGCACATGATTTATGAGGAGAGGCTCAGGGAATTGGGTTTATTTAGGCTGGAGAAGCAAAGACTGAGAGGGAATTTAACAGCAGCTTTCAGCTCCCTGCAGGGGGGCTGCAAAGAGGATGGAGCTGGGCTGTTCTCAGTGGGGGCAGATGACAGGACAGGGAGCAATGGGCTCAAATTGCAGCAAGGGAGGTTTAGGCTGGATATTAGGAAATCTCTCATAAGGAGGGTAGTAAAGCACTGGGACGGGCTCCCCGGACAGGGGGGAGTCTCCATCCTTGGAGGTGTTAAAGACCCCACTAGACAAAGCCTTGGTCAGGATGATGTCGCTGGGGCTGGTCCTGCTGGGTCAGGGGGCTGCACTAGATGTGACCTCCTGAGGTTCTTTCAAACCTCATTTTCTATGAATCTAACCACCGGCTTGATACCTCCATCAGGCTGGTCATTGGAGGTCAAGGTGAGCATGAGTAAGGTTGAGAGCTGCCACTTATGTACCAATCCAGAGGGACTTCACTAAAAAGGACAGGACTTCAGCTCCACTTGGGAACAAAGCAGGGTTCAGACAGAGCTGGTATTTGGTAGTGAAACAACTGCCGCGTAGCCGAGCCCAGGGGCAAGCCCATTTCAGCGGCTCAAAACCTTTCACTCCAACTGAGTCCCGAATTTCCTTTCACATTGCCTCAACCTTTGTCCTGCCTCTCTTGCGTTTCACACACAGGATAAATCATCCTTGGGCTCAGGCTGCCCCAGGCTTGGTGTTCATCTCCCACCCAAGCAATTGCCTATGCAGTGGGGAAGAGTTTGAGTTTCTTCAGCTAGCAGGGAAGGCCCAAGTCCCATCCAAATCCACAGCAAACCGGCCCCAAGTGTTGAAATCACTTCCCACACAGGGATTCTCAGGTAACTAGAGGAAGGGAAAAGCACTCAAATTGCCAGCAGCCTCCAGCTTTTAGCCCCCAAGGCAATACCCTTCTAGAGCAGTGGGGCTGGAAGGGAGGTCACATCCAGTCCAACCCCCTGCCCGAGGCAGGATCAGCCCTGTCCAAATCATCCCAGGCAAACCCATTGCCCCTCTGAGCAACACAAGTCACCCCTGACACAGCACAAGAGCTCACACCCAAATCTGCCACAGGTAAAGCAGGAGAGCCACGGCAGCCAACATCCTCCTGCTGCAAAGGTGTGTGGCCTCTACTTGCTCCAGAGATCCCAAGCAGAGGCCATGCTCTGCAAGAGGAAGGTAAACCCTGCTTCAAATCCCTACCTATGACCATGGGGTAAAATCCCTTCTTGTCCCCAAATGCAGCATCAGTCTGACCCTGAACAGAGGGGCAAGACCCTCTAGCCGGGACTCTGGGTCGAGTTCAAGCAGGAGCATTGGCATAGCCCAGAAGCCTGGGAAATACCCTTTGCAAATCAGTCAGGGAGGTGGGAGGCCCAAGTGCTGCCAAGCAGAGTCTGCTGCTTGGATAGTATTCAGCTGTGGCCTGGCCACCAGGGATGGCCCACGGTCACCAGGGATCAAGACCTCAGCTGCAGCGGCAGGCGGCTCCATCAGCAGCGCGGAGATTTTGAGATCCCTGTGGGGTCTGCTACTCACTACTGCTCACGCCACCTCAGCTGGACAGAGCCGAGCACCGCAGGGAGATCTCAGCCAGGACCACGCTGCCTGCACGCAGTGGGCTGGAAAGCACTGACCTGTCAGTCATGCCCAAAGGCACCTGGCAGGGCAGTTCAGCAGCACCTTGACTTTGATCCTTTGTGCTTGCTTACTTATGAAGCCATTATGGAGCTCAGCCGTTCACGACGACCTCCGCAAGCATGAAGTGGGAAGCACTTGCCATCCAGTGAAGGAACCGCTGACTAGGGTCACACAGGCTTGCCCCGAGCCAAGCGGGCAGGTGGAAGCAGGAGACAGCCCCAGCTAATGCTCACAGAAGCTGATCCTTTCCTTTCTGCTGGCAGCCAGACATTCAGAGGCAAGGGGTCTACATTTAAGGGCAGACGGAGCCCTTCGGGACAAGGGAGGCAGGGCCATCCCCCTTATAGCAATCTGCAGTAAGGAAGTGATGCTTTCCTTGCCAACAGCCAGGGTTTTTATCATAACAATGTGAAATGATGGTCCCAACACCTTATTGCAGCCGTTCTCAGCCTTTCTAGGCTCAAGGCCTCCCCCTGGAAAACGCCAGCTTAGTTTTCACTCATTTTTTTTTCTGTAGTCCAAAAAAGTGACACAGCCAATTTTGTGTGGCCAATTCTGAAAGACCTCAGCAGGTCAGAATATGATTAATGCCCTGTGAAGTCCTACTGGAAATCTCTGGGTTTAATCATGTGGATCACGCTGGCACACGTAACAGGGCTGGTATTGTGTGGCGCCTCATAGCACTCTTGGACAGATCTAGGCACCCCAATATCTCAAGGGTGCTGAGGCAACCCAGTGAAGAATCACTGCCTCAATGGGACTCTGCATTTAAGAAAATCTTGGGCGCTTGTACACATGACAGGGGTTTAGTCTTCTATGCCAGGGGTATGTGTACCCCTGGGGGTACTTTGAAAGGCCCCAGGGGGTACGTGGCAGTGGCATGGAGAAGCCACCGGCACTTCTGGTTTTGCCACTGGCATTTCTGGTTTTGCTGCCGTGAGCAGGATCCCCCCTCCTGGTTGACTGGCTGCCGGGAGACTCCCTGTTTCTCGACCGGCTGCCGGGGGGACCCCGACCAAAAGAGGTTGAAAACCCCCGTTCTATGCCCCCTAAATTGAAACTGTGGGTTTTTAACTGAAACCCACCATTTCAAGTTAGTTTTATTTTTCTGTCATGTTAGGGCGAGGGGCCTGACCCTTTTTTGGGGGGGAAAGGGGGGGAGTGGGGAGCCTGCCTGCCTGCCTGCGGCCATGGGGCAAGCTGCCAGAGAGCTGAGCAGTCCCTGAGCTGTAGGGAGCCCCCCCAGTCCTTCCCTCCATGGTGGTGCCTTCCTTGGGGAAGAGTTGGACCTGGTCTGGGTGTTGCCTCTGAGCTGGGGCAGCACCCGGCCTGCGCGGCCCTGGGGGACACAGCCGCTGCAGAGGGATGGACAAGGGCCCCCACAGCTCAGGGGCCACTCGGCTCCCCGGCAGCTTGCCCTCTGGCCATGGGCAGGCTCCACCAGGGAAAAAAAAAAAAAAA
>NW_017729008.1:43601646-43602694 GCF_001723915.1 Gavialis gangeticus | reverse complement strand
AAAAAAAAAAAAAAATGATCAGGCCCCTCACCACTGCTTCTGCCTTCAGCAGGCACCTCCTGAAGGCAGAAGCTGCAAGAGGCCTGATCCCTTTTTTCTGCGGAGCCTGCCCAGCACTCCCATGGCCTGGGGACGAGTTGACTAATAGCTGCAACAATGCAAACTCATCTAAAATCCCCCAAACTGACGCACATGTAATGTGTGACACTGTTAAGCCACACAAAGTGACTTTTTTGTCATGTGTACAAGCGCCCCGTTCTTAACATAGGAGAGCCTCAAACGCAGGGAGGATCAAGGCAGGGGAGGGTGGAGGGAGCTGTAGCGGGTGCGTCAGGCAGTCATGGTCAGCTAGTCCATGTTGGTCATCCAGTGTGCAGCCTTAAAGGGACCTTATTGTTAAGAGAACCTCGTTCTTAACTCAGAAGAGCCTTGAAAGCACAAAGGATTGTGGGGGCAGCAGGCAAAGACAAACCGCAAACCCGGGCTTTGATTCGTTTTTTTTAAACTTAGTTTTGTTTTTATTTGTATTGTTCTCGAGATGGCTACAACACCAGACGGAACAGCATGCGCTCGAGTCTTAACGCCTGCACAGTCTCAGATCTTGCCCATGGGAGATCCCCCCAGCCAGTCGTCTCCAAGCGTGTGTCCATAAAATCGTCAGCCCCATCACGGCACTCTCCTCTTTCCCCCCCTCATGGTAAAAAAAAACAAAACAAAACAAAAAAAGAATAAAACAAAAAATAAACTAAATAAAGCCATTTAAAATTTTTTAAAAAGCAAAAACAAAAAAAAAAGAACAAAAAACTAAAAAAAAGGGAAAAAATATAATATATATAGCAGTCTCTTCCAGGCCGAGTCTCCTCCAGCAGAGTGATGGTTCTCGGGTTTAGCCAGGGGCTTGTTGTTCGAGGATGGGGTGGGGTAGAAACTTCCACAGGTCCAGACGTGCGCTCCACAGGGGCGAATCACAGGATCCCCATGGCGGTCTCATGCCACGTGGCAAAACCAACTCCTGGCCAATTCAGCTCCTTGGTGACAGGGAGAAGGG
>NW_017729008.1:43595510-43601492 GCF_001723915.1 Gavialis gangeticus | reverse complement strand
TTTTTTTTTTTTTTTTAATTTTCTAAAATTTTTTTGTGTTTTTTTGTTTTGTTTTTTTGTTTTTATTCTCTTTGCTTTTTGTTGTTTTAGCCAGTCCCCTCGGGGAAGAAGCGCCCCCCCGCAGCGCCGGAGGTGGGGCTGCAGCCATCTTTAGTCGCGTCTGAGTTGCCCTCTCGCTCACAAGCAGGAACTTCACTTGGCTTGCTCTGGCGGCGAAGCGGCTCCCCGGGTTTGGCGGGACGCGCTAGAGCGAGTGAAAGCCCTCGGCCACAATGAAGTTTGCTGATTGTGGGACACGTTCTTGTTTGCGTTATTTCCTGTCTTCTAATCAAAAGACATTCCTGGAGGTGGGGAGGGAGGGGACACAAAAAGTGCCATCAGTGTTTCCACCGCGCATGGAGCTCTCCAGGCCAGGCCGAAAGCTCAGTGCCCCCAGCTCCGAGCACCATGGCAGGACATGGCCGAGACGATATGCCCTGTTTCATGCACATTCGGGCTGGCAATGTGGCAGTGACGCTGTCCCAGCGGTGCCTTTCACACACAACCTGGGTTTCTACTGCGTCCAGGAATGGCAGCAGCCCCCGTCTCATAAGCTGCCCTCGTTCCCAGTATGGATACACAGAACATGGGAATCTTATTCCCTCGGCTGTGCTGCCATGGCAGTGACGTACTGCCAGCGTCGTGAGGCCCCAGTTTACCCAGTGACTGCTAAGAAACAGCAGTGGTGAAGGAGCTGGGGGCAGCAAGACTGTGGCTGAGATCGGGAGCTGCCCCATAACCAAGAGGTGACACAAGCCTTCCTTGCTCTTCACCTAACACCTTTAAGTGCTGGCGAAGGTGTCCAAGTGAAACCTCCGGCTGCCTGGATGCCAGCTGTGCCCATGCAATCTTCTCTTGACCCAGCAAAGCCGCTTCAAAGGACAAGCAATTTTAGACCCCGGCCTACTGCTCAGACTGAAGTGGATCTTCCGGACACCATCCACAAGGAACTGAACTGGGCGTATCCTACCCCGTTCCCATAAGTGTCACACCCATAACTGGCTTGTCACTGGAGGGGGGGGGTGGCAGGTCAGGATATCAACCCATGGCCAGATCCTTTCAGTCCAGGCGCCCCCCAGCGCAAACCAGAGCACGTGCAGCATCTGCTGATATTAACTTTACAGGTACGGCTGCCAGGCTCTAGAATGGGTTTCCAAGGGAGGTGGCGCTCTCTCCTACCTTGGGGGTTTTCAAGACAATGCTGGACAGATTTATCTGGGGCGAGATGACCCCGGCACCCATTTCTGCCTGGTGCAGGGGGGCGGACCTGATGACCTGTTTAGGTCCCTTCCAACCCTAAGTACTATGATACTATGAACAGCTACCAGGCGAGGCCTGTTGGCTTCTCTATCAGCACCAGGCCAAGCAAATGCCTGCAGTCAGGGTTTGCTTTCAGGTGGCGTCCAGAAGCCTGGCTTTCAGTGGGCTGGGATTGCTTCCTCTGCTCCGAGACGGCAGAGAGCAAATGTATCCAGGACTTGCACCCACTGCAGGGAGGAGACTAATGTCCACCAGCCATGCCTGGGTCTGCTGCAGGGCTCCACAGTGGGCATTCAAGGGTTAGCAACCTCTCATGCAATTGCTGACAGGCTCCCACCCATCTCCAGTGATGGGGTTATGGCAGCACCAGGCTCAAACCCACCTTCTCAGGAATCACTGTGATGGGGGATAGGCTCAAGCCAGAGCAGTGCTAATGGTACAGTGCCACAGCCTTCCTGGGGCTGGGGCACAAAGGGCAACTTACTCACCTGGGAGACAGGCTCAGTGCAGGAGCGCAAGCTATCGGAACAACCGGGTGAAGTCCCTCAGAGCCCAGCAGACCTGTTTACATTCCTCCGCGCTGAAAGACAAGGGGGGGCATTAAAGGGAAGCCTGGCAGCTAAGGGAGGTGGAAGCTGCTCAACACTAGGGGACACTGATCCCACTGACTCCTTCCTAGAGACAGTGCCGCCCCACCACACCCACCCTCCCAGAAGGGAAGCCCACGCGCGAGCTGCTGATTTTCCAGTCCAGCAAGCTGCTGCAGGTGCTAGGGCCGGGGAGCAGCGTTCCACACCCGTTTCAATGGGGGAGGGCACCGGCGAACCTGCAACAGCCCCGAGTGGGCAGCGTGAGCTCTGGGGTGTGAGCCAGGAGCTCTGATGTCCCAGGGCGCTGCCAAGGGGGTGTCACCACTCCTCGTGCCTTGGTTTTCCCATGTGCAGATCTCACTGCGGCAGCTGTGAACTAGCCCAGCCCACTTGCTTTGGCCCCAAGAGGCTGCAGTGACACAGACACCTTTGGACAGCCTGGAGTATGCACCACCGCATACACTGGAGACCCAGGTCACAGCAGTACTGGGCACAGCCCGGGGCCCTCCGTGCTGGCTGCCTTGCCTTGCTCATGGGATCAGGGGGTACAGAAAAGGAGTGGGAGAGGCAAGCACAGCACAGACTTGCCCTAAGCAATCAGTCATAACGTCCGCCAGGTGCAATGGGGCAGACTCCAGAACGGCCAAGGCCCTGGTCTAGCCTCAGCCCCTGACACTGCCCTACCCACCCCTCTCCCTTGTATATGAGGCCTTTGGGACCCCAGCTCTCTGAGGACCTGGAGGGAAGCACAGGGGAAGCTGGACAATCCCCCAGCTGAGGACCTGGAAGTGGGTGCTTGCAGAGTGGGTGGCTCCATGCCAAGCCAGTTGCAGGCTCTGGATCTGTGCAAGACTTGGCCACTCTTGACTAACCTGTGCCTTGCCAAGACAGGCGCTGAGCAAAGGGAACTGTCACTGTTTTCTCAGTGGCTTATGCGGCTAAGATGCCATCACCACCTTGCTAACATGCCTCAACCTGGAGCTGGGGGACCACCCTTCAGGGCAGGTTCAGTTGTCACGGCCCACTTGGATCCTGGCATCCCCACGGAGGCTGCCAAGGACGTGGGCACAACCACATCTTATATGTCCATGCAACCCTGAGTCACCCACGTCACAGAAGTCATAAAAATCATAGAGCAGTGGGGCTGGAAGAGATGTCCAGGGGTCGCATCTAGTGCAAACCCTTGCCTGAGGCAGGATCAGCCCTGTCCAAACCATCCCAGACAAATCCATAATCTAAACTCTTTGTAAAACTACCACCAACCCTGACACAACAGACATCAACAGCCGACCCAGCCTCAGTAAAGCAGGGGGGCCCACAGCAGCTGACATACTGCTTCTATTACAGCTTGTATAAGCTCAAAAGATCCCAAGCAGGGGCCGTGCCCCCCCTACAGAGGAAGGCAAAACCCAACCAGTTTGTATCAATCTGATCATGGAGTACGATTCCTTCCTAACCCCAATATGGTGACGAGTCTAACCCTGAGCATAGGGGCAAGGCTCTCTAGCCAATAACCTCCGGCTTCAATCCCCAGCAGGAGCACTGGCACACCAGTGAAAATCCCCAGCCTCGGCTGCAGCCAACACCCAACGCTTACGGGAGGCTTAAAAACACCAGGTCATGTGGAACAGAAAAGGGGGTGGGAGGCAACCAGCAAAGCCCAGAGGCCTGGGAAATCCCCGTAGCAGAACACAGGCATCACTACACCCAGAGCATCCCCGAGCAGTGGCTGCCTAACCTCAGTCACCACTGGACCCGCTCACAACTGCCTGGCAGGGGAGGCTTTGGCTAGTCCCAACCCAGACCGGGCCAGAAGTCAAAGGGACGACTCAGAGGGGACACTGCCGAGTTCAGGAAGCAGGAAGTTCAGCTGGGTTTCCAGGTTAAGGTCACACGAGGTGAGAACTGCATGCCAAGGCATGAAGGGGCTGGAGAGCTTTGCAACTGAGTCCCGAGGGCCAGGCCGGGACTCGCCGAGCTGGTCTAGCGCTGCCACCCGGAGCAGCGGGACTCTCCACAGCAAGTCTGGGCACAGCCATGGGGCTGTGCAAGCAGGGGCTGCTGAGTCATGGGGCACAGCAGACCGGGGCGAGGGTTGAAAAGCCATGTGCTGACATGCAACGGCCAATTGAACTGGAGAAGAAGGAGCCTCCAAACGTTTCCTGCTTGGGATCAGGGCAGCCAGTCACCAGAACCCCTGGGGCTCCATGCCTCTGGGACTCGCGTGAGAAAAGAAGAACCTGTTGTTCAGGGATGGTCTAGGAAGGGGAAATCCAGCCCCCGTACCCGAGTGCCAGATTTCTGTGATCCTGGTCTCAGACAGCAGCCTTGGCTTGAGCAGGGGTTTACTGAGCTCAGAAATGCACTCTTCCCCTTGGAAAACCAACCAAGGGGTAACTGAGGCACACAGGCCAAGGTCGCCCCAAAAACCCTTGTCAGGGTTAACCATTACAATCCTGGTCTCCAGTGGCTGAACCACAAAAACACCTTTCTGCCAAAAGCCAGGATCTCAGACACTTGAAATCAAAAGGTTACTGGGGTGGGGAGGCTGCATTTCCAAATCATTACAGTACCCGTTTAGCAACACTTTGTCTTCAAGTCTCAAGGTGCCAGAAAGCTTTATACCGCATAAGCCAAACATGCAGTCACAGAACGGCCGCCACTGCAGGGGAGGGCATTAGAGAATGAGCCACCTCCCTCTGTTAAGGCAGGCAGCAGCAAGCACTAAGGTCTCCTCTGCAGCACAAGCAAGCAGGGTGCAAACTGAGCTTGGTACCTGGGCAGGACCCCAGAGCTGATGCACTGAACTAACGCTCAACAGCAGGGAGAGGTGGGGAGGCCTGTCTCTTGTAGTACTGTCGGACCAGGACAATCGAGTCAGGACTGGTTTATGAGCACCGGCTGGAAGAACTGGGATTTGGTGTAAGGAGAAGGTTGAGGAGAGATTTGCTACCAAAAGGATGACAACAGACTGTGTTCCATGTCCGCGGGGGCCAGGACTAGAGTAACAGTCTGAAATTGCACAGGGGAAACCGAGGTTGGAGACTGGGGAGAACTCTCTCACTATGAGTGCAGTCAACCATTGGAACAGGATATTTACAGATTTCAGAATCGCCATCCTTGGGCATTGCATAGACCCTTGCCTAGGATGGTTTAGATGGGGCTGATGCTGCCTTGAGCAGGGGTGAAACTAGGTGCGACCTCCTGCAGCCCTGCTGGCCTGGCTGCACTACGATTCTAAGGGCCTCGTTACACGGTAACTTTACACGGCTTCTGGAGCTCTTGGACCAGCTGCACATTAACACCTTTTAAGTAGCTCAAAGCACTCTATTTAGTTTAATGTTATGCCACTCCGGGGCAGGATTATCTCTAATCCACCAAATTTTGTTCTTGTTTCATCAATTTATGGTCATGCTCCGCAGCTTTTCTGCCCAAGCTGAAGTCCTCCTGCACCCCAAGAGGGTGTGGTGCTTCAGTGCCAGCGCTCGGACCAGTTCTGCTCCCAGCAGCCAAGCCACCCAGCCAACGGCGGGTGAGAGCAGGACCCAGGGCTTCTCATGGATCCCAGCCAGGGTACACAGGCATTTTGCCTGCACAGATGTTGTAGTGGGGCTGCCAGAAGTCATCCAGCTGGGGGACATACTCTGTGGGTCTCTGCTGGTAGAACTGCTTCCAGCAGTGTGCTTCTAATGTAGACAAGCCCCCAGTCCCCAAAGCTTGCCAACCTGGCTTCACACAGGAGCAGCGAGCCTGTCTTTCCCCAAGCTCCTAGTCCAGGCCCTGCTCACAAAGCCTCTCGTGGCAAGTCACAGCTGTGCAGGTCAGGGATAGTCAGAGAAGGTTTTTTAGCCTTGTGTGCAACTGGTCCACTAAGCCGATCAACACTAAGCCAATTAACTTTTATTCAGCTTAGAGCATAAGGTCTGATTGACCCCAAGGAAGAGTAGCATTTTCATTCAATACCATTTCTCCATCCTCTAGATATTGCTGACACCCAACCACCCTGCTCTTGGTCAACACTGAAAACTTAGAAGCATTGAAAGCCACAAGAAAGCTTAATTTTTGAGGTGCTGCTTCCCATGAGAATCTAGTG
>NW_017729008.1:43590900-43595432 GCF_001723915.1 Gavialis gangeticus | reverse complement strand
AAGAAAGCTTAATTTTTGAGGTGGTGCTTCCCATGAGAATCTAGTGGTAGCCACAAACCCCAGTACCATGACAACACACCAAATCTAGCCCTGGCAACGAGAAGCCAGATGAGAGCATCAGCCCTTTGATTTTTCTAGGTAAAAGCCTGGTTTGAACTGGGAATGACAGACTGACAGTGAGAGACCTGAACCCCTGAGGTCTTATCATGGCTGACAGATTTCACAAGGCTCTCGCTAGGTCACTGCAGTTTTGCTCCGAGTCTCAGATTTACACCCTGAAAACTGATCACGTGCACGCATGTGCGTTTTAGTGATGATGGGGCTTATATTATGCATCACTTCCTGACCTGATTTTACATACAGCCTGCTGTGTTTTACCAGTCAAAAATTGGCACCTGATGCTCACAGCGCAAAGGGAACCGATCAGGACTGCTGGGGCACTGGCATGGGCAGGAACATCAGTGCTCCGAGGGACACCCCGCTGCCATTTCAGGAGAGTGATGGGTCCAAAGACAGCGTGCAAGCAATCTACACCAAATCACCTAGAATAACTCATCTGCTACTGGCCCTGGGTGTGCGTGGCCACGACCCCCAAGAGCAGCCCCTCCGCACCCTGCCTGCGTCACACCCGCCCAGCGCCGCTCACCTTGTGACCTGCTTGTGGAAGTCTGTGAGTTGTTTGTGTGTCACTTGGAGGGCTCCCCCCGAGGTTTCCTTTGGTAAACCCTTCAGTGAGTTCTCTAGCCAGCGACAAAAGGTCTGAATAAAGAGAAGGGGAAGAGCAAGGGAAGAGTTAACATTGCATCAAGGGACCGTGGATCAGGTTCTAGCCTTGAGGCCTGCCACTCAAGGTGGCCAGCTCCGTCTGCTGACGGAGGCCTCTGTTTAAGCCTCCCCTTTATCTGCAAACACACAGAGGCCTCTGCTTAAGCTTCCCCTTTATCTGCAAGCACTATGCACAGCCAGAGTGATTCATTCCTAGCAGTTCCTCAGCCCGCCCGAGCCTGGGGCCTCTCAGCCCAGGAGGGACAAACCCCATTTAGGTTGGGCCAGAACTGCATTCCTTGTACTAGCTGCAGCATGGCAATGGTGCCATCATCATGCTGTGATAACCAGCCCCCTCCTGCTTTCCCCTTCACTTGAGAAAATTGGAAGCAAATCTGAAGATAGGGAGACGGAAGGGTTGGCCAAGAGCTATCCTGGAACTCAGAGCATCATGTCAGAGGAACTGGAGGAACGGTGTAGGGCAGGGGTGCTCAACTGCTCTCCTGATGGGTCCAGAAATTTGTGGCTGGGGGAGTGGTGGCACTGCTCTCTGCTTCCAGATCTCCTGACCCAAGAGTGCTGGGTCCTGAACACCGGACATGACAGCATGCATCGCTGGATGGAGGTGGCACTGGGACCCAGGGCCCAATCCCAGCTCACAGGACAGGTGAGAGAGGACAGTGCCTTAACCTCACCCCCACCCCCAACCTCAGCAAGCAGGAAGCAGTACCAGCCTCCTGAGACCCAATGCCAGCATGCAGGGGGCAGGAGGTGATTGTCAGGCCCCCAGGGCCCAATCCTGGCACACAGGAGAGCAGGAAAGGGCAATGCTAGACCCCCAAGACTCAATGCTGACATGTGGGGGGTGGTTAGAGCCTCCTGGGACCCAATCTCAGCATGGAGGACTGGGAGGTGGTGATGCCAAGCCCCAATCTGGCCCCTAGACCCACAGCTGGCTTACAGGGTCAAAAGGTTGAGCACCACTGGAGTAGGGCACTACCTGTATGTGCTGTAAGTGGGGAGGAATCGTTCAAATTTAGGCTGGTCACATTGGCACTTGGGGTTCTGACAGCAGTGAAGTCCTATCAGCCCAACCATCCAAACTCCCAGAGAGGGTTTCATCACACCCCTTGGAGGACCTCCCTGCTACCACCCGGCTGCCCAGCATCTTCCCTTGGCAGCCAGGCTCTAGGCATCTGGGAGGAAACTCGGCCAGCCTTACCGGCCTGTCGATCTGCATGATCTCCCAGAGCACCTCGGCGACATCCGGCAAGGTGTAGGGTGGCAGGCAGAAGCAGCACGTGTGCAGCAGCTGGCTCACGAGCTGCTGGCCGAGCTGGTTCATCACCTGCCCGATCAGCTCCTTCCGCAGTTCAAAGTCCTCCTCGTGCTGCAGGGCGTGGGAGAGAAGCATGTGAGCCACGCTGGGAATGGCAGCCGGGAGGGCCTGGGGAGAGCTCCCGCTCTCAGGGCCCTGCCACACATTCAAAATAAAGCTGGATAGAAACCAGCTATAAAGCTTTCACACATTTTTAAGCTCTATCTTTGTAGCTGGTTGGCTCTTTTTATAGCAAGATAGACATTTTTATGGTCTGCTAATTACTTTGCATGTGTGGCCACTCTAAATTTATTTATTGTGTGATTAACCAGTTAATATACGTTGTGTGTACCAGGGGCCTCACATTCCTCCATCCCATCCAACCTGCTCGTGGCCACACATATAGGACAGGAGGTGGAAAGACAGTGTTGTGGGTTCAAGGTGCCAAATGCTTCAGGCATGGATAAACAGCCTCACATACAAGCAACGTCCATTGCCTTTCGTTGTATGTCACTTTAGCGGGAGCCAGGATCCAGACCCAAAGGACAGGAGGACAGGTCACAGCAGCTGCTGCTCACCCCTTCCCTCCCTGCAGCACCGTTGAAACAGCAGTGGTAAGGAAGGACCTGCAGAAGGTGGTCTAGTTCAGGGATGTCAAAAATATGGCCCAGGGGCCAGACCCAGTCCACTGAGCCCCCTTATCCAGCCCCTGGTGGTGCTCCTGGGTTTCACAGTTGCCCCATGCAAGGTGCTGGACAGGCCCCACATGAAGGGCCCAGGATGCAGGCTGCACATGGTGCCCATTCCAGCAGGTCTGAGACTTTGTCATGTGTGATGCCTGCTGTAGCTAGTCTGGGATGCGAGTTGCAAACAGCACAGGTTTCAGACCAGTCAGACTGGGCACTGGATCTGGCACATGGGGAGACAGGGAAAAGGAAGAGGATGGCTGGATTGCAGGTCCCATGCATGCCTGATCCAGTGCCAACCCCAGGCTGGCTGGAGTGGGCACAGCATTCAGTTTGCATCCTGGACAGGCTGCCACATGTGCCGGATCCAGCATGCAGGGGCCTGATACAGCCAGCAGGGCTGGCCCCATGCCCTTTATCTGGCCTGCCCCACTCATCCAGCTCGTGGGGCCAGGTGAATGTGACACTCCTGGTCTAGTTAACACAGTGACGACATGGCAGGGCAGGTTGCAGCAGCCCTGCAGGCGATGGACGTCCGAATCCCACCTGGCTTTGCACGGTTGGGTCAGACAGCTGCAATTCCCAGAGCCATATAGGAAATGCAATGAATGCACAATACCAGAATCAGGGGTGGACCCAGAGGGGTGCACTTCACCACCTTTTGATTCCTCCTCCACCCAAACTTTAACACCAACAGCCAGGCAGTGGCAGCAGCATTTCTAGTCCAGTAGCAGTGAGGGAGTCAACTGACTTCATGGCTCATTATCATCTACCAGATCCTTTCTGCATTAAACTTCATTCCACAGATGTTAACGACCCTCTCCTTTTTAAATGGTCTTGCCATTCCACCAACCAAGCCATCCTTTATTCTGCAATTCTGCTGTCTGTGAGCTGCTCCTGGTAACAAACCCCTTATTTCACAGGCCTGCAAATTGTTTAACTCACTCCAATGAAATTATATTTGTTTTTGCTTCAATCTTAAGATGAATTGTACAGCGCTGGCCCCTAGTGTGTTAGTAAAGCTTCTAGTTACCTTCAACTGGAGAAAAATTGGTGTTGTGTTCTATGTGATGATGCACCGCACCATCTGCACCCCACTTTTCAAAATCCTAGCTCTGCCCATGACCAGAATATCCAGTGGGGTGGAGGCTTAGAATTCAACCCAGTTCAGAAGGGCATTAGCTCAGTTCCAGGAGAAAACACCCCTCAGGGGTATCAAACAGAAGTCAGTACTGGAGTAGCGTCTAAATCAGAAATTCCTGAACCTCTCAATGCTGGAGGCTCCCGTGGGAGAGAAGCAGGGGGTGGAAGATTCTGGCCAGGTCCTGCTTACCCTCCCCTTCAATATCCACTTTCTGCCACTGTGCGAGACAGGGGAATAGGGTACACCAGGGTGCTCAATCCCCGACCTTTAAGCCAAATCCAGCCCATGACCTGGTGTCATCTGGCCCACAGGGCTCCCCAAGGTCTGGAAATTTGGTGGTGAGATATTGGTGACACTGCTCCCCCACCGCTAAATTTCTGGACCCATGGAGAGCCCTGGGTTCTGCACCCTGGATCACTGCCCACTCAATCCCAGCATGCAGAGCCAGGCAGGGGCAGCACTAGGCCCCAAGGCCTAATCCTGGCACACGGGAGCCTGGGAGGAAGTAGTGCCAAGTGTCCTCACAGTCTCGGCATTTTGGACTGCAAAGAAGTGATGCCAGGCCCCCTGGGGATCAACCCAGGCATGTTTGGGGGGGGGGGGGGGGGGGGGGGGGGGC
>NW_017729008.1:43585338-43590787 GCF_001723915.1 Gavialis gangeticus | reverse complement strand
GCAGGAGGGGGCAGTGCTGAGCTCCCAGGGGCCAATGACAGCACACAGGAATGGGAAGAGGTGAGGATGAGGCCCGAGGCCCAAGGCCCACTCCTGGTGCTTCATGCAGGGAGGGCAGGTACCAGGCCAGATCCTAATCTAACCTGTGGACTGGCCCTAATCCATTCATCTAGCCTACAGAGCCTAAAAGGTTGAGCCCACTGGCCTAGATGGACCTGCTCTGATCCCATAAAATGGCAGTTCTTACGCTCTTATTCCCCTTCAGCAAGCCAGAACTCAGCTGTCCCAAGTCAACCCTATAGGCCTGGAAGCAGATTCCTGTCCTGATGGAGGAGGTAGACATGCATGAAAGGGAAACGAGGCCTTGTGAACATGTGTAAAAGCCCCTGGCCCTTCCACCCCACGTCACTCACGTCATTGGCGACACCAGTGTGGACCAGATCCCGCAGGAACTTCATGACACTGCAGTTGGCGTCCCGGTGGTCAAGGCTGGTGGCAGCGATGGCCCACTGGAGGATGGGGATTATCACCTGGCTGCGCAGCAGGGTGACTGGGCTGCGCTGGATGAACCTGAGGGAGGAGAGGACAGATGCCCATGGAAGTCATAGCAAGCATGGGGGGTTGCAAAGGGAGCAGGCTGACTGGTTGACTGCCAGACCCTCCCTAGAGAAACCCCTCTCGACAAGGGGCCCCTGCAGGGCCTTGCTTCCTTGTACTCAGCTGCCATTTCCCTGCCCCAATACTCAACCCTCACTTCCCTGCAGGGCTGCCATCACAGTCAGCAAGAGCAAGCCCCCTTCCCACTGCCCTGCTGATTCACAGCCAAGCTGCAGCTCATGCTACTCTGCTCTCTCAGGGAGATAAAGTTACCCTCTGTGCAAACTGCCTCAGCTCCAGCCACTAGGAAAGCAGAATCCAGACCACCTCCCAAATCCCAAACCAGCTTGTGCCACAGCCAAAATGTCTACAGCAGGGGTGGTGAGCCCTCAGCCAGCATCAGGTCCAGCCCGTGGAGCCAGATAAATTACATCCACAATTTACAGCAGCTGCCTCCCTTCCACCCCCAAGAGTGAGCCTTTGATAAGCACAGGCCACAAAGGTGGTTTTCCTTTGCTGGTTACTGGCTCTGCTGGTGGAAAGGCTTGGCAGTTGCTATGGCACCCAGAGTTGATGGAGCCAGTGCTCTCACACAATTCAAATCCCATCAGAGTCATCATAGAGAAGTAGGGCTGGAAGGGACATCCAGAGGTCATAACTAGTTCAACCCCCTGCCTGAGGCAGGATTATCCCTATCCAAACCTTCCTATACACATCCATAATTTAAACTCTTCATAAGACTACTGTCACGCCTAACACAACACAAAGCAAAACACCTGAACCTGCCTAAGGGAAAGCAGGGGGACCACAGTGGCCAGCGTCCTGCTTCTATATAAGGTTGTCAATACACACGCAGGAGATCCCAGGTAGAAGCCATACCCCCTGCTACAGAGGAAGGCAACCCCCCCGCCCTCCATACCAATCTGACAATGGGGTAAAATCCCTTCCTGACCCCTAATATGGCCTCGGTCTGACCCTGAGCAGGGGGACAAGACCCTCGTCAGGAACTCCAGCTTTGGTCCTACTAGCTGGAGCACTGGCACACCCCATATTTATCCCTAGATGTTGACCTGGTGCCAGCGCAATGAATACCAGGTCCTTGCTACAATGATACCACCTGTGTTATATGGAAGCTGAAACCACAGCAGAGGAATTTCAGCAGTATTCCTGCGCATGGCGGGGGTTAGACTCGATCTTTCGAGGTCCCTTCCAGCTCTTAATTTCTATGGTTCTATGAATCTATGGGTCTGTGGGAAGCCAAAAGAGGGGACCCCCCCCTTACCTGGTTGCTAGCCGGAAGAGGTCGTCCACAGTGTCAGGATGGTTCTGGAGGCCATTGGGATGCTCGAGGAGCTGGAAGGTGGGTACACATAGCGCCTAGGAAGAGGGTTATGGGGAGCGGTTAGCAGTGAGCTACAATCGCAATTTAATTAACACTCCGTGATCTACAGCAACAACACAAGACACCATGTTAGTCGTGGTGGGGGCAGTTTGCAGGGAAGGAAAGATGGGAGAGAACAGGTAGAGAGAAAGAGAGAAAGACAGAGCTTACTCACTATGCTGGCCATGGGCTTACAGCTTACAGCAAGCCCAGTGACAGGCTGTTAAGGGGAGCCCAGGGAAGGGGTCACCCAAGTCTCAAGCATGGCTCTCCAAGTGGAAGCTGCACAGCTGATGCAGAAGCCCAGCAATTTAAGGCACACGCTAGTCAGACCTCCCTGCAGCCACACGTGCTCTGGACTTTGCTAAGCAAGCTCAAGCCACGTGATAAACAGCAGTTGTGCCCGACTGTCCCCGGTCTGCAGGTCCAACTCCCCATTTCAGACAGGCAAACCCATGTGTCACGGCTTCCCACAGGGCCTAGCTGCTTCCCTGCTTTGCTACAGGGCTCCGTTCCTCACACAGCTGCCACCATAGACCTGCCCAAAGTGAAACTATTGCACAGGGAGCCTGGACTAGCACCAGAGGGCTGGATTTCTGGCACAAATGCTTCTTTCAGGGCAGCAGCTCATAAGATCCAAGAAATACAACATTAATCTAGTAACGTGGCCTGCAGCGCTGGTGACTGCTTTCCCTGCTGACAACAGCACCCAATGTCACCCGCCCACCCATCCCCGGCCCCAGCAGCCCTCAGTCAACTCCTGAGGCAGCAAGCATTGCGCAGTCCTCAGTATGAGGTCCTGGAGGATGTGAAGCAGGACTTGACTGATTTCCTGCTCTGTGCCTCACTGTCACCCCAGGAGATCAGTGTGCCTGCGGAATCTCTTACTCAGAAAGACAGAGCACCCAAGAGCGGTGCACAGACCTCGTGTCAGCCTCTCCTCCTGCAGAGCTGACTCATGGTACCTGGAGTCAGACAGGAAGTGGCTGGTTGCACCACCTGTTGGTGATTCAGTGTTTGCTGCAATGATGCTTCTTGGCATTGCCAGGTAGAAACCAGAGAGGGGGAGACAGACCTTTAGCCAACACCCAAGCAGGAGCAGAGCCTGTGAGACCTGCACAACCATGTTCTGGACCCCCACCGCCCTCCATAGGGTGACTCGGGGCCAGTCTTCACCCCTGTGCACAGTGATGAGGGTGCCCAGCCCTGACGCCTGTACAGTGCTCTGATCATCTAACATGCCCTGTGGCAGCTCAGTGGCTTGCAGAGAGAGGCCAGGCCAGAACTCGGGTATTGGTGCCTCCATCAGGGAGAGCACATGGCATTCATATGCAGGGAGGAACAGCCCAGGCTCATTGCCTCCCCAGCACTGGCTACTCCAGTTTACGAGGTTCCCTGCCAGTTTTGCTGGCTGAGGAACACAAAGCCCTTCCCAGCAGGCTGCGACTCAGAACAGGAGGCCTGGCTTTCCCCATGACAGCCAGCACCACTTCAACATCACAAAGGAGTCTCAGGTAGGAGAGGGTTGGGTTCACTGCTCAATGTCTGGGCATTTTTATCTAGAGCAGCAAGCCCTGTCCTCGATGCTTCCACCGACAGTCCCGACACCAACCTGTATAAAACAAAATAGCTGTCGCCAAAGCTATATTTAGGCAGCTCCTAGCTCAGAGCATCAGGCACTGGTACCTTCCATTGCAGTTAGAAAGCAGCACCAATGGGATTACCATGGGCGAGCTCCATCAGAACAAGTCTCAAGGCCCTTGTCTGAACCAAGGGTGCAGCCACACTAAACGGTGGACTGGGGCATTCCCAAACGTAGACAGAGAAAACTGTCAGAGCAACAAAGAAGTTTAAGAGCCACTGGGAACCTAAATACCACTGTCTTTCATTGAGTTACAAGCCCAGGGGAGGAGAGGGGGGAAGGAGTTGGAAAATACAGCTAAGCAGGTAGCTGAAGAGCAGGTCCAGCTTATGACTAGACCTGGCCCGTGCATGTCCGTACAAAGCATGTACGTGTGTACGTATGTATGTGCACTGCCTCAGCAGGTTGAAGGAAGCCGAACAGCTCTGGGGGGCACCTACCTGCAGCATGTCCAGCAGCCCTTGCCGGCACCCTTCCTCCATTCCGTACTCATCTACCAGGATGCTGCCGAGGTACAGGAAGCAGGAGTGCTGGTGCGCCTGGTACACGCTCACCATCTGCCAAGGACATGGCATACTTAGAGTCAGAGTTACTTCCCCCAAGAGCACCCACATGCCCTAGCCTCAGTGCAGACAGCAACACAGTGGGGGCCTTTCCTGGTATGGGGGAGCCTGGCAGGGCCACCAAGCTGAAAGCAGGTTTCACCTGCTAGGATTAGGGCATTTCTGAGAAGCCAGAGGCTCCCTGATCATGAGATCCAAAGGCCCCCCACCTCCCCTGGGGACCCCCTGTGGGCCTCTGCTCTCTCCGTTACACTCTGGAGAGGGCACATGCCATGTGACAGCTAAGGCACTGCCCTGTGACCTTCCAAAACCCGCAGCCCACCTCCAGATCCCAGCATGGCCTGAACTCTCCCACCCCCACAGCTCACCTTCAACTCCCCAACCCCAACCCAGGCACAGCCCTAACTACCTCCCTCATGCCTCCTCAACAAGAGTGGGTGGAGCAGCCATGTGCTTTCTCTATAGCAAAGGAAGCAGCACATCTGTGCGCACAGAGGTCTGCACCGACGCTAATTAGCTCTGCCTCTGAGCAGAAAGCAGCAGGGTATCCAAGGCCACCTGGAGGCTTCTCTCCTGCTGGGGCTAGCACACAGGACAGCCTGGTGCCAGGAGCATTGGGAAGGGAGCCAAGACAGCTGCATTCCACCCTTGTGGCCCACCACTCTCCAGGTGAGGACCATAAATCTACAAGGTACCCTGGTGCTTCCTACTGCGGGGCCAGTGAAGCTGAATCTTATCAACTCCTATACCCTGAGCCAGAATTCCTCACACTGACTGGACTGGTGAAACTAGAACATGCCAGTCTGCTCCCAAACAGAGGCCTAACCCCAGTACTTTGGCAATGACAAACTCCCCAGCTTGTCTCATAGTTTCTTATAGTTTCATAGTTGGTCAGGTCGGAAGGGACCTGAGCAGATCACCAAGTCCAACCCCCTACCATGGCAGGAAAGAGTACTAGGGTCAAACAACCCCAGCAAGGTGATTGTCTAGCCTTGTCTTAAAGACCCCCAGGGTAGGAGCCAGCACCACTTCGCTTGGAAGTTGGTTCTACATCCTAGCCACCCTGACAGTGAGGTAGTGCCTCCTGATGTCTAGCCTGAATCTACCCTCTGCCAGCTTGTGACTGTTATTTCTAGTCACTCCTGGGAGTGCTTGGGGGAACAGGGACTCCCCCAGTGCCTGCTGGTCCCCTCTTACTAGTTTGTAACAGGCCACTAGATCCCCCTCAGCCTTCTCTTGTGGAGGCTGAACAGGTTCAGGTCCCGT
>NW_017729008.1:43578389-43580338 GCF_001723915.1 Gavialis gangeticus | reverse complement strand
ACCCTTCCAGCAGCACCCTCTGGGTGCGGCCCTCCAGCCAGTTGGCGACCCATTTGACTGTGTGGGTGTCAACACCACAGTCCCCCAGTTTTTTAATGAGAACGGGGTGAGAGATAGTGTCGAAGGCCTTCTGAAAGTTCAGAAAGACTATGTCCACTGCTACCCCTGCGTCTAATGATCTGGTGACCTGGTTGTAGAAGGCCACCAGGTTGGTCTGACAGGACCTGCCTCTAATGAACCCATGTTGGTTGCCCCTAAGCATAATCTCCCCTGCTGGCCCCTCGTGAACATGTGTCAGAATAATTCTCTCAAAATTGTTCTTGCACTCTCCACTGTTTTTGGAGGAATGATGGATTCCTTACTGCCCTGCTTCTGAGTGCTAATGCCTGGGGCAGTGGGATACAAGGGTTGTTTGTTCAACTTGATTTTTAACCTAACTTTATGGGGCAGCCTAACCTGCGTTCCCAAAGCCAGCACAGCTTCCTCTTATCTTGCATCTCTCTCCAGTATCAAGGTATTAATCAGAGAACCAAGGAGTTTTAAATCTCACCTAAGAGACCTCAGTTCGGCCTCACTAATTCCCAGGTATTTTGAGCTTTGCATGCAGGTTTAGGGCTCCCAGCCGTACCAGTCTCCCGGAGCTATGACCATCTTATTGAGGAATGGGTACAAAAAAAGGGTCCGTTTTGTCCTTAACCTTGAGCGCTCGTATAGGGACAGCTGGATCAGGAGCTGTTTCTGTAGCAGATTTTCAGACTGGAAACCCTTTCTACAACTGATTCAGTCTTGTAAATGCCAAGGCTCACATTCATTTGCTGCTGCCAGTTAATGCGCGTGCACACTTGCATGCTGTGAGGTTGTCAGTGTCTGCACACATCTTTGAAAAGCCCATGGCCTCCTTACCTGCGTGACCAGTGGCTGCAGCAAGGCTGCAGATCCTTTGCCCACGCAACGGACAGCAAAGCGCAGGCACCGGCAGCAGCGTTCCACGATGCGGTTATCGGCACTGTGTTTGTTCAGGGTCTCTGACAGCACGGGCCAGATCTAGGTGAGGAAAACAAGGAGCGTCAGACAGGCAGGAAGGGCAGCCAAAGACGACCCAAGTACTGTGGCTACCAATCAAACACCCCCTGTGAAAGCAATGCAACCTCCAACTGACAGAGAGGCGAGTTCTCTGGGACAGACATGTTCATATACAGGGATCCTGACCCCTTCCAGAGCCACTGCCCCAGGGGTCTCACAGCACAATGTTAATTGTACTGCTCAGCATCTTCCCAACACGCCATACCCAGAAACCAAATTCCACAACCAGGTTTTTCAGTGGCTCTAGACCAGACACCTCTCCCAAGATCCCTCCTGGGAAGAGGAGGAGGAAGAATGGCAGTAGCTCTGCTAGAAGGTTATTCCTACTCACCAGCCCAAACCCACAGCTCCATTGTGACGAACTGGATCTGCCAGTGTCACCTAGACTTAATATTAAGAACAAACAGATGGAGGAAGAGGGCCCCTATGCTAACATGGATGGTCACTTACCTCCTGAATGACTTTTTGGCACGGATGGATCTGTCCATTTTCTACAATGGGGTTGGTATGTCTGCGAAAGCAACAAAAGAATAAGGATTTTTTTCAATGTTTATGCCAGTGGTTCCCAAATTGTGGGTCAAAACCCCAAATGGGTTCGCAACATCAGCAGACAAGGTTGTGATAAACATGGATCCGGGTTTTCTGTTCCCTGTGCAAAAACATGGTTTTCCCCTTGCAGGCTGGCAGGGTTCCATCCTGCAAGGGGCTGCGAGGAGCAGGAATAGTGACTGGAGGCAGGGGGAAAACGTGCCCATACATGCATGCGGCAGCCAAGCAGTGGTGGACAGCAGCTCCCACAGCTACTTCCACGTAAGTCTACAGGGGTCGGTGGGGGGGGGGGGGGGGGCACGGGACAGGCCCCCCCC
>NW_017729008.1:43571364-43578315 GCF_001723915.1 Gavialis gangeticus | reverse complement strand
TGAAGGGTATAGGCACAGGTGATGTGGAGGGGGCAGGGGGGCACATGCCTCCAAAAATTTCTGTGCCCACAGCGGGGTGTGGGGCTGCAGCTGAGCTGGACCAGCTCCGGGCAGGAGCCACCTCCATGGCCCAGCAGGCCAGACCCAACGTGGGAGGGACCGCCATACTGCCAAAGATGCTAAAGGTGAGGCGCAGCAGCGGCGGAGTGGAGTTGTGCCCCCATTGCTGCCAGTGGCACAGCGTTCCTTCCCCTGGTGGGTCCCACCTGCTGGGCCACTGAGCCCACGGGGAGAGGGCAGTATGGCGGGGAGCCCCGAGCCTATAGCAGGAAGCCCACTTCCTGCCTTCTCCCTCCCCACATAGCACGGCCAGAGCAGAAGAACCTGCCTGTGGGGCCAGGGGGAAGCCAGGCTCTGTGCTCTACTCCAGCAGCAGCTGGGGCTCAGGTACTGCTGGGCTGGTGGGGCAGGGGGCTGTGGGCCCTGGCCCTGCGGCAACAGGGGGAAGAGGGAAGATGCAGGCTGGGAGTGAGGGGCATCAGCAGGCTGTAGCTGTGGGTTGGGAGGGAGAAGCCATGCTGAGGAAATGGGGATCATATGGAGGAAAAGTTTGGGAAGCACTGATTTACGCTGTTCAGGAGGATAGGAGTGGGATGAGTTGAGCCACACTTAAATCCTGAGACTGAACCCATGGGGGCAAGGGAATTGTCTCTACAGCCCAACAGTCCTGTGCATCTGCTCTAGTGGTAGACTGGGGCTGTGGATACTTGCCCATTATATACTGGGTCCCAGTATATTATTTTGCATAGGCTGATAATGGCTAAAAGGAAATGACTGAGTTGAGCTAGAACCAGATGACTTAAAATACAAAGGAAGTGCTTTCTAGTGTCAGGAGGGGCAGCAACTGTTGCAGTCTGGGATGGTGACAGGGGACCTCATGTCACCTCCTCTGCCTGTGCAGGGCTTCTCAACTTCTATGAACAAGGTGCTCTGGTTGTTTCATGGGTTTTTAGCTGATTTAAGAGACCAGCAAGAACCATCAACAGGACATGGTCTGACCATGAGTCAAGAGCAACTTGCAGTTGCCCCTCCTTCCTTACCTAAATATGACAGCAAGTCGATCAAGGGGCACAGTAGGGTCTGATGAGAGGCCATTGCTCGGCTCCTGAGAAAGCAGCTGGGGAGAAGAAGCAAACATACACTTGAGATTTCATCAACACACAGAGATCCCCCAGCTGGATGCCACTGCCCTGTGGAGAGGGCCCAAAGATCATGAAATGCACACTGCCTCTTCTAGATCTTCCCAGAAACGGTCATCCCTTGCATTATAGCTCAAGCAGAACAGAAACCTCCTCTGGGTTACCATGTGGAGGCAGCATGCCAGAACTGGGCATAATATTGAGTGTGAATGGAGTCGTGGCCTCTGGGATGGAAGTGGGGCTCGCTAGAAACCTAAGCAGACACGAGTCTCAGCTGTACAAAACACCAAGCTAACTAACTGTCCACCTGGCAACCAGTATTACAAACAGAACAGCAGCACTGGGCCCTACCAAGAGAAGCTGTCTAGTGGCTGAGAGCTCCATAGAGATGACTGATCTCTGCACTCCGACCTGCAACACGCAACTCAACTCAGGTTCCGTGGTGAGCCATTCAGGCCTCATGGCTCTAAAGCTGTCGGTCATTTCAGGAGACACAGATAGTCCCATCTCTCTTTGATCCTTTCCATTTCCTGGCTAGAGCCCTTTCCCAATTTTCTAAGTCAGTCAAAGCTCCAAAGGCATCTTGGCTCTCATACTGCTGGGATGGACAGAACCTGGCCTAGGACCATCACTACCATCTGTGATTCAGAGGTACAGGCTCTGGAGACTACATATTCCAGAAGAACACTTCATCTTAGCCCTATCAGATGCAGCTTAAATCCAGATGAAGCACTGCATACTGGGAAAGTGGACTTTCCACCTGCTGTATCTGCTGTTTCACACAAACTATCTATAGCCCCCAGGGCTACTAGCAAATCAGTTCACGTTTCTGTAGCATTTCTGTGTGTTCTGCATATTTGGTTCCCAAACCCAGGAAGCTGTTCCACTCCTCCTGGAGCCAACTCCTCAGCTGCTGTCAGTCTGGGGAGCTACTTTGAATTTAAGCAGGCCAAGTAATTTAAACCAGCTGAAATCACAGCCTCACATTTTCAAGAACTTCCATCATGCTCTTGCCCTTCCTATACTGTTAGCTAAAGGGAAGAATAAAACTGCTCCATGCTACAGACCTCGCATGAAAGGGCAGGTTTTCTGCTGTGCAACTTGCACAGAGAAAACCCCCGGGCACAAACCCAGCCACACGACAGGGCGAAGTTCCGTGGCTCCAGTACCCGGGACAGACCTTTTTGAGCGCCATCACCTGCACGGCGCACAGCTCGCTGAGGCATTCCGCGATCTTTTCCAAGGGTAGCCTGGCCAGGACCAACGCTGTCCCTGAAAAACAGAAGGTAACAAGTTCAGGAAGAGGTAGGAGGTCAGTCAACTTCAGGCAAAACTGTCGGCAGGGATCTGACTGCAGCACAGTGCCTAACACTACCTACAGAACATAGGAAAACCACCCCCTGCCCTCATGCAAGCCCACAGCGAGCAGAAAAGCACCAGGCTGAAACATCACTCTAAATACAGCACAGCCTAGGGCCAATTTTCATTTTGATCAGGCATTGAAATGAATGCTCATGATGGGAGATAAAAAGGATGCTGGTGTCTTCGAGTAAAAGCCCCACTGAATGAATGATCCAGCTACCAGACTCATGTCTACCCAGACACGATGTGCAAGGAAGGGGCACGCATTTCTCTAACATTCACTAAGGATCCAATAATAGCACTTGTGTCCTCCCCCAGGGGAGGACAAGGAGCAATGGCCATAAACCATCAGCGGATGGTTTCAGGTTGGATGCAAGAAAGAACTTCTTTACTGTCAGGGTGACCAGAATCTGGAACAGACTTCCCAAGGAGGTGGTGCAGCCCCCAACCTTGGAAGTCTTTAAGAAGAGACTGCACAGACACCTTGCTGGGATCATTTGATCTCAGCAGTGTTCCTGCCCAGAGCAGGGGGGTTGGACTCTATGATATTTCGAGGTACCTTCCAGCCCTTAATTTCTATATTTACTTGTCACATTTCAAAGTGCTACCAGCTGCGAGTCTTTGAATAAAGTATGATGATGTTATACGCAGGATAGCTTATAAGACAGGATATATCTATTTTTCGTTCCTATCAGACTCTGACTGAATTTTTATACAGCAAAAAATTGCTAGGCAAAAAACATGTACGGAAAACATTCAGCCAAAAATGATCTTGCTGGTACCTGAGAGTGAACTGTGAAAGCAGGGGGCTATAACAGACATTTTAGACTCTCACAGAAACAGGGAGGCTACTTTTCAGCAGATGAGTGTTTAGTCCCAACCACAACATCTGACTAAGCAAGTCAATACCTTTGAGGAGTCCTACAGCAGCCTCTGGAGACAGCATGAAGGAATCCAGGGAGCGGGCGATCTCCAGCAGTCCATTAAAGTGCTGAGCCATGTGGTCCCGGCAGACTGAGCAGATATTATGAATGGCTTTGGCGGCAGCAGAGGCCAGCGGCCTGTCGCACAGACCTTTCATCAAGTACCCGAGCACAGGATCTGAGAGCAAGGGGGGGGAGAAAAACCCACAGGGAGACATCCCATTAAACACACGCACACTTCTGGGAAATTTGGTTTATTTCTCCTGCCCTAAGCTCTGCAGAGAGCAGTATCCCACCCCAGGAAGGCAGGACAAGTGCTGAGGCAGGTCTGCACTAATAGTGAGACTCACCCAGGAAATGAGGGTTTCTGTCCACGACTTCGCTCATCTCCCCCACCAGCTCAATGCTGGTGTAGCGCACAGCAGTGTGCACCGTTTCCGGTAGGCGCACCACCCCTTCCAGCACTTCCACTAATGTCGGATTATTCTCCCTGGGGACAGAGGAAAGCAGTTAGTACTGGGGCTGTTAGCCTTGTTCTTGAGCCATGAACCAACATGGTTTCCCCACAGTGCCTCACACTTCAGCCACTCTGAAGGAGCCCAGACCACCATGGAGTCACCCAGCCTATTTGAGGATGGAGGCACTGGCTTGATAAGACCTTGGTGGTGGTTCTAACAGCTTCAGCAGTTCCAAAATTTGGTGTGTCAAATGCTTTCATTCAAAACACAGGGGCAGAGACAGGACCACCATGATCTGGAAGACCACTGGTGATAAACAGCAGCAGAATGAAGGAAAAGGCATTGGGGTGAGAATGACGGGGTGAAACCGAATGCTGTCCAGCGATATCCCAGGCATTCCCACATAATCTTTATTACAAGGGACCCCTCCACTGCCACATACCCACAGTCTGTCTCTCTTAGTTTGACCTCTCATAGAGAGGTAAGGCTGGAAGGGACTTGAAGCCATAGAGCATCTAAGACAGTGATTCTCAATGAGGATACCACCAGGTCTTTTGAAGGGTGGTGTATGGAGACAAGCAAGTAAACTTAAGCAGGTAAGTGCAGGGTCAGGCCATCCCTGCCTCAATGGACCCCCCGATCCCCATCCCCACTGCCAGGCCCCTCTGCAAGCACTGTAATCTATACACGTTTTGGGAAAGGGGTGCCACTTAATTCATAAGAGTTACAGAGGGTCCAAAAAAGGTTGAGAACCACTGATCTAAGGCAGAGGCAGATTAATGTATACTGAGGCCCTGGGCAAACACAAAATTGGAGGCCCCCTGCCCCAACTGAAACTGGGCTGTGGGGGAGACCCCCTCCCTACCAGGTGCTAGCAGGGGAGGCTGGGAGGATGCTGCTGAACTTGGTGGGCCGGGGCACATGCCCCCTTCTTCTCCCTGCTACTTGCCCATCCCCTCCCCTATGGCCAAATATACACACACACCAGTATGCACAAAGATGGATGCGCACACTACTCACTCACTCTGCACATGGACACAGACACAAACACCCTCTCCCTGCAATGAACACACACACATGCACACACACACAATGTGTACACACAGACGCTCACACAGAAACAGATTCATACAGATGCACAGATGTGCACACAGATGCATGCACGCCTAAATGCACACATACACAGATGCAGACATGCACCCATGTGCACACACAGACACATGCATACACACAGGCAGACATA
The DNA here is from genome assembly GCF_001723915.1 of Gavialis gangeticus. Taxonomy (NCBI): domain Eukaryota; kingdom Metazoa; phylum Chordata; order Crocodylia; family Gavialidae; genus Gavialis; species Gavialis gangeticus. Next base: position 43,573,130 of record NW_017729008.1, on the reverse strand, counting down.
TGTGTGCAGAGTGACAGGCATGCACCCAGCCATATACCTTTCCCCTCACAGGACTCTCCTCCCCCCACCCCCCCCAACCACCCGCAGCTCCATTTTGTTCCTGCCCGTGCCCTTGTTGCACTGACCGGCAGGGAGCTGCTGCTGGGCTGTGTCCCTGTGGCTGCACACGTGCACAGACAGACCAGCTCAGGCCAGAAGCCCCGGACCATGCCTCTACATGAGGGTGGCAGCACTGGGAAGGGAGGCTCCAGGGAAGCCAAGGTGAATTCTGGGGGGACTATGCCCTCACCAGTACCACTGCCAGCCTGCAGAGGTGCAGCACACAGCAGTGCTGCCCCACCCCCTGCAGCATGGCGCTGCACAGCACTCCTGACCAGCCATCTCCAGCCTGCCCCCCAGACCCACTGGGGGAGGGGTCCCCCTCCCAGCTGCAGGGAAGCAAATACAAAAGCTGGAGTTTTAAACTTGGTGCCATTTTTGTCTCTCTGTTGGGAGACAGAAACATGCCAAGTTTAAAACCGGGGCTTTCAGTTCCTTGCTGATCAGGATCCCATGGCCTGGGCCCCAAATCAGTAGGGGCCCCTAGGCTCATGCCCAGTTGGCCTGTGCATTAATCCACCTAAGATTTAAGGGCACAAAAGACACACAAGTAGTTGGCTTATCTCCTCCCAGCAACCTTTCAGGCTGGGACGGTCCTTCAGGGCTCCCAGAATTAGGGGAAATGTGCCCTCTTGTGGCACCACATGGGAGTTCACCCTTACTGGATCAGTCCAGCTGCGTTTTGATGGGTCCACCACGAAGAGCAGGGATCAGCAAAAAGGGAGGAGTCAAATGAGAACTTGAGGACAAGTGACCCTGAAACGCTGCTGAGCGGAAGTGTGGAACTCAAGACACTCAAGCCCTCAGATGCTGCAATCCCTGCTTAACAGGAACGAAACTTGGAAACAGTGTGAAACAGCCCCGTAAGGGCAGCCTGGATACACCGTAACCTGAACCAGCACATTAGAGGGGAACAGGGTGCGGAAGGCACCATCTCCCCTTCAGCCTCCTGGAAAGCCTGCGATACACAATGTGCAGATGCAGAACAGTCCCACGTTGCCATTAAGAGCTGCCTATTTACAGTGTGTTTCATGCCACAGGAAGCTCATGACCCTGCAGCAATCAGAACTGCGGATGACATGACAGGGCTATGGAAACACGGCTACAAGGCGACTGCCCCCTCACTTGCAGATACAACCAGGGCCTGTGGTACTCACTGGTCAACGCTCTTGGCTATTGAGGCCATGATGAAGAGAACAGCTTCCGTCACCTCCCAGGGAGGGTTCCCATCCTTCAAGGTAGCATACAGCTGTGGGGAAGAAGGACTGTCACACAGAGCACCAGCCCAACCCAGCAGCCACTGGTCATCTTGTTGGCATGCAATGGCCAGTTCACTCCTTTACAATGGCCCGAGTGCAGCAGACACGTGGGCCTAGTTCCGGGCTAGCACCCATTTTTCTGTGACTGTAGCTGTTATCTGACATGCTGTATCAGTGCTGGCAATGTGTGTCAGGCTGCTATTCCTGAAGTGATCTCATAGGTGACTTCAGGTAACGCCCCCAGCTTCCCTCCCACTGTCTGCAGTGACTGCACAGTATACATACAGCTGGCAGGATGGGAGGAAGGAAGCCAGCAGGGCTCAGCCAGCTCAGGCACACACAACCCACTGGGAGCTGAAATGGGCTTTCAACACATCTGAGGCAAAGGAGGGAGGCAGGGAAAAAGGG
>NW_017729008.1:43570161-43571353 GCF_001723915.1 Gavialis gangeticus | reverse complement strand
GGAAAAAGGGTGGTATGCAGCAGTGAGTTCCCAGCATGAAGCCTGACCATTGTAGGCCATGAGGTTGGAAGCCAAGCAGCAAGTATAGCAACAGGGATAACCTGCAAGGTCATCCACGTGACACTGAACGGTCAGTCAAACCTGTTCTTTAGCAATGGCACGCCACATGCATGCAGGAACAGATTCCCCTCCTGGGCACGGCAGGAGAACCTCTAGCCCCCCCCCAGGTTCACCTGGGCAAAGCACTCCACGGATCCCACGAGGAAAATCAAGTCCTTCACCAGGTCTGACACCCTCATGCGGAACTCCCCGAAGTCATCCGTCTCCTCCGGGACACCCTCCTGGCAGACACGGAAGGTTGGGAGGAGTGGGGTTACGGCAGGAAAGAGAAATCTTGGTCTTGGTTTACCCACATCGAGGGCAAGACAAGCTGTTTATAGTCAAATAACCTTGGAACCCTGCAGTCCTGTGCTCTGTACCAACTCAGAACCCTGCAGTCTTCTCCTCTGCACCCAGCTAGAGGTGAAGGGAATTGTGGGAACTGGAAGGCAGAAGAGTGGACACCAAGATGCAGGACAACGATACTTCCTACCTTCTTGCTCCTGCATTAAAAGGCCATGCACCCTTCCTGTAGCAAACTCCCCAAATAGATGCAAGATCCCAACCGTTTCAGAGCCAGAAAAGTGAGGGAATGGATGAATACAGCCGGGGTGGCACAAGATCTTAAAACCTACCCAGACCCAATCAATAAGGGAGAGGAGGACATGCAGGTTTAGCAAGCTGCAGGAATACTTATGGCCAGGTCCTATTCACCTGTTAGGTGTCTAAGCAGTACTTAGACTAAGTGTGACCCTAATTCCACCCTGCTTGAGGTCCCTGAAATGCCACAAATGCAAATGGTTTTTATTGGCTTAATCTAAAACCAAGATAAAAACGTGCTACAAAACTAGATGCATTAGGGGCTTTCAGGCACCTGGGCTTCAGTGGAATAGGCTCACACTTAGACACATACATGCCCTCTAGATGCCCAGCAGGTGGATCAGGATTTGGTGTTTAGCCTGCAATTTCAAAACACCAGCATGTCAGCAAGGGTGAAGGAAGCACAAGGATGGAGAGCCTCAAAGTTAGACCTTCCAGCATGAGTCTAACACCCTCCCCTTAACACATGCACACACACACACACACACACACA
>NW_017729008.1:43543832-43570150 GCF_001723915.1 Gavialis gangeticus | reverse complement strand
GGGACACCCTCCTGGCAGACACGGAAGGTTGGGAGGAGTGGGGTTACGGCAGGAAAGAGAAATCTTGGTCTTGGTTTACCCACATCGAGGGCAAGACAAGCTGTTTATAGTCAAATAACCTTGGAACCCTGCAGTCCTGTGCTCTGTACCAACTCAGAACCCTGCAGTCTTCTCCTCTGCACCCAGCTAGAGGTGAAGGGAATTGTGGGAACTGGAAGGCAGAAGAGTGGACACCAAGATGCAGGACAACGATACTTCCTACCTTCTTGCTCCTGCATTAAAAGGCCATGCACCCTTCCTGTAGCAAACTCCCCAAATAGATGCAAGATCCCAACCGTTTCAGAGCCAGAAAAGTGAGGGAATGGATGAATACAGCCGGGGTGGCACAAGATCTTAAAACCTACCCAGACCCAATCAATAAGGGAGAGGAGGACATGCAGGTTTAGCAAGCTGCAGGAATACTTATGGCCAGGTCCTATTCACCTGTTAGGTGTCTAAGCAGTACTTAGACTAAGTGTGACCCTAATTCCACCCTGCTTGAGGTCCCTGAAATGCCACAAATGCAAATGGTTTTTATTGGCTTAATCTAAAACCAAGATAAAAACGTGCTACAAAACTAGATGCATTAGGGGCTTTCAGGCACCTGGGCTTCAGTGGAATAGGCTCACACTTAGACACATACATGCCCTCTAGATGCCCAGCAGGTGGATCAGGATTTGGTGTTTAGCCTGCAATTTCAAAACACCAGCATGTCAGCAAGGGTGAAGGAAGCACAAGGATGGAGAGCCTCAAAGTTAGACCTTCCAGCATGAGTCTAACACCCTCCCCTTAACACATGCACACACACACACACACACACACACACATCCTCCCTCTCCCACCCGAGTCATCATTCAGGGCATCACAGGTAGCATAGCAGCCTCTTGGCACACATGCTGGCTTCCTGAAGGGAGGGGAATGTCATATCATGCATCCTCTAAACATGTGACTACCTTCCTCACTGTCCAACCCTCTCACCTCCACAAAATAGCCTAGCTGCAGACCCTGGCAGATGTTACATTTATCACACAATTAATGTATGGAATCTTTGTGGTTGGTTTGTATCGCGCTTTAATTTGAATGCAACAATACAGCCTAGTATCAGGCTGAATGATGTGACTAAGTGTCCCACCGTGGACAACTGATGGGCTACCTCCACACAGGGACACTCAAAGCCATGCCACATAGTCCAGTGCCAGGTTGACAGGTCCACAGAGAGTGCAGCCAGCTGTATGCCCCACCAGCCATGTGATGGGATCTGAGAAACGTTATCCCAGATCAGCATTCATGCATCTTGTTGTGCCAGCCCTTGAATGTCTGGTATAGCAGGATGCACAACTGTTATGATAACATTCCTTAGACTCCTTGTGTGATTAAATTAACATCTGCCGGGGCCCCCTCAGTTACATGCATGGCCTCCTGCCTAGTAATGACAACTGGCACAATGCATTTCACTCGCCACCATGCCCCCTCCCCTGCTGCCTGCTATGGCCTTCAGGAAGAGTGGAGAAAGAGAGAAAAGGAAACTGAACGCAGCCTTACGTGGTCTGGGTCAAGCTGACAGTGTCTGGCCAGTGCGTGGAGAAGTCTCTGTATGTAGGCTTTGAAGATGCTGTGTATGACTGCGTCCTCCGTTTTATATAGATGCTCCCCCAGTCTGTACCAGAAGTTAAAGGAAATTTCTACCACCTGTTTGGAGACAAAAGAGCTGGTCAGTGTTGTCCCCACTGGGGCCTCCACTATAAAGGGCTAGTCTGGCCCAGGGAAAGTTACTGCAAAATAAATTGGGGTGAAAATTTAGCACAGAACAGCCTTTTAATAGCAAGAGGTTTCATAGGTTTTCAGTACCTCTTCCATCACCATGAGGTTGTACCCAAGCCTTCTGCCTCAGGCGCTAAAGGGAGTTAAACTGTATTCTTTCCCCACCACAAACAAACAGCAAGGGTTTCAAGGCTGTCATCTTCAGACAACTAAAATGGACCCACACATGATACAGTAAGAACAGCTTTTGCCACTGAATTGATTTGGGAAATGTGAAAATGCAAGGCATGAGCTAGAAGGCCTACCTCATACTGCGGATGGCCCGCACAGATCAGCAACAACTCTAGGGTCCGCAGGTCACCCAGCCCCTGGCCTGGGGTGCACACAATTTTATCTAGAAACGTCTCACAGAGTTCAGTGAAGACACGGCAGTAATTAAGCACCCTGGTGAAAGAAGGAAACAAGTCAAAAACAAATAATTTCCCAGGCAAATATCTAATCCCAGATATTGAAATACAGGGACAAAGTTTCTTGCATTTGGACTTCGATCTAGATCTGTTATTCTCAGCACCTTGGAGTACCTTGAGATCCTTCCTAGGGTGCCATGCAGCTTTAGCACTGTTAAGTGTACAAACATGATTCAAAAGATAAATGCAGAGATTTCAATTAGGAGTCCTTAGTGTTAAAAACATTCTGACCTATTCTGGTTTTCCTGAGTACTTTGCAACAGTAAAATTGCTCTGGTATTTTTCTGTAGCCAAAGGCAAGTAAAAATTAAGAGCTGATATTTTCCAAGGGGTGCCCCGAGCGTAAAAAGGTTGAGAACAACTGCTGTAGAGGCACAGGTATACCAAATTCTTGCACTTTGGCTTTTTCATCACAAGGGGTTTCTAAACTCACCTCCAAGTTTTGAGAAAATAGAGAAGTGGGCTACAGTATACTGTGTCCGAGATACCAGCTGTTACTCTGATTTAGGCACAGACCACAGCATGGCCTAATCTGGGTTCCACCAAGTGAAACTCGACAAGGTAAGTAGCCATGGCATCTCTGAAGACTGGCTCAGACGACAGTTTCTGTCATCCATCTCCACAACAGCAAACAGACACTGAAGAGTCTGCCAAAAACTGATGCCAACTGCTTTCAGCACAAGAACGGCATGTATCAGTACCAGAAGGAAGGGAACGCATGAAGTCTCAGAGTGCATAAGTATGTGAATCAAAAACTTATAGGACACAGGCGATATCAACCTTGATTTTCACAGCATCTTGTCTAGCTGGGCGTATGCAGTGAAACAGCTACCATCCCTGCAGTGGCTTTAGAAGATAAGTCTAAGCTGCTGAACTCAACTACAAAGGTTCTCCTCAGTGTAACCAGCATGACTGCCTTGGTTCTGATCTTTTCTTTCCACTTCCTACCTAAGACAGTGAAAAGTGGCTGAAGAATGTACACTCCTTGGCACCAGAGGATTTGGAGTACAGGCCAGTGTAAGACTGCAGGGTCTCAAGAGCCAAGCACAGGACTGAGATATTAACTCCTGCTTTCTAATTCAGGGTCAGGAGGAGACACTACCTCAGTATCTCTTCTTTCCCCTTTGAATTGGGCATTCCCCTAGATGGGTGGAAAGGAGTTAAGCCAGCAAACGGAGTTCAGTGAAGGGGCAGAAAGCGCAGGTTCTATTCCTGGCGTTGACATTGTGCGACTGTGGCCAGCTTATTTTCCCTCCCTCAAAATTTTCTGCCCATTTCGCTACCCTGTAAGTTGAAAGAACAGATAAAAGGGAACTCTGGGATAAGGGCTCCTCCTTACTCTGTACAGAGCCTACCACCATAGCACCTTGATCACAGCTTTAAAGAAACAAGGGACAGGCAGGATAAAACAAAATCATGGTGGTTGCAATGGTAAAGGAGATTTCTATGGATCTAGGATTGGATCTGATTTTTAGAGATCTCTATCCACATTGTTAGCAAGATAAACGCTGCTAAGAACTGTGTCATTATGCAGTACTAACTTTGCAGATACAGACTAGAGAACAAATGCTACTATGAGCAGTAGGGGCCAAAGTATGGGAGAGCAGACCAATTTCTTCAGATAGCAGCATCACCACGTAAGCACTTCTGTGGATATCTCAGTCCATGCAAGTCTGGGAACATCCCAGAAGAATTAGTTATAAAAAGTAAACCTGAATCAGGTAACAATGAGTTGATTTCATTTAGTTTAAATGAGAGGATAAAAACCAAGCAAAAGTCTGTGACTAAGGCTTTCACTTACAAAATGGTTGCTAAAACAAAGGGAATTAATTAGAGAAGTTACCTGGATGGATGAACTTGAGGACATGAATATGCAGGAGGCCTGAAATTTCTTCAAATCAAACATGTACAAGTAAGGTGGAATTTGTATCTCAAGGAACAAGAAAAACTTCCTATAGGGCAGAACTCCAGACTTAACTGGCTGAACAAATCACCCAAAAAAGGAAATTAGGAATAAACAGAGCACTACAAGGAACCCACAACAGATCAGTAAAGAACACTGCCTTTTGGAGCCCAGGAGGTATAAGGATAAAATGAGAACAGCCAAAAAGCCAAGCAAAGTTAGTCCTTGCAAAAGAAAATTAAAAAAAAAAAAAGAAACAAACAGTAAAAGATTCTTTAGCCACATAAATAAGGAGGAGGCAAGGAAAGAATTAAGGTTGCTATTCAGGGAGTAAAAGTTCAAGATTAAAGAATCTATGCATGTATGGCCTATCAATTAAATAGATACTTTGCTTCTACTCAATGTGATGACTAAACATGGGGCAAGAGTAGGATGGCCAACAGGAATGAGAGCATAGGTTGAACAAGTTTTATATGAGAGAAGCAGAACCCAAGGTGCTTGAGGAGCTCAGGTCAGGAGAAACATACAATCTACAGCTCAGAATACTGCAAAAGTTGGCACAAATCACAAATTCCTCTGTGCAAAATGAAATGTATTTTTCTACCTATGGGGACTTGTACCATCTTTAATTTTCCCTAAGCCTGAGGAAGAGCACGTGAGCCCAAAAATTTTTAAAGAAAGATAATATTTTTGAGATTTCTTAGTTGGTCTAATAAAAGGTATCATCTCTGAACCAGGAGTTTTAGAATTTTGCAACTCCTCTAGCAAGCAGTTTTAAACAAGTCTGACACTGCAGGTGGCACCATGTTGGCTGGAGAAGAACAAATCTATCACCTATATTTAAGACAGTGCATAATATTATTTTGGCAACCACTGCCTGCTGGTGTGACCTTGATAATGTGCAAAGCTTTAATTATTTCTATCCAAAGACAGGCTGGTAAATGGAAATAAAATAAAATACAAGTGGTCAAAGGTAGATTGTGCCAAACTAACCTAATGTTTGCCAGTACAAGTAATTTTCTAAGTAACAGAAAAGCTGGAGCATTTGACATGGTGTCACATGAGAAATTTATTAGAGGATGGAGAGGAGTTCAAGAATGCGAAGACTGGTAAGGAACTAGCTGAATGGAAATAACAGTATTGTACTGAAAGGATGGAGGGAAGCTACTAGTAACTTTTGGGAATGATCTTTCATAAAAAGTCTTTTCATTAGTAACCTCAGCAAAGAAAAGGGGAGTCTGCTAACAACATCTGGAGATGACCTAAAGTTGGAAGGTATTGTCAGTGCAGGGGAGGACCAGAAAATCACACAGGAAGAATAAGATGAACTTTAAAACTGGAATAATAGAAATGGGGAAATGTAATGGTATTAAGTGCCTGGTTGCACAGTTAGGTATCAAAAAATTTCTGCCATGAACTGGAAGCTCCTCTGTTGGAAAGTATCAAGGACAAAACTCTGGGTGCAGGGGTTATCAGTCACAGAATGACTGAGTTACCAAATGTACTTCAGGCCCCAAAACTTTTCAAACATCTCTCCCAACTGTACAGCCAGTCCATCAAAAGATAACACCCAAAACCCTCTCTTCTCATACATTTCCCGGTCCATCATAGCTACACCAGTCCAACCTTACTGAGAAATGTCATGTAGCAGTGAAAAGGCAAACACAATCCTAGTATGGGCAGGTGAGGCATCTCCAAACAGAGGCAGGGAAGATCTTGAGAAGACTTCACCTGAGCAATCTATGCAATTCTGACCATCCACGTTCAAGTAACATGAATTCAAAGGGAACAGGGGCAGAGAACAGCTTATCATATGAGTGGAGGCTGAAAGAGATTTGGCTTTAGTCTGGCAGAATGAAGGCTGAGAGGGGATGCTATCGCACTCCATAAATTCTGCAGATAAAAACCAGGGGGAGAGAGTTAGGAGGCAACTTTGGCACAAGAGCACATGAGTGTAAACTGGTCAGGAACAGATGCAGATTGGAATTTAGATGAAGATTTCTCATCAGAGCGGGATTCTGGAGCAGCTTTGAGAATATCTGGGAAAAAAAAACCTAAGAGGAGCTTGAAGACAGAGAGTGATCAGCTTACAACATGGTTGCCTGCAACAGCAGAAAACGCATTTGGGCGACATAGTAGTTACATCCAGGTCCATGTTCCTAAAAAAATGGTACTTAATTTCTGTCCACAACTTCATAAACTGACATCAGAAATGCTAAGCTACTGCCCACTTAAAGAGAAACATGCAGCTCTGCCCTAAGAGAGGCTGGGGATGCATCAAGGAGGCTCCCCACTTCTTCCATCTTCATTCATCACAAACAGCCACACACTGGCACAGTTTCTGCTGTCCTGTGTTAAGACAGGCATGACAAGTCTGAGCTCGTAGTGTTAAACTCCACCTGTTAAAGCTTGAGCTGATCACTCCCCACTGGCTCTGGTTGGTGTATTGAGGGCATAAAGGAATCATTAGCTCACTTGTTTCTGTTCAATGAATAATCATTTGCATAAGAGAGATTTCGGAGAGCTGCACAAACACAACAGATTCCCAAAATAACTCTGGAGAGACAATGGCAGTTCATTACTGCAGCTCTCCCTGCTCTATAGGGGCCCGCCAGGCTCGCTCACTCACTTGTCTAAATCCTCTCGTGCTACAGCCATGTGATAGGCAGTCTCGAGTGTCAGGACCCCCTGAAAGAGCTGCAATGCAAGGGGCAGATTTGTCTCCACGTTCTCGATGGCGTAGAGCGCTGAGCACACACAGTCAGAGGCTGCCTCGTGCAGGTTGGACGAGGTCTTGTCCTGTTGCTGTAAGACACAAGGGGAGGAAGTGAGCCTCGAGATTATACAGTAAGTGAGATGGCACCTAAGGACACTAAGACACTTTTGTCCCAAAATCCTTCACCACGCTTCAGTGCATGAAAGCCCCACCCCTGCACCACCTCCTCTGCTGTCTCTTCACTGTCTGCTGCTGTACCTCCTTTGGGTGTTGAGATCTCACCAATGTCCTTTTAGAACTTCTCTATGGGACACACAAGCAAAGGAAAAACAGAATGATGGGAATCTCCAGCCTGTGGTACTTCAGCAGCTTGGAAACATTTTGCTGGTCTGTTCTCTTGGGTGGGAAGGAGGAGAGATTTCTCATGTGCATGTCATATTTTTCATGGTGGTGGTTTAGGGCAGATGAGCAGATTTTGGGGTTCTGGCTGATAAACATACATGTTAATTGTACAAGGCTAATTTGACAGAGCATTAATGGCTCCCATAGAGCCAAGAGCAATTCAAAAAGGAGACAGGACTGGCCTCCTAAGACAAGAATAGACAGGAGAGAGATGAAGAAACACCACCACCATGTATACCTAGGGATGCTGCTTCAGAAAAGGATCTCAAAGCACTTGTCAAGTGTAAATTTGGCCTTATGATCCCATGTGATGAAGGTAGGGCAGGATGAAAAACTTGTGTTCATGCAATTAAAGGCTGAAGAGCCAAGCATTCAAAAATGATCAAAAGTGTAAAGGTTTCTCCTACAGTGTTAACTTGGACCTGTTGCACGGATCAAATATTGTCTCTTCTTTTTTTCCATTGTGAAATGGGAACTGTTATTTACTTCCTCTATATCACACCACAAGTGCAAATAAAGGTCCCCATCTGACAGTGGAAAAAAGGAAGAGAATTTCAGACCTCTTGCACAGATCCAGCATCAACACTGCAGAAGAAATTCCCTTTATGCACAAAACAAGAAATTCCCTTTATGCTTTGGGAATTTCTTCCTTCCATGCACTCTGTTCTTTAATCTGCCAGTTAGATTCATTCTAGAAGGGTGTTATTTATTCTTTCTGTTTTACTAGTCCCTTTAGAGCTCCGACACTTATAAAGATGATACATCCCTGAAACAACTGTCCTATGCTGTCAAAAAAAGGAGAGCTAAACCCATGATCATCAGGAATAAAATACTGACCTAATGTTCATAACCTAAGAGCATGAAACCAATTTTGCTTCTTCATTGAGGGTTACATAATGGGCCAAGTTTGAACTTTCTGAGCTTTGAAAGTTAAAGTGCAAATCCTTTAAATCCCAGGGGTAGCAGAAAACTTATTCCAGATATTTCCATAACGTAATGAAATGCTGAGGAGGGTCAGCTCAAAGCTCTGTACAAGAGCTCAACTCTGAGCAGAGATCAGACACCACTGATTTTGAATCAAAAACTATATTTTGCCTGAATAAGTTTTGAACAACTGAAGAAAATGAACTGGAATAAAACCAGATTTTAAACCTGAACTACTGTAATCGCTGACCAGCACTCCTAGAACAGCCATTTTACAGATGGGTAACACTGAGGTCAAAGGTACTCAAGATCACAAAACATCAGTGGCAGAAACCAGCACAGAATGCTAGTACCTGGCTCCCAGCAGACAAAGCACACTTGTAATACAGGTTGAGGAAAATGATGAATAGTGAAGACAGTCAGGACAGGAGAAAGGGTATAAATAGAGGATTAAATTATTTTTAAAACTTCTTTTCAGAAGCACGGTCTGCCAGAAGTATATAATAGGCTCTGCAAAGATTAAGAGATCTGTGGCAACATGACTGAAAAGCTTTCTGCAAGGCAGAGCCTTTCTATGCTCACTTCAGTCCTGTCTTGAACCAACCTGCTGTACCTGGAAATTGTGTCCACCTTTACTTCCCCAGATACCTGCTCATCCCTGCCTGATGCCAGAACTACTGGGTCCCAAGCGATGATGAATAAGGGATTTCCTGCAGTTGGACAGTTGAGAATAGTGCAGTCAAAACTAAGTAAGGCCAATGGGCCAGAAGCTTCTTTTCTAGTCTTAATTAAAGTGCTTACATAGCCAAGACTCAGGTATTTCAAATGCACTTGAAGACCAGTTAATGGTTTTCATCACTGAGCAACTCTTTTCCTATCTGAATAGTCAGTGGTTGGGGGAGATGATAGGACGGGGACCCTGAAGTAGAAAAGTGACTCCCCTCTGCCTGAGGAAACAGCCACACTGGAGAAGGTCATGAATGTGCTTTCTGAAGGTCTGCCAGGACCTCTGGCCTGTGGTCTTCATCTAGTAGAGAGCTTGGTAATCTCTCTGGCTCAGATGACAAAAATTCTGTTTGTGTGGCTCCCCTCCAAGTCAGCTTCACACTTGAGTCCAGGAGAGAAGTTTCCTTCTTAGTGTTGTGAACTAACAGACTTTTGCTGGCCACTTCTCTCTCAAATGATGAAGGACTGCAAGACTAAAACCAACATCTTCTGCCACCCCACTGGGGACAAACTCCACCCTACAGCGTCCATTTAAAAATGGCTTTTTACATTTGCCTGCAAGTTCTCTGATCCAGACCTGAACAGAGTCAAGCTGAAAAATCACCTAGAACTTGTGTGCACAAAATGTTCTCCTGAACTCTGGGTGTCATGTCAGATTAGTGACAGCACCAGTTTGTCCCAAAGAAGTTGGATTGTGACCTCAGGACACAGGCAGTGGGCAGATAAAGCACTTTCTTAAAAAATAGAAAACTTTTCTTTCATGCTTTAGTAGCTCTAATTACTGGGTATTAGTCAGGAGGGAACTACCTGACTTCAAGTGCCACTACGGAGCAGTGTGTAAGGGAAGATGAGTGTGTCTGACCTCTGGGAGGCCCAACCAGAACTAGATTCTAGGTATGAAAGATCTCTGCCCTACGCTGCCAGTCCTTAGCTGCCCCAGCCAGCTGAAAGCCAGGAGGGGATTGAGAAACTAAACTCTGGGGAAGAACAGGCCTGGACTTGATTACACCTAGCACTGATAAGGCAAGCAGAGAGTCTTATCAAGGGCCTGATTTAGGGGAAAGGGTGTGAGATTCTCTGCACTGGAGGGAGGGACAGCCTAGGCCAAGTAGTTGAGACAGGGGGAAAAGGAACAAACTAGTCTTCCGAGAAGGATGGGATGCAACAGTTAGGATGGTCTGTAACAATTGGCCTCGTGGGATTCCAACAGGAGTGTTGGGTTCGAGGGTTGCCACATTCCTATTGTCATTCCCACAGGGAGCCAATGAAGAGCCTTTCAACAAAAAGAGCACACACTCACCAGCACTTCGAAGAGGAGCGATAACAGCTTGCTGTTGGCCATGAAGTTGCTGTCCAGAACTCCCAGGTTAAACCAACTCCCAAGGCAGCGAAAGGTCTTGATGAGCATCTTCTCATCATTGCCTGTCTTCTCCACACAGGTCATCTAGGGGACAAGGAGCAGGGAGAAGGAACGGTTTGGTGACCAAAGATTACCTCCTAACTTCACAGCTATAATGTAGTCCTGGAGACCACAAGTTATGAGGGTTTATGCTGTGCTGTTTCAAGCTTTCTTTGCAGGGTCTCTGGGTCTTGAAACAAATTTTCCCCAGAGTTGACATACTGTTCCATAGTACTTCCTGACCCCCTGGCCCTTCCCCCTCAAACCAACCCCTCAAGAGGCGAAAATGCACAGAAATACAAACAGCCTACCATGCCCTGAAGGTCACTCTGGGACTGAAACATGCCCAGGAAAGTACACAGTTTACAGCACACCCCCAGCCCTGCCTAAATAGGCCAGGCGGTACTCCACGTGATCCAAAGCACATCTATTGACTTCAGCGGTTATGACAGCCCGTGGTGAGAAATGCAGCCTGGAAGGATTGCTGCCATTTGCCGCACATCAGTTTCCTGCAGGGGCCTGTCTCAAAGACTGATGAAGCCCAGACCCTAATGAGCTTCATATATAGAAAAACCTCAACTGAGCCTAATTTCAAGAGGAGATTTTTCCAATATTCTACATTAAAAAAATAGTTCTGTTACTATGGTCTCTGTGAAGGTGCTGGAAGGTAAAATACCCATCTCGCAGGCCAAGCTGACAGCAGTCAGTACACTTAATTCGTTCTGTAAGACACAAGAATTTTAGTTGTGGCAGTGGCTGGAAGCCTACAGCCCTGGGGAAGATGGGAGGAGAGATGGGTTCTTCTTATGATCTTCAGCAATTGCTTGGCAAGATTTGCCAGTACCTTGATCCAAAGAAGCCCTTACTGCGCTAAGAGGAACGGAGAGAACATGAGGGCAGTCACAGCCTAAGAGAACCCCTTGGTTTACCCCCTGACTGCAGGGAGAACACCACCTATGGTTTCACTGCACCCCTTAAAAACCCAAGTGCTCCAGCAGGGTCTAATCCATCCTGTACTGCAAAACTGCAATAAAATTTTTGCTTAAGTTACATATAATGAATTTACCATTTAATCAATCCCCTGCTCCCTTTTTTGGACTCCTTAGGTTGCCAATTAAAATGCCCACTGTGGAATTCAAAAAGGAAACCTGAAAGGGATGCACTGAAATCCTACACAGAACAAGTCTTTTATATATGCTGGGTGTGCTGGTGTAGAAAAAACCCAGGTACAATCTGTCTAGCAAAGCAAACAAATGACAGCCTGACCCAAGAAGCCACCAGCTCTCAGCAGACTTAACTGCAGATGGACTGTCAACTGAACCGCCAGAGAATGGCGTCTGTGCTGAGGTCAGCAGCGTTTCCTCATGGAGCTCAGCAGGATCATTGCAAGGGAATGTGTTCAACGGCATAATTTATTTCAACCGGCCTGGCTATGACCCTGTATGTTGAAGCATCAGCTTCAGACATTCAAAACCAAGCTCCCTCTGCCACCTCTGACAAGGCATCAGCAGTCAGTGCAAAGCGAGCTTGCGTGTCTAACCAATGTGACAACTCTCCTCTCTCCATCACTTCACTGAGAAAGCATTCTGGGGGCTGACGGGGAAGAAATGAGGCAGATGTATTTAAGGCAACAACTCTACAGGCCTGAGAAAGGGAAATGGAAACAGCTTTAAACTAGACTGAAATTTAAAACCAGTCCATTTTAGAAGAGGCTGTCCATCTTTCTGCATCGGGACTAAAGCAACTAGTAAAATTAGGAATGGGGTCTTCATGACCAATCATGCATGTGCAGGTATATTATACTTTTGGAAGAGAAGAGAGAGAGTCCCCCTTACTCTGAGGCATGAGACATTAGTCAAGCTTAGATGTAGGATACCAAACTTGACAGATAAGCAGTCGAATTATAATCCCTAGCACCCCCCGCCCCAACTTTCTTATCTTGGTGCCATCTGAATAATGACCAGAAGTCATGTCAATGCTTGACCTTGGACAAACACCACATCAAGGAAATTAAACCATTTGTAAGTACTTGCAATGCTGATACTACAATTCCAGCTTCCTAGAGTCATCATGCATAAAAAGCAAGGTAGAAACCAGTGACGTTCTTTGCTAAGATTTCTAGTCAATGCCAGCTTTGAACTCTGAACTGAGCATAAACTGTCAAGGAGCTTTACTTCCCTTCAGCCTCCTCCCCTGAAAAAGGAGACAACTTCAAAAGCAGCTAGTGGAAAATCAAAAGTGAGAAATTATGGGCAAGCCATCTAATTAAGGCTGAGTGCAGTGCTATGTCATACCACAAAATGGGCGCAGACCTAATTTTATCTGACATCTTCCCTAATGATCTAGAAGAGATAACTAAACTTGTATGTTCAACTAACTGATGGATCTAAGTGCTTGAGAATGAAGTGTGTGCACATGAAAGGACAGAGATTGAATTTACAAGCAGCAGCAAGGAGAAATACAAAAATACTTAGTCTGAAAAAAAACCATGAATAGAAAATAAAACAAGATTTAAAGTGGGCTAGTCTACACACAGGGAAAATAACCCCCAATAAAGATATTCACTGGAATGGGATACAAAAAGCCAATTAGAGACCATCATGAGATGATACACGACAGCAGAGGAGATGAGCTTGTGAAAAAAGCCTGCACAGAACAAGGAAAAATACTAAGCGAGCTGGGGCTATCTTTGGACAGAGATAGACTATCACACAGCAGGGATGTGATAACCCCTCACATACAGAACATGATGCCCCAATTCTGAGCAATTCAGCACCAGAAAGATGCAAACAAGCCAGGGAGGGGATGCAGGAAAGAGCTACCACAAAAGAGAGGCAATAAAGGTCAGTGGAGCTGATTCACAAAGAAAAGTTAAAAAACATGGTTAGGCCTGACTACAGAATGACTAAGTATATGAAGTAAAACACCAAAGCCAGAGGGGAATTTATGTTCCAATGGTGAGGTCAAGGTGACAGAATTATTCCCAAGAGAAGCAGTGGAAGGCCAGTCACTGGAGTCAATTAAAACAGGACTAATGACACAACGGGGGAACAATCCTGCATTAAAGCAGAGACAGATTTAAGGGAGAAATAACTAAGATCTGCTCCCTCTTCAAAAGAGCTATGATTCAATTAACCAAGGAACTGAAGCAAAAAGAAAAGCAGCTGGAAGACAGG
Source organism: Gavialis gangeticus (assembly GCF_001723915.1). Classification (NCBI taxonomy): domain Eukaryota; kingdom Metazoa; phylum Chordata; order Crocodylia; family Gavialidae; genus Gavialis; species Gavialis gangeticus. Next base: position 43,556,637 of record NW_017729008.1, on the reverse strand, counting down.
AGTGCAGAGAGAGCAAACAGATACAGAGGTGAAGGGCACCAAGGCAGAGAAAGGATGGAGGGGCAAAGCACAGAGATAATTTCTGACTGGATATTATAATTAAATACACCAAAGTTGGATTCCATCTGGAGTTCTGTGACATTAGCCAAATGCTTGGTGGAATTACAGTCCTATTATGCACAGCTGGGGGCACATTAAGTTTCTCATTTAAATAGGCAACGTGAAATGGTAAAAATTAATGAGGAACTCTGTGCGTTAAGGCACATTGGGTGGTATTTCAATACAGCCTCAAGTGAGGGACCCAGTTGGTCACTCCTGCCTATTTATTTCAAGCAACCACGTAGGAATAGGGGAAACCATCTAGCACAGGCAATCAATGACAGAGTGGGGTTGGGTAGATTTTGGCCATTTTCTTCAAATCTTTGAGCAGCGTCTCTCCATCTCAATCCTTACACCCATAGTTCTAAACCTTTCTGGCATCACAGCACCCTCCTTCATAAGTTTTTTGAAATTCTGCAGCACTCAGGAGAAGCTAAAATCTAGCCAGTGGTCGGACATCTCTACCATGGGCTACTTCTTCCAACGTATACTCCCTCCTGTCCCTGGTCTGTCCCTAAAAGGGCAAGTGCAGTCCCCACTGCTGTGACTGCCTCCCTGGCAACTCATGTGCTGGTGACTGGTACCATGTGCACCCGCAACCTGTCTCTCTGGCCCCAGCTGCATGGAAGCATTGGGGGGCAGATGAGCTGCTATATCCATCTGTGTGCATGTACAGCAGAATACACTGCACAGGGTAGCTGGCGCAGGGGCTACGGGGAGGCAGAGAGCAGCTGTGGGTGCCCAGGACTAGACAGAAGGAGAAGAGATGCATCACTTTTCTCCTGGCACAGACCCTGGGTGTTGGGTGAGAATCACCACCTTAAAACCCATGTCTTATTTAGTACAAATGCTTCCTGGTTTTGGTGCCCACAAACAGTTAGCTCCACAAGCAGCCTGGATTCTCAGAGAATATCCAGTAAGCAAGACTCTGTGGCAAAAATACAAGACAGCCCCTTACACGCACGGACCCCGAAGTGCTTTTTCCAGTGAATTGGTGCATCTTATCCTAGAACAATGCTAAAGGTTCACTCTTGCCCAGTCACCACCCAGCAGTCTGAGTTCTCTGCCATCTTTTCTGAATTTAATGTTCACAAGATATGCTGGACAGATGGCCCAGGTGGTTGCAAGCCCCTATTTAAGAACAGAGCAGGAAAGAGTGGGACAGCAAGCTTCCTTCCCAACAGTGACTTCAAGGGATCTCAACCTGGAAAGACCAGCTGCCCTTAAGGATAAGGTAGGTAAGAAAAGGCTCTAGTACCAGATCTTAGATTACTGCTTACAGTAGGGCACCAGCTACACTTTCATCTATTAAGGGTTGGTTTGCAAGACTCCTGGCTCCTAGTAGCTGCTAGATACATTTTGACTGTTCCCAAGCTGGGCTAGCTCTTTAAGGGGAAAAAGCCATTGGACAAGGCTACCAGAACAGGTGTGGGGTGTTTAACAGCAACCAGTTGTTGTGCTTGCCCCATGCCTCTATTCCACATGGTCAGCTTACCAACAGAGAGACCACAGTGCTAGAGTAGTAAGCCAGGTCTTCAATGATTTCAGTACGGCGGTTGGCTCCAATGCGTAACGATCGGCTGTGAACCTCCTCTGGCAGCACTGTGAGGATCTCCAGCAGAAAAGGCAATGATGTCACATCATTGCTATACCTGAAGCACAGACAGAGAGAAAATGTGATAAAGTAGGGAAAATAAAGGGGTTCTCAAAACATACACAAAACATCTGTTACTGCTGCTGCCACATTACTTTAGCACCACAAGGAGAGATGATGGCATCTGAGATCCAAGGAGACTCAGGGTAGAGATGTCCCAAAGCATTTCATCTGGATACATCTCACAAATGAGTGACAAGTTATTTAAAAAAGTGCATGTTACAGCCCTCATAAGACAGTAAGAGCTGCCTATCAAGGAAGGTGGCAAAAATCCCCTTGTTCTACAAATGCAAAAAAAATCTAACCACATTTTTCAGACAGGCTGAATCATAGAAACGCACTCTTCTCCCAAAACTGACAACATACTGTTCACCCACAACATGCTGGCTTTGTTCTGAACAGAGCAAACTTAGCAGAACATCTACAGCAATCTGTAGATTGCTGTGATGTGCTTGCGCTGGCCGGATGCTAAACTTAAAAAAAAAAAAAAGTTAAAAGACCTGAGCATCCTATTCAGTCCTGCATCAGAAAGATAAAGATAGGTACAAGAGGAAGAACGGGAATAAAAACAACAAAAACAGGTGAAGTCATCAAGGCTTAAACACAGGAAAGACCCCCACCCACCCCCAAAATGTGCCTTGACTCTTTCAGATATTTCTAAAACTGACTTGCCTACTGCTTTCATTATAATCCAAAAACCACTTTAAAAATCACAGATCTGTCACAAAAACAAGTTTCCAATTTTGTGACCTTCTTGAACCTTTGCTGTTTAGTGTAGTTGTACATGCCAATAAAATTCCCCTTCTTTCTGCATTATTTTTAGGTGAAGCTTATATTCTTTGTGCCAGGCCTGGATCCATTTGTAGGTTCACATGATTTTCAGCCACAGATGAATTTTCAGCCACAGATATAGTTACTTACTTTTCAACCAGTGTCTGTACGCAGCCTTTCCAAGATGCCATCTGCAAGGCAAGGTCTGCTATTGCTAAAGCAAGCTGAAAATGAGAAAGAGAGAAAACACAACCAAAGATTACTGTTTGAAAGAAGAGGTCAAATTCTCATGCTGAGAAGGCAGCAGGGGCTGGGAGGTGGAAGGGAGACTTTCAGCTTCTACTCAAGAACATTGGAAGAAAATGATAAAAAGCCCTGAGCCATCAGTGAAGTACATCCAGACCACTCAGGTCCTGTTTGCAATACACTATTGTCCTTCCAAAGGGGCTGCTCATATAGGAGGTAGAGGGAGCTGCGCTGCTAAGCACAGCTTCTCATCCCTGGCTAAGAAATCTACTGTGACAACAGTATGGAAGCCTCTCTCTCCTGCATTGAACTAGGGCATTTGCCTGGCAGAAACTCTTGTGGCACAGCTATCTCCTGTAATCCAAGTGCTAGGCAGATCATTTATCCCCAGGCAAAGTGACTCACCTCTACCAGGCTAGAGTCAGAGCTGAACCAACACCCATCTTACCTTCCCAGCCCTCTCACTCACTGACAAGCTTGCATCTCCTCTACAACAAGCAAGCCCTCTCAAGTTGGCCAGCCTAGAGACGCACCCTGCCCTAGAAACTTAAGGCGCTTTCTCTTTAAATGCTGCCAGGTTATGTTTAGTTTGATAGGGATGTGGCCCACGGTTCCTCAGCTATGAACAATTTTAGGCACTACCCTGCTCCTACAGAAGCCAGCTGCAGAATGCTCATCAACTTCTATGCTAGAAACTGCTTCAGATTGAGTTACGACCGGAACAGAGAGGCTGATTTGGGCTATCCAGTGCTGCAGTGGCAAGACCTCTGCAGATGTCATGCAGAAGACAGAAGTTCAAGACAGAGACGGACACATCCCTGCAGATGCAGTAGCACCTCACTGCAGAGGTCCTCCCAGTCAGCTGGGAACACTGAAGGGAAATTTAACATTTTGTTTCCATAGCTGCACAGAGAAAAAAAACACAAATCCGTGGCTCGCTGCTCCTCTTCCTACCTTCTCAAAGCAATACAGACAAGAGTAAAGAGAGTCAATTTATTAACTTACTGACAAGCTGACCTACAGACAAGAACAAATGAGCTCGTGTTTATAGACTGCTGTGATGGGGAATACCAGGCATGGATTTCCTTTTTTAAATTGCTCTCGTTCAACAGTAAAGGAAGCAAGAACGCTCCCATTCTCAAAAAGGCTTTCCCTGGCTATGATAAATATGATGCATAGGTTTCCCCTATGAAAAGCAGACCTTAATTAGCAGGAATGGTTTTAGAAGGGCAGTGATGAAACCTTACAACACATTTACAATGAACGCCTAGTGCAGGCTGAATTATTTAGCTGAATTACTAAAAGCTGGCATGCATTCCCTCTACTTACAGCTGTTGTGTGAGGTTCTCCTTTCCCTCCCTATCAGGATAAGCAATGAAGGTCTTACCTGAGTTACAATGACGGGTGATAGGTCTTTCAAGTTCTGTATGTGGGACAGCAAAGAGTCCCGTAATGAAGCATGTGAGTCTGTGGGGAGTTCATAAAATGAAGTCTGGATCTTCATCTTCATGGTCTGTGCTGCAAAGTAGCACGATTCCACATCCTGACGGATCTGTAGCAACTGGTCTGAGATCTCCCACGCGTGAACCTAAAAAAGGCAAATCAGCACAAGGTCAACTGGGAGAAGAGCACTAGGAGTAGAACTGAAATGAGTTAAATATTTAAAATCAACAGTTAAATAAAGTAGGCTTTTCCCAACATGAAACTCCCAGTTTGTCCAAGAACCCACAATTTCACCTTCCAGATACAACGCTAGGACTAGCCAGTCCACCACTTCAAAAAACCAGTCAGCTCCTACAACACATTTCCTCAATTTTTACATGCAGCTAATTACAAAATGTACGCAAATAGTTGCGAGGTACATTAAGTCATTTTATGGTAGAGAGAAAAGAGAATAGATTAGCTATGGAAACATTTCCTTCTCATGCATTACCCTTAGGTCTACAATACTATCAGTCTAATTTTAATAACTTACATGGTGGGGGAATGTGGGGGAATGTTGAGGAGAAAAAGCAGTATTTAAAAAAAGCTTAATAACTGCCTTCTGCACATATTTCCTATTTATGATGCACTGCTATACTGGAGCTGGAATGGGAAGGGTTATTTATCTTATTTCTTTCCAGCCAACATTTTCAGACAGACTACATCTCCCAGAAGCCTCATAGCCTGCTGCAAACGAGTGGGTGCCTTTTGAGAATAACAGTTTCTTGGAATTGAGGGCCACGGTGACAAAAGCAGGGTCTGAATTCCCATCCATCATGAACATCTTGTTTCAGGCTCAGACTCGCAAGCCAGCCTGTTTCAGACTAACTAAGAGTAAGAGGCAGTACAGCCTACAGATAGGACATGGCAGAAGATGCAGACCTGTTCAGGAATTGTCATTTATACCACCCCGAGTATCATCTCACCAAACCGCACGTATGAGACATGTTAAAGCAAGAGAATAAAAGTTACTTGGCTTGTGCTGTGGCAACATGATTCAGACTCCAATCATAATCGAGGCCATACTGTGCTGGCCCCATATACGAACACAGAAGAGGAGAAGGCTCTTAACCAGTTATGGTCAACCAGGATGTTGGGGCACCTGGATCTTTGAAGGGTCCCACAAGGTGTGAGGAAATAAGCAGATAAGCTTGAGCTCAGGTTTGCCGCTGCCTCGATAGACCCCCAACTCCCAATGCCTGGTCCCCATGCACAGAAGCAAACACTGCAATACATAAATTTGTTTTTGCAACAGGATGCCATACAATTCACAGCAGTTATGGAAGGGTGCCTCGAGTCCAAAAAGAATGAGAACCACTTATCTAAAGTTTCATTTAAGGCAAGATTCAAATGACAGCAACAAACGAGGAGGGGAAGAAGGACAAAGGAAAACAAATTAACAACTGAACCAGTTCCTGTATTTTATTAGACCATAGCTTCTCCTATGTCATCCTTGTTTCTTATCCCAAGGACCATAGGGAAGCTGGTTCCTTCTGTTTAGGTGTGATTGTACACCAGAGATTTCTCATTACCCGTGAGTGCTGACTGCTGGGACCAGGCCATGATGACCTTGTTTTCCTTTCTACCAAAACAGGGAGATTTTTGTTCCACAAAGTGCAAGTTTTAACCCCAGGCAACAAACAAAGGTAGCTTCCTAGGAAATCCAGCTCAGGAACACACCAGCATACCCCCTGCCACCACCACCTCCCCAGAAGAAAAGGCTTAGCAGTGAGATGGGAAATCAGAAGACAGAGATGGGGAAAGAGGGAAAAGAAGGGAAGGAGCCCTGTAGCTCTGCTGGAATACAGAATTGGTGCTTAGCACAGATGCTTAGCGTGTCAATACAGGTATCCATCTAGCAGAATGGAGGACATACCCAATGCACATCCTCATAGTGTGGTAAGCAGACACCAAAGAAGGCCCTTTGTTTTATGGCAGATATCTGTCATGGGTGACTCCACATTAAGGGGACTAGACAAATAATTCAGCAAGGAACAAAGACACAGCAGGATAGAGCAGTGCCATCAGAGGAAAAACTGCATGTAACAGCAAGTCTGGGCAGTTAAAGTCACCCGGCAAATCTCCCAACACCACACTGGAGCCAGTCATTTGGCATCAGATGACAGCAGTTTTTAGGGATCTTGAGAGGAAGCTGAAGAAAAGTCCCATGTTCTTGGAGTTTTTTCTGGTCCCAGAAAAAAGGAGAATAATCTCAGAAGTAAAGAGCTGTATGACCAGGATAGAGATAAAGTCTCTAGTTTTATGCTTCAGGGATGTGTTTGGTAACCATGCTGGTCCGAGACAAAAAGAAATGCAAAACTCTAGAACTCTTGGTTCAGAGATGAGACCTTTTATTAGACTAAGAAATTGCAAAAAATTTGCACTGAACCACATTACAGGGGGAAGAGGGCGATGCAAAAGGAACAGCCTGCATCTCATGGGCGAGGAGCTGATCATGTCAACTGGAGCAGCCAGGAGGCACCCAGCTAGCACCCACCCCCACAGCATTGCTAAGACACTAAATGCAGCCCCAACTTAAACTCAAGCGTCCCAAGCAAACTGAACTGACATGACAGAACAAGAAGATTTTTCCAATTACTTATCACCTGATTTGAGGAATCTGGATAACGAGCTAAAAAAACCAATCAGATGTTCTCACTGATGAGAAAAATAATGACAAAACTGGCAATGCTGAAACCTGGCAGGATGATTCACATGGCTAAAATGTTGAAGTCACTGAGATAGCATGCCAACAAAGGAGGCAAAAAGAAGAGCTGGTGAGACATGGCACTAGAGGCACCTTTCTCTGCGCAAGGGGGCCTGACAGCTGAAATGCAGGACCTGTCACATATGTCACTCAGTGTGCTAAACTAACCAACCCTGGAGTTACCACGGGGGTCGTCTGCAGACCATCAAGTCAATCCAGAACACGGGATGAGATAACAGCTTAGGCACTTCACTGAGGTTTGGGGAGGAGAACTGCGCTCTTTTGGGGACTTTACTTTGGAAAAACCTCAGCTGGGAGCTTTATGCAGCCAAGACGAGATTAGATTTTCTACAAATGTACAAGAGATCATCAATGTTGCACTCGAAAGCTAACGCTCTTTAGGACCTCGTTATGGCACAAAGACCATTCAAAGCACTGGATGCGAAGATGGCAGTTCCCTGCCTAGGGAGCAGTGACCACAACTTAATTCTAATCTTTACAGTCAAACTAACAACAATGCAAACTAACAACAGACATACACTTGGGGTTTTGAGAGGGCTCATTTCCCAAAGCGGAGGAAAATTCTGAGTACAATCAACTGGAAGGAACAATTAAGAGGACAAAAAGTAGGTAGCTTAAATAGAAGCTTATTAGAGGGCCCAAAGGTGAGGTTTCCTTAATCCACAGGGAACACCGAGCAAACGCACACAATGTTTTAACCACAGAGTTAAAGGGCCAGTTATAAATTTACAACAAAGAAAAAGAGGAGAACTGCATAGCAGCAATGCAAATCGCAAGTGATAAAGTGCAGACTACTGATAGGGAACACTACAGAAAAAGTAAAATTGCGGCTGGCAGGAATAATAGTGAGGAAGTTTGTAAGCTTATCAGGAGCCAAACACATCCCAAGCACTGGTAGAGATCCATTATTAGATGGAGATGGTAAAACCATTAATAATGAAGGGGCAGAATTTTTCCAAATATCTAAAGGAACTATTTATTGAGTGAAGCAGGATGAATTAACTCAAAAGACACAAGAATGCAGCAAGTACTTTCCAGACCATTTGCAACTGAAAAGGATGTTAACCAGCCTCCTCTAAAGACAAACTTTCTGAAAGTAGCAGGCCAGGATAACCTGAACTCAAGAATCCAAGGGCTGGCTTGAGGTGTCTGGCCCGCTCATGTTTAACAAATCTCGGAATTACAGAGAATTTCCAGGAGACCGGAACAGTGAACACAGGCACAAAACTAGCAAAAGGACAATTAGGAGGTCCAAGCTCAGATGACAGTAGCAAACCTGGGCAAAATAAAAGCCAATTTGATTGCTAAAGATTGCAAGAACCAGAATATAATTAATGCCAGCTATTGCAGATGACATGGATGGTGCAGGCAGGCCAGGTTTTAAGCTTGCCCAAGGCTCGAGGCCTTTCTTGTTTTGAAACACTTGATGCCCAAAAGCTTGTCTGATAGCTCTCCCTTGCCCTATCCTCAGCCTCCTTCCTTTTCATACACACTCTGCCTTGGGTGTTAGAATGGTCTATTTTGCACCATAAGCCACAAGTTTCCAAACCTGGCTGCCTCAACCTAGGTTTCTAAACCCATATTAAAGCACCTAAATAAAAGATCTGCAAGCTGAATGCCTACACTCCAATGAGCTGCAAAAAAGCAGAGGCATTTGCCATTATATTACCATATTTTCTTGAATAATTCATCCTAAAATAACATTCGCAGTTTGTTTTTCGTAAAGCAGAAAGAATTGCAAAAAGATCTTTCCTTGTAGAAAGTAACCAAGTAGCAGCTAGGGACCCTGCTGGTTTGTCTGCTCCCTGCAAGTCACATGCTGATTTATTTGCTCTTACCATAATTATCAAATATAATGTGCACTACAATTTCCAGCAGGTGATTTTTTGGGGGGAAGAGTTCACACGACAATAAGGTAGTAACAAAAAAGTTAGCATCACAGACTGTTAGGCAGACATCTGTGCAACTAGCCTATGGAACATTATGTGACACTATTATGCAATTAGTGCTCTTTTGTAACAATGTATTTCAGCTTTGCAGTTACACAAGATCTCCAAGTGCTGCAGGTGCCTGAAAGAACTTGGCCTTCACGACTGACACACACATCTGGGTATCTGGCAGGGCCCATTAGATTTATCTTTTCAGTTACAAGCACTCTCTCCACAAAGTCTTAATATTGGAGATCTCAGGCAGGAAGCACTTAAAATAATTTTTTAAATCCTACTCTCCTGGTAGCTTTTAGCACTGCAGACATACTAGGAGTACATTATACAAATAAAAGCCAGGCTGTTACAATATTGCCAAACTGCTGCTCTTTGGGACAATTAAACAATATTGATTCAAACTACAAACTGGTTTGGAAAAAAGATGCTTGAACCAGTGGTACTTCTGCCTGCATCTCTGTGGTGAGCACATCTGAAGACATCATTGTGATCATTCAGTCTGACACCCTCTAGCAGAGGTCACAGGACTTCACCTATTAAGTTCCCATTTGAACTAGAAAGGATTTTTCAGAAAGACATGCCCAATTTTGATTTAAAGACTGGCCAGGGATATCCACCAGGGCCCTCGGTGATCTGTTCTAGTGGTTAATTACCTTTGTGTATGCCCTACTTCTAATCCAGCTTCAACTGCCAGGAACTGGATCTGGTTATACCTTTGTAAAACAGAATAAAGAGCCTTATAGGTGCGCACAGACTGATCAAGTCGCTCTTTGACCTGCTCTGTTAAACTACACAGATCACGCTCCTTGATTCTCTCACTCTGAAAGGACAGGAAACATACCTCATTTCTTGTGGCTCTTCCCTAAACCCTCTCCAATTAATAAACACTGCTCTGGAATCACAGTCTAGGCTCTTTGTTCTCAGAGGCATGACTTTATATTTTGAGACACATCAGTTAGCCAGTTTTTAACCCAAGTCAATATGGCAGAGCTTATGTATGATTCCTGTTCCTTAAAAAAAACCAAAGTAGCCCATTAAGTGTCTTAAGAAAGTTTACTTTACAAGAATACTATTGTCTTTGCCAATCATACTTGTAATCTCAAGAAACATACCAAGTTGATTTGAAAAAAACCTGTTTCCTATAAAAACCCTTGGGGGCTGGCATGAATTAGTGTCCTGTCATTCACTATTAGAATCCCACCATCTTCAGCCGTACCGTGCTGCTCAGGATCCATGTCTTTTACCCAGATAGTCTCTATTTCCCTTAATAAATATCAGTCTTTTGGAACTTCTCTAGTGATCCAAGACATTGGAAATCCACATCATGGTCAAAAGAGTTTCTCAGCCAGCACTTTTAAAACTCTTGGGTACAAGCTTTCTGGATGCTTAAATTTAGTAGCTGCCGTTTACTCCTAAATGACTGTTGGAGTGGAAAGTGCATCACGATATTAACATATCACCTCATTTTTCCATCTATGAAGCAAATATTTGGTACTTACATCTTTTCTACACTTTTAGTCTCAGCCCTACCATATCCATTTAGTAATTAGGATGCCTTTTATTCCTAAATACACTTGCAACAGCTCCTCATTGCCCATAACTCTACAAGCTGTAGATTTCATCTTAACGATTTTCTGTAACTCCTAGGTAGTGTTTTATAGCCATCATCTCCTTCCTTCCATTTATTGCATCTTTAGAACTGCTTTCAATGTCCTATCAAAGCCAGGCTCTGTGCGTGTGCTTAAAAAAAAAAACAAGTAGTCTTTTCTCCTGATATAGCTTATTAGGAATCCAGCCAAGTGTTTTTCAATAATTCCCAAGCATTCACATTTTCTCTTTAATTCTCTCCCAAGTCCTTTAGCTCATAATTGTTCCAGGTTTATGAAACTGGTCCTCCTAGAGCAGCAAGTGTGCATGCATAATTTTATACTACATTATTTTTACACTATAAGAAATTCCAATTTTGGCTTGGACATTAGACTATTGTTTGTACAATGACAAAGATAATTCAAGTCATGATCACTAGTACTTGGGCTGCTTTTTCTTTTTAGTTCTGGGACTGATCCCGCTTTAACACCAGAGTGAAAGCATAGCATAGAAGTGTCTAGGCTATATGCCAGGCTGGGTTAGAAAACAGTCCTCTATAGGTTTGAAAAAATGGAAGATTTTTTTGTATTGTGGCCTATACTGGATACTGCAAATACTCTTCTAATTGCCTTACATCTACAAGGATGAAGACATGGCACAGCTCCAGAATCTGTAAACCTAAATATTAATTGCGTTGATATTTTCAGCAACATTTTCATGAGGCATTTTAAGTCCACCAGGCAGCAAACATGCAGCAAGTGAAGAATCTTTGGGGGCTCAAGACAGGCAAGAAGCTAATGAGAGATTTTAGAAATCTCAGCTTGTTAAAAGCACCCCTGAAAAACCTTTTGTCAAGTTGTTCAGAAGGCACTGGATTTTATTCAGCCTCTCTTCTCCTTTTCTTTAAATATCAGAAGGAAAGACATTCACACCTAGATAAGGACAGAAACCCAAAAATACCAGGATATCAGGAATTAACGCTGAAATGATTTGTGCCTAGCTTTCAATGGGGACAGTGGGTGTAATCATGAGCCATGATTAGCCACACTAGCTAGACACAACATAAGGATAACTTCACCATTTGTTCTGAATTCCCTGGAATCTGTGGCTTTAAGCAAAGCTCCTCGTTGCACAGTTACTCCCAAAGATCCTTCATTTAATGTTAAATGCAAGTCTCCCATCCTTTTTCATGTGTCCAGAAAATCTCTCTCTCAACACCCAAAGTGGCACTTGCCATATAAACTGAATGCATTTCTCAGTTCCACTGCAGTTCAACAGCTTCACTAGAGGACTGCTCAAGACCAAAGGCCGTCGCCCCTTTAGGAGGGTATGTGGCTGAAAGCGGGCAAGCAAACAGCTGAATATGCCTCCCACAGAAGCTCATTTTCAAACTCACCAGGCCTGAATTGATTACTAGTGATTCTCAAGGAGATTCAAGTCTCTCAGGGGCTACTTCCCCCGAAGCAGACATCTTTGCTGTTCTAAGGCTCCTGATCTTTCGGTCTGCCAGATGCATGTGACAAAAGTCCAAGTGCATCCATCTAGTAAATCCAACTACCAAAGCTTTGTTATACCAGAGATGTTCACTTCTGTGTGAAACCAGATAGGTACAAAATATGTTCCACGCTGGTTCTAACAGAATCACATTGAAAACTGTGTATAGATAAAACTTCAGCTAGTTTCAAAGCCAAAGTGGATGAAGAGCTATTTTTTTATTGAACTAATCATGCAGCAATTCCCAATCTGTTGTACTTATATCAACAGTGGTACACAGACAACCTGTTAGTGATGTGTGTTAACAGGTATTTATAATTACTTTATATGACAAAAATTTACAGGTGGTACTCAAGGTTGAACTGAAAAATTTGCTGGTGATTCTTAAGGTGGTACTGCTTTAAACTGGTGGTGTGCAATCTATCAGCGTTTGGGAGCCACAGCTAGACAGTAAGACAAGCAGGCCAGCTACAGCCCACTGACTACCACTGGGCTCCAATGTCTGTGATAGTCTGCAAAACTAAATACCCTGTAATTTCTTGCATACAACATGCCCTCAAATAAAATACACACCTTGTTTTTGGAAGGAAGAATGCAGGAAAAAAGATTTTTCCAGAGGCACAGGTGACACCAGGTGGAGTCATCCTGGAAAAATAACCAGGAAGGGTGACATCAGAAACTACCTAGTGTGGCAGAATGTCTCTTGGGATGCCATACTTCCTGCACACACTATTCCCAGGGAGACTTACTCTATAAGTCTCAGAGGGGAGGGGAGCCGGGTGTCCAAAGGGAGTGGTCGCT
>NW_017729008.1:43536608-43538832 GCF_001723915.1 Gavialis gangeticus | reverse complement strand
AACCAGCTTCCAAGTGAGGTGGTGCAGGCTCCCACCCTGGGGGTTTTTAAGAGGAGGTTGGATGACCACCTTACTGGGGTCGTTTGACCCCAGTACTCTTTCCTGCCATGGCAGGGGGTCGGACTAGATGATCTGCTCAGGTCCCTTCTGACCCTAGAAACTATATCGCACACGGTTGGGCCGTGGAGCAGATCCAGGGGGGGTACACTGATGTACTTGCACGCTTTGATTCCTGCTCCACCCAAAGTTTAAAACAAATTGCCTGGCAGTGGCAGCAGTGCTACTAGTCAGGCTGTCCTGAGGGAGTCACTTGACTTCGTGGTTCATTATAATCAGGCTTGGCGGGATTTGATTTTTTAATCGGTAAACGTTGATAAATGTCAATTTCACTGCACATTCACAGACTGAGGAAGAAATATTTCCACCATTAATAATCAAAATATATGGAAAGGGGACGTAAGAAAAACGATGGCTGGAGTGTGTGATGAGAGAGGGAGCAGTCCTTCAGAACTGTGCTGACTGTACTTGGACTGCAACGCCCAGAAATCCCAGGGGACTGGGAACAAAGGAAGAGGAAGTGACGAAGTGGACAAGGAACCACCAGGAGAGTGGAGCCAGGACAGACAGCAGCTCTGCCGCTCAGCTGGTAGCAGACCTACATTTGCCGTTAATAAATTATCTGCCCCCCACACCTGTGATTTCATACAATCCTGAAAATTTTGATACAAATTTAAATAAATGCTTAAAAATAAACATCAAAATGATAACAACAATAAAAATCAAATCTGCCAACCCTAAGTATAATATACGTGATCCCTTCTAAACTCTTTCCGCAAGTGTTAACAACCCTCTCTTCTTTTTAATAGTCTTGATGTTCCACCAATCAAGCTATCATTTGCTCTGCAATTTTGCTGTGAGCTGCTCCTGGTAATGAAGCTCCTATTTCACAGCCCTGCAGACTGCTTTGAACTCACTCCAATGAAGTAATATTTGTTTTCACTTCTTCATCAGCAACCCCTTGCAGCTGAGGATGCTTGTCTTCCATGAATGTTTTACCTGTGGGTCTGAAGCTGGCTGACTAGGCTGAACCGGGACTGACAGACACTGCTACAACTAAGACACATTTTTCTACATGGAGTGGATGCCTCTGGATTCTAGACTCAGTCTGCGACACACTATTTCTGCTTGCTCACAGTTTTCCATCTCCTGTTATCATAAAGTTTCAAAATACTCAGATCCTTGCAGGAGAATCTTCTTTCATTCGGGACAGTCCTGGGTGATAGTCTCCCATGAGCTAATGTAGATGTTACATTTTTTCAAGTTGGCTTTGAGGACATCTTTGAAGTGCTTTCTCTGCCCTCCTCTTGAATGTATGTGTCAACTGAGCTGGGAGAATAAAATATGCTTCAGGAGTCTGGAGTCAGACATCCAGATGATATGGTCGGCCCAGCGAAGTTGATATCAGATGATCATCCCCTCAATGCCCATGGTGCTTCCTTCTGAGAGGATGCTAATTTTGATGCACCCCTCTCTTTCCACTGGATTTGAAAGATCTTCTACAGGCAGAGGTGATGGTACTTCTCCAGCAACTTGAGGTGTCTCCTGTATGTTGTCCGCATCTCGGCTCTGTAGAGTAAGGTGGGGATCACAACTGCTTGATAAACCATGAGCTTGGTTTTGAATCTGCTGACGTATTTCCTTCAATCTTAAGCAGAACAATACAGAGCTGAGCCCCTAGCATGTCAGTAAAGCTTTGTGTTTATTTTTAACTGGAGAAAAGTGTGTTGTGTTATGTGATGATGCACTGCACCACCTGCACCTCCCTTTTCAAAGGTCTGGAGCTGCCCATGTTGGGCCCCTACACCCTTGCAAAGGACAGAGCAAGACTCTTGCTTCTCTGTAAATAGTTCTTTATATAAAATTCCTGTAAATAAAACATTGTTTCCACATCACAAGCCTCATCAAGATACTACTAGCAGCTCACTCGCTGCTTCAGGCACAATCTACAGTGCTCAGCCAATAGCTATGGCTGTGAGAGTATTAATACAGAACTCCCCTTCAGTTTGCTGGATAAGAAGCAAGTCTGGATAACCCGCGCATGCCATGCAGCTGTCAAGATGGGTGCCATTTGTGCCTGCTCAGCAAACTGAAGGGGAGTTCTGTATTAATACTCTCACAGCCATAGCTATTGGCTGAGCACTGTAGATTGTGCCTGAAGCAGCGA
>NW_017729008.1:43526828-43531608 GCF_001723915.1 Gavialis gangeticus | reverse complement strand
AAGAAAATAGCTTCCCCACTTAAAACACACACCCCAATCTGGGGGGGAAGAGAGGCATGTTGTACATGAGAAAATACAGTGTACTGGAAAGAGTACAGTGATAGGCACTGGGATGCTGGAAGCAGGCCCATGAGAAGATCTTACCAGGTGACCTGGAGAATTCCTGACCTACAGCATCATGGATGGCAAGTGTATAAGTGCAGTCCCAGTTGAACAAGAATGCAACAGGTGCAGTGCTTGGGAAGGTTTTAAAGTATGGGCATGAGTCTGCCACAGGGCTAAAATGAGGCATTCCTATGCCCTAAATTAACTTGGGTGTTTCTGCAAGTCATATAAGCCCCAGAAAAGTTTATATATTGATGTTTAGAGACGTACTTAATTTGCAGTTCTGCAGAAACTGTGAAATCCGGGATTGTCTGCAAAAATCAACAACCCCCCTAATAAAAATAAAATCCTGGCTCCCCAGTGGGAGCCAGCAGTTCTGGCTGCTGGGAGGGAAAGGTGCCAACTGGTGGGGCGGCTGCCCCTTGTCCCTCCTCCCACCACCGGGCCTCTCCACCAATCAGCACTGAGGGCGGAGCCACCACAAAATCAGCTCTGGGAACCACAAGTGGGCCTTCCTCTCACCATGATTTAAGTAGGTCCCTATTGATTTTCAATCAGGAAAACTAATCCAAGCACATTTAACTTGGGCTCCCAAGTTCCTACAAGTAAAAAAAGTTTCTAATTTTTCTAATGCGAGGGAGAAATACTATGAGAAGAAATGCTTAAAAACTTCTTCAGCAGGATACAAGCAGTAGGAGCAGAAGAGGTGGAGGAAGGCCTTAAAGGAATACAAATTAAAAATCAATGTTGGCTCCAAGAAAAGTCAGGGAGAATACATGTGCAGATTTTACTTGCACGCACAGCACCTTACTGCTATAATTTACTTCATTGATTCCCTGAACACACAGATAAATCTGTTTCTTCCTAGTGAATTAAGAGACCTGGATGAACAAAGGAGAAGGAAAACCTTCTATTAAAATGTAGAGCTTAAAAAACCCACAACACCCCCAAACTCTTGGGGACAGTGTCTCAAGACTGCTGAATCAGAAATGGGAATTTCTAGAACTCCGTCCGCGAAAGTTTGATTTGACCACATTCCAGATGGCTAATGGGAAAGACCAAATTTAAGATGCTCCAAACCTCTATACATGCTGCTGTTACATGTGGATGCCAGACCCACACAATTACTAAGACAACACTCTACTTTTTCAAAGAAACTAGGTGATGCTGTTCAGCTTCCCCGGCATCTCCCTGCAAGAGCATCACTTCATTCACAGAGCGTGGTGTACAAAGGACAACATCTGTGCGCAGTTTCTACTGCATTCAGAGTCCAATACTGTCCCTCATCGCAATATCTGAACAGCTTTTATCACTTTGTGATCAATCACTTCATGAACACAAATATATATCAAAAAAGTAAAGGCAACTTCACAACAAAGCCTTTTTTTGGCAAAAATCTAGTTGGTCTAATACAGATATCACACCTCAACCACGAGTTCTTATTCCTTTCACAACAAAGAGACACTTGTTGATATAACCAAAACACGTATTTCAGAAAAAGTTGGGGAAGTGTCTTTACTGTTTTACAAGCAAATCTCAAGGCAATTTCTCAACTTGTATTTATTTATCAGTGTAGAGTGATGAGGCTACAGAGCTAGTTTCTTCAGTAAATCCCCAGAGACCTACACGCAAGCAAGATGATGCATCCAAGTGTTTGTTTGCTACTTGTGGGACGCTTCTGTCTAGCCACAGATTAGTGGCAGTATTTTAAATTTGACACAGTAAGAGGTGAGCCATAAAAGAATGACAGCAGAAGAGAAGAGAAGAGAAGAGAAGCCTGAAAGCTCATGCCATTAACACCCAAAGGGCTGTCTCAAAACAGCTTCTGCAGTACAAAAACCCAAGTGCTCAGAAACAGGCTGCTTGACGCCTGCTGTTTAACAAGGATGAGGACCACGAGTTGTGTATTTACACGGCCATAATAAAAAGGTGAAAGGTATAAATAAGATACCCTAGAGACCATTCACACAAAGGTGCAGTTCTGTGCCTATAAGGAAATGCCCCTTTTCAGTTTTAATGATTTGTCGGAAGAGACAAATTGAGAGGGCATCAGAAATGCTAACGCTTTAAATGTCAACATTGGGACAAAAACATCTATGAAACTGTCATGGACTTTACATTCCTCGTCTATTCATGGAGGCTGGCCTGGGACCCCCACAGGCAGGGCATGAGTTGTGTAGTTGTGCCCGGAGGTTGGGAACTGGGGGGCAGAGCTGTGACATGGGCAGTGGAGGGTCACATACAGCTCCTTTGCAGGCCAGATCCGGCCCCTGAGCTGTATTTTGCCCACTCAGATGCAGGCTGCAAACACTCCAGGGATTGTTATAAATGTCTTCCTCATCTGTTCATTTGGCCCGAGAATGAAAACAGACCCACTGCAACATTTTGTTTACTTGTCAAGTTTTTACATATTAGCAAGACCCTGCACTATGTACATCTGGGTAGGCAATTATTTGGGCTGGAGGGTTACTTAAGGAGGTTTGGTGAGCTGGTGAGGGTCAGGCAATTGATCCTATCTGGCCTGGGCCCATCCACCGTGCACCCACCACTGGGGGCACTGGACAGAATGGGCAGCCCGGGTCTTCAGAATGGGCAGCCCAGGACCCCCATGGCCAGGGCATACTCAGCCAGATGGATGGGATGGGGCCGCAGGCCAGTAGGGAATAGCATCCGGGTGTGGGACAGGCAGGCGAGGCTAGGATTGCAAGGCAATGACAGCATGGGCCTATGGCAGAGCCACAATGTGAGGACCAGAGGGCCAGATAAAGTCCCTTTACAGGCTGTATCTGGCCCACGAGCTGTATTTTGCCCACTCTGATGCAGACTGCAAACACTCCAAGGGACTCCGATACATTGCTAAAGCCTGGCAGAAGGAGGTGACTAAGAGCAATTCCTAAATGTAGCAGTGACCAAAACAGCTCTCTTTCACACGCGATCAAAAGCAAACACACACACACACACACACGTTTCCAACCTCCAGACACAACTACACAACTTGCATCTAGAAATGAAGCCCCCTGCACCAGCAAAAGCTCCAATTGCCTGGTCAAAAGCATATCTGTTTCACAACACCAGCTATCACAACAACTCCTCCCTGGATCTCCACCATCACTGAAGAAAGAATCTAGTTCAAAGCCCAATATTATCCTCCATGAGAAAGATCCTGGCTGCCTACAAATTCACCTATCACAAGAGGTTCACTCAACAGCAAACGGTATTATGAACATGCTATGGGAAGCACAACAATGACAACAGGCCCAGCCTATGGATCTCACACCCTCAAAAAGAAAACTGCCACAGGCATCCCTATAGAAGTTGAGCCCAACTCTTCAACCAAGTTTCAAGAACCCAAAATGCCCTATCTTGCACCCTCACAAAAGCTCTTTAAACTGCAAAGTGATCAGGCTCTCTCTCTTATAGGTCAGGAAGGAAGAGGGTAGCAGCGTGCATCTATTTTAAGTACCTGGAAAGCCCTTATATCATATAAAAACCTAAACAGGTTCAATTGTCAAAGGCAGCCTCACTGGCAGAAGAGGGAAATGGTAAAATTAGACTTCCCGGGCATCTGTGCAAAGGGCTGTCCAACTTGGAAGTAATTGCGAGGGGAGTCGGATCTAAAAAAAGCTCGAGCCAGGAGGCTGAAAACAATGTTGAAAATAACAATTCTCATGGCTCTACAACCCAGATGCTGGGAAACCTTTGCCTTATCTGCACACATGGAAAAAAAAAAAAAGCACCGTCAACAAGACAGCAGATGATTGTATTTCCTGTTTGCTTGCAAAACACCCAAAACTTCAGAGACCCAACAAACTTTTAGACATCAAAACCAGACATCAGCACTACCCCGAGACTGTGTGTGTTGTGTAAAACACCACAAATTAACCCTGAACATTTATCTTCACATTCACCTCCTCAGGAACACGCTGATATAGGACAACTGAGGAACAGAAACATAGCCTTATTTTTGGTTAGAAAAAGCCGTCTATTCAGAAATGGCAGACAGGCAGGCAAGCTGGTGATAACTGCAAGAAGAGGCCGTTAGGGTACCAACTGAGTTATGAACAATCTGTAAGTGTTGCATTTGCTTCCATTACTACTAAAAAGGGGAGGAAAGAGCATTCAAATTTTGCTTTCCAGACTTGTACACCGTGTACTGCTAAGATAATGGATACAGACAAACCCAGTGGCTCCTAACATAGCCCATGAGACCACTGTAAGTGGTTTAGGGCAGCGGTTTTCAATAGAGGTGCAATGGTACATCGGTCCATATTGTATTCGCATCAATAAAAGGAAAATTGACATTATCAGCATGTGGCTTTTTTTGACTGATGTGGCTGATAACGTCACTGATAAATGCTGTGTGCATAAGCACAGCTGCAGCATGTGCACGGCCAGGAGTGCAGCACAGCTGACCTCTTTAACCCATTCTTCACCTCCGTTTTCTTGTGCAGGGACTGGGATTTCCCCGCTGTGATGCCAGACAGACTCGAGGGGAACACCTCCAGACCTCAGGTTGGGGAGGACCGGGTTAGAGAGCTTCTGGAGGGGCTGGACGTGTTCAAGTCAGCGGGTCCAGATGCTCTCCACCCCAGGGTGTTGAGGGAGCTAGCTGGGGTTATTGCAGGGCCCTTGGCATGGCTTTACGAGCATTCATGGTGCTCGGGCCAGGTGCCAG
>NW_017729008.1:43525686-43526533 GCF_001723915.1 Gavialis gangeticus | reverse complement strand
GACCTAAACCTGTTCAGCCTTCACAAGAGAAGGCTGAGGGGGGACCTGGTGACTGTCTATAAACTCACTAGGGGGGACAAGAAGGGTTTGGGGGAGACACTGTTTCCCCTAGCACCCCCTGGCATGACAAGGAATAACGGACACAAATTATTGGAGAGTATGTTTAGATTAGACATCAGCAAGAACTACTTCACAATTAGGGCGGCTAGGATCTGGAACCAACTTTCTAGGGAAGTGGTGCTGGCTCCTACCCTGGGGGTCTTTAAGAAGAGGCTTGATGACTACCTGGCTGGACTCATTTGAGTCCAGTTTTTCTCCCGCCCAGGCGGGGGGTCGGACTTGAAGATCTACAAGGTCCCTTCGACCCGACTTCTATGATTCTATGAACTTGGAAAGCAGCATCCAACCAGTAAGTCTGTTGGGAGGGAGAGAGAGGGAAAGCGGGGCAGACAGAAGCCCCCATGATGAGGGAGGGAGGCTGGGGCAGGAGCAGGCACTGCCCAGCTGGGGCAGGGCGCAGGAAGGAGATGCGAGCTGCTTGCCCAGGGGGCAGGGATGGGGTGGGGGGTGTAGCTCCCGCTGTTGCATGCTCCCTGGAGGAGGCACAGGGGGCATGTGCCCCACTAGATCTGCATGCAGGGCAAGGGTGGGCTGCCCACTGTAGGCTGGGTCTGGCATCAGGCTCTTCCCAGCGGGGGAAGGGGGGTTGGGCTGGAGCTGCATTCAGGGCAGGAAGCAGCAGTGTTGGGAAGTGGGGTTATAGGGTGGGCTAGTCACCCCAAAATTTGCTGTAGTTCCCCTGTAACCTCCTTCCAGTACCGCTGCAGCCCACCCCAAGTGCAGCCCT
>NW_017729008.1:43522262-43525166 GCF_001723915.1 Gavialis gangeticus | reverse complement strand
CTCCCAACAGACTTATCAGCCAGATGCTGCTCTCCAAGCTGCCAGGTTGCATACTGGCAATCAGATAGGTATTGGCCAACATGGCTCGTTAATATACAGCCATCGGTATCGGCCTAAAGAAGTCTTTGTCTGCGCACTCCTAATTTTCAACCATTTTCATTTGTGGACCCCTTCGGAAATTTCAAATGGAGGTGCAAACCCCTTTAAATAGTAAGTGTGGGTATTCACATACTTGTGATTGATCATAGCCATCTTTTGTAGACTGCTTAGACATAATCTGTGGACTCCCAGGGGTCCACATATCGCAGGTTGAAAACCACTGCTCTAAGGCAGCATTTCTCAACCTGTGGGTCACAACCCAAAAATGCGTTGCAATAATATATGAAAGGGCTGCAAACAAAAACTTTAAAAATGGATCAACAAAAGTGATCCTTTAAAAGAGAAAATCGTGGGAAACTGCAGCTTGTCAGAGCCTGCAAGGGGCTCCCCGGGGCTCCCCATGCCCCACACCCTCTCCCCCGCCTTACCCCCTACCCCACACACTGGGGGGCTGGGGCCTAGCAGCAACGGGTCAGGAGTGAGGAGCACACTGCGCTGGGACTGGCCAATGTTTACAAATGGGTCCCAATACAAAACAAGCTGAGAACCACTGCTCTAGGCAATTAAGTTGCAAGGACTAGAAGAGCCTGTTGTTTTGTTGTAAAAAGTTTGCAATGCTGATTTTGAAAAATCCCTATGAAAATTTGTGTGTATTTCCAATCTATACAAGCCTGTTTCAACACCCCCTACATTTGGGGTTAAATTTCAACCCAATCTCTTTCACTGAATTTCAGAGTGAATGAGGGGAGGAGGGGGTCAACACTAGACTCAAAGTAAATCAGACTATGCTGCTACAAACTACATTTAATTTGACCCCTTTAAAATGCATGTAAGAACCAAACCCACACTTACACTGAGCAAATACCAAGTCATACCTCAAACCAGTTGTCAACTGCATTATGTTTTTGGTGTGGTCCATTATAGGGTGGAAGCTAGTCAAAGAGCAGTGAAAAACTAATAAATCAATATGCACTTGGGTGACAGAGAGCACTTAACTTTCGTTCTATATAAAGGACTACATTCCCTTTGTATTTGTGTTATATAGATAGAGGAGTCACAGTTTATGCAGCTCAAATCACAGAACACAGACTTACTGGCCTAGTGGTTTTGTCTTCTGTGGTTTAGATAAACTAATACTCACAGGTGGGCTGATCAGAACAGCACAAAGAATAGGTATAGCAGGTAAAACCTGAAAGGCTTTTACATCTCTCTTCAATAATCTGAGCCTATACGCATTAATTTTCCCAAATAAGTGGTCGAAAGTAAAATATGGTGATTTCTGAAGACAGTAACAGACCAATGAATGTGACAACTCAGCTAAATCCCTAGAGAAGTACAGCACTGAAGATCTGCCCCTTCATTCACAGGATACACTACTTTCTGTAGATGGAAGCTGAGAGAGCAACCAGGCAACACTCAGGGAAGCCTGGATGCTGTAACAGTTATGGAGATTTTGCTATCTGCTGGATTCATCTTGGAGAAGTTTGCTCTCATCTCTAAGCAAACAGCTGATCTCCAGCCAGTAATCATGGATACACAAATACAAGCACTCGCAGAAACCTGATTCACAGAGTTATGTTCAGGCTGTACTGAATATAAACATCTCTTGGCAGATGTGCTTAATCAAAAGCAAACAGCTCAAATATCTCAGTACTCTCAGACTGTGTGCGCATAACATAACCAAAACTCTACAAGATATTCAATTGGCAATTCTGAATGATGAATGCCAAGGAAACCTCATTTGTACAAAGAGCTGACAGCCAGACAAAATTAAAACCCCAAACCTGAGGTTGTTAATTACAAATGAATTGCCCTGTTCCAGTTGCAAGCAGACTTTATGCCACTTTGGGCATATACTATATGTTCCCAGAGCTCTTTAAATGTCAGGTCAATGGTCAAAAACAAGTTAAAGTAGGCTGTGACTAACAGCTGGCCATTTCTTGCTGGTTCAGTAGGTAAAAAGTCAAGCATTGAGACAGATTACACTCATTGCTTTTGGATTCCCTGTTTTACACAACCCACTGGACACTAAATCCTCTTATTTCAGGTTTATAATCTATGTTGCTTCTATCTTCAAAAGAGGTTGATGCATTAAGCATATGCCCAGCAGGTAACATTGCCAGATGGTCAAAGGAATTGAGGGCAAGGGGTCCAGGAGACAGTTTTATCCCCTTCTGGAACAAACCCATCTTATAAAGGCATCAGCATCCAATGGACAAAGCACACAACTGAGGGTCAGGATTCAAGGCCAGCCTTTGAGCCACCTTGAGCAAATGACCGACCAGCTCAGTGCCGCAGTTTCATCACCTCCAGGATACAGGCTAATATTGGGTATTTGGACATTTATGGATAAGACGTGCCATATAACTAAGCATTAGAAATAAAGAGGGTGAGTGAAAAGCTACTGCTCCTTGCTTGAAGGGAAGTGGCTGCCTGTCAGGGGTGCGTGCTGGGGTTTCTAGCAGGGTACAGAGTCAAGTGCACCATGGTGAAAGGCCCTAGTTTCAGAAAGACCATTCCAGCCTGGCAGAAGGCAGGTGAAGCAGAAAAGCTGCAGCTCATGTTAGCATCTGGGGGGCGCAGAGGAATGCTGCCAGCTAACAAAGAGAGAGGAGAGACTTTTATGCTGGAATTTTCAAACAGATACTTGCTTCAATGCCTGCTCTCTAGCAAGGGCTTAGCAAGCATTTCACTGGAGTGCCCTAAATCCTCCTATTATACACATATGAGAACTGGCCATTTCAAACAGTGCTTCGGCACTGTATGACTCACTGCTGCACATAGTTTGCAAACTGCCAACACCAC
>NW_017729008.1:43512185-43517262 GCF_001723915.1 Gavialis gangeticus | reverse complement strand
GAAGGCAGGTGAAGCAGAAAAGCTGCAGCTCATGTTAGCATCTGGGGGGCGCAGAGGAATGCTGCCAGCTAACAAAGAGAGAGGAGAGACTTTTATGCTGGAATTTTCAAACAGATACTTGCTTCAATGCCTGCTCTCTAGCAAGGGCTTAGCAAGCATTTCACTGGAGTGCCCTAAATCCTCCTATTATACACATATGAGAACTGGCCATTTCAAACAGTGCTTCGGCACTGTATGACTCACTGCTGCACATAGTTTGCAAACTGCCAACACCACCAAAATTGACTAACCCCTCTTTATACAACATCCCCATAAGAGCCCAGCGTGTGTTCACTGCCAGCAACTGTGTACAGGATTACCATGGTTTATTAAGCACAAATAAATCCCGCACCCCGAACAGACAAAACTTGCTGAAGCTTCCATGCATTCTCTCTTTAAGAAGGAAGAATGTTATAAAATCTGGGCAGTAGCTCTTGTTCAGTCACCAACTTCCTGTGAGGTGAGGCACATGCCTCATTCAGTCATTTTTGTTACACGGCAATGACATGTATCATCTCACTGCAATACTATGAGGTTTAGTCCATTTTCAAGTCTAAGAACTCTGTAAAGCTGATATAATGTGCAGGGCATCTTCTAAAAATCAAGCTGATAGCTGAAGAAAGCTGTATTTCTATTAACTGAGGATTAACTAGCCTTCAACCCCACCTCTCTACCAAGTAGGAACTACTGTTTCCCCTATTACAGGAGTGTCAATCTCCTGTAGGCCAGATGAGTGGCACAAGGCCAGGTCCATAGGCCAGACTGGGCCTACAAAGCCCACTGCCCCCACCTCTGCATGCCAGATCCAGCGCCCGGCCCAGCTGGTCTGGGGCTGCACTGCATGAAACTATGAAACTACGAAGCCAGAGCAGGCCTCACACACAGGTCAACTCTAAGACCCAGGCACAGCACCGGGGCCAAGATGATGGGCCTCTGCAGGCAGATCTGGCCCATGGACCTCATTGTTGATACTCCTTCCTATTTCAAAGGAAAATGAACAAAAGAGTCAGATTCTCTCTGCATCCTTGGTCAAATCATACATCAGAACAGAGATAAGATGTGCCTAACGACCTGCATTCTTCTTTAATTAGCACTGAGAGTTTGAAGGGTTTGAACTAGCACTATTTTCTGTTCCAAGTGCGCCCAGTTTCTACCTAAACTCATTTCCTTCATTCCCTGAACCAAGAACTTTGTTGTTCCATGGAAGGGGGCTCGGGGGCCGCCTGGGAAGCAATTCTCAGAACTCTGCATACAAAATGCCCCTAAAAACAAACACCAGGCCTGATGTGAGCATTAATACAAAAGAATGAAAGCTAGACATGTTAACCGGGAGATGGGTTAGTGTGGGCTCTTTAAAACACTTGCACTAGAACTTGTGCAATAAACCAGCAGACAGACTAACTACAACTTTGGACAATCTAAAACCCAGACAAGATTTCGGAAAACAGTTTTCATGCGATGACATGATAAAGTGCTTTAGTTCTTTATAAATGGAAAAAAGGATCTCCTTTGACATAAGTTAGGTCAACATGCTTACCACAACTGTTACAATGAGCAACCAGCAGTTTTGTAGGCAAGTACCTTGCATGGCCACTGTGGGTTATTTTATTATGGTAACGTAAGGGAGAGGTTAGCATAGAACAAATGTTTAAGGAATGATAAGTTAGGCTGACCAAAGAACTCAAGATGACAAAGTCTAAAAATGAACTGCGTACTCCACTGCTTTATTTCATAAAGCAACCTGGAAAACCACAGATAAGCGCACCCAGGCACAAAAAACAAGCAGAAGCTCCAGTCACCAATTTACAATAGAATGGGACCAGATGACAAATCCCACCCAGACAGGCAATCAGGCTAGAAAGAACCCAAGAGATCTGGTAACTTTGCCTGGACTTGTTTATGAGAGATTGGACCAGGGAACTGAAGTTGGACCAAAAGGGTTACATGCAGCAGACAGGAAACAGATGCCCTTCTCTTTAATGCAGGGGTACAGCCAGACTTCAGGGTCCAATATTCAATTAATTATCTTCACAGAAGGCAATTCTTGACCGCCCCACTGGATCTGCACTTCCCCTTTTCATCCCACGCATTTTAAACATTTTAGGATGCATGTCTGATGATCCCACTGCACACAACAGCTGCCCTGCTTACACACCACCAAAACACACCAGCGTGGACTTTTGCATTGTTAACAGCCCTAGCCCTTGTGGAGAAAACCCCAGAGTCCTTAAGACAGCTGAACAAAGGGGAAAACAAAGCATCCATGATTGCACTGATGAATTTAGGGCTGTCTGAAATAGCAGCCACCTCAAAACAAAACCACTAGACGCCCTAGATACCTGGGTCTTTAGACACCCTAAAGTCAGTTCAGAACTAGACGCTTCAAGCAAAGGCAAAGTGCACCATCCCAAGTGCTGCTACTCTGGGCAAAGGCTGCCCTCGCTGTTAGTAGTGAGATGCAGCTTGGAGAAGCAACAAGTCCCTTTTTGCAGCACTCCATTTCAATCCAAGCAGATGTGGAAAGTGCACGCTGGAACCCAGAGTCTCCACAGGCTCCATTCACACAGAAGAGATGCCGTACTTAGCTATGCAAATTAAGTGCAGCTCTCAGACTCTTGAAGGCTGCCGATGCAGCTAGGAGTCCCCATTTTGAGCCATCTAAAGCAGGGAAAAGTTTGGCATTTAGCAAGTCTAAATCATAGTTATTTCACCCCAGCAGTCTTTCCTGCCCAGAGCAGGCAAGCTGGACCCAATGATCTCAATGTCCCTTCCAGCCCTAAACTTCTGTGAATCTTTTTCCTTGAGTTCCTGCCCACAGACACACTTACCAGAACCCAGGAAAACAATCACACTCGTGTATGCCTCCTTGGCATTTCAGCCTTCCCCTACTATTTTCAAATAAATTCCCAAGCATTTCTTCTCTTTCACAAAAGTTCAAAACACCTGAGCTAGCTAGGGAACAAATCTGGAGCAGCAGGATTATATCAGACAGGTCAGTTCCCAAAACTGACCAGAACTCCAAAAACAAACTTACCTACTCGGGGACAGTCTGGCAGAGAAGCCCCACTCACTTTCCACCTCCCCAGACAAGGAATTCAGGGAATGCCATGTGACACTTATTCCTCGGAAAGCCACAGAAGTGAACAAAACAATAAGGAACTCAAGTTTCGCTCCTTTTTCCCCTTGGAAAATGGAAGCAGCAGCCAAAGAGTTTTTGGAAACAAAAGACAGCGCAGAGAAGAGGAACCGATTACAGACCAGAGTCGATGCAGATGATGTTAAAGCACTAGTAATGACATTATTCTTAATTCAACAGGCTCCACAACAAGGGATCAAAAGAGAAGACAGACCACACTGCACACAGAGGGAGCAAACGGACACTCAAAGGCAACATCCACAACCCACCAAGGGACCAATGACAATTTGTACTGGCTCCCAGCTTGCAGATTAGCCTCTGGCTCATGTCTAGTCTAGCAAGACTGTCACTCCCTCTAAAGCGCTAGTCAGCCTGAAGATTCAGAAACCAGGAAGAGTGACTCAACCTCACCGATCAGTTTAGAAGAGCCCAACGTGCAACTCGTAAGGTTTGTAAAAGTAGCCAAAAACTGCCACCGATCTACCATGCAACATGAATGCCAGATTCAGAGAGATGTTTCAGGAAGCAGGCAACAAAAATAAATAATTAAAACCTGGCCTTCTACTTCTCCAGTGAAAGGCAGGGGAGCCAGCTAAGCAGGGAAAAATTATCTGACTTATCAAAAAGTACAGAGGAAGAAATTCTAACCCAACAGAAATGCACACTCAGGTTCCTGGGTATATTTCCTCCCTTTTGACCACCATAAAAACTGTCCCAAATAAAAGGAATCTTCCCTTTCCCGTCTTCAGTTCAGAAAGTCCGCTTTGCTAGGAACCGCTGATATCAAGAAGTAGAACTTTGCCAACCAGAAACAGGAATTTCTTTGGCAAAATCAAAAGATCCTGGCTGTGGGATAAACCATTAAAGAAAAGCTCTTGACTGCAAACAGTAGAGGAAATGAAGTCTCCCCCTGCTGTCACAATTCAGAGCAGTTCCACAGAACCAAATGTACAAGAGTAAAGTTCCTAGTCGGAAAAGTACTGGGGTGGAGTCCAGAAGTGATATGTTGTGACACCTGATCTGTTTATCTGGATATCAGGATAAAGAAAGTTTCCCATAATAACAGACGGGAAATGGAACTTTCTTACTATTTTATGGGGAATGCACCTGGCTACAATACAGGGCAAAAATTAACTTGCTTTGCTCCATTTCTTCAGCTGCCTGTTTTATTACTTTCTGAACACAACTTGTCTATTAGCAAACTTTATTTTTGTTTCTATTTTGAAGTCCAGATCCTAACCAGCTGGAACATACTGAAACACATGCCTGTCCACTGTCGATACCTGTGCAAAAAGATTACTGGATTTCTAAACTTCCACTATTAAGTGTGGGTCAAGGATTTTCCATTATTAAGTGTGGGGCAAGGTGAGATCTTTTAATTAGCCCAATGGCCTGGTTGGGATAGACTCAGACAAGCGTTTGGATACCACAGTGCCCTTCCTCAGGTCTTTACTGTCAAGTGCACAACTATCAAGTACACAACGTGGCCCGATAGAGAAGAAAGTCAGCGCCAAAGCCCTGCCCTCTCCAGGAGCAGGGAGAGACAGTAAAACTACCACCTGCCGCCCACTCCCTTTACATTGTGCCGCTCCCTTCAGGTGATGAGATTGGAAACCCCCTCCCACCAGGGATACTCTCCTTCCGCCTTTTCTGGAGGGTGGGGGGGAAAAAGAAGAGGCAACTGATCCCAAACAAGGAAGATGCCCCTAAAGCACCAACCCCTCCCACCCAGGGATACTTTCCTTCACCACCTTTTGTGGATGAGGGGGAAAAGAATAAGAGGCCACTAACCCCAAGTGGGGTGGGGGGTGCAAGGGGGAGCCCCTAGAACTCTGACTCTCGTCCCTACCTAGGGATACTTCCCATCCCTGCCCTCTGTGGAGGGGGGGGGGGGGGGGGGGG
>NW_017729008.1:43511659-43512148 GCF_001723915.1 Gavialis gangeticus | reverse complement strand
GGACCCTGAAAAAAAGGAGACAGGGTTGTTAACTCCTATGGAGTGGAGAGAGATTAGCAGGAATCTGGGAAATGATAATGAGCCAGGAAATCAGTGAGTCCCTCAGTACTGCCTGAATAGAAACGCCGCTGCCTTCCTCCTGCAGCTGGTTTTAAAGTTTGGGTGGAGAGGCAAATATCCCCAACTCGGGGAAACCTCTAAAATACCAACACTTCCACTCAGGGATACTTCCTTTCACTTTCTATGGAAGAGAGAAAGATAGAAAAAAAGAGAGGCAATTATCCCCAACTAGGGAGAAGCCCCTAAAATTCCACCCCCAACACTTTTCTTCCCTGCCTTTTGTAGAGGGTGAAAAGGGGGAAATTAACTCCAACTGGGGTGAGGAGAGCCCCTAACACATCACCCCTCCTGCCCAGAGTGGCAATTAACCCCAACTGGGGGAGCCCCTAAAACACCACCCCTCCCCCCTAGGGATACTTTCCTTGCCTG
>NW_017729008.1:43510015-43511644 GCF_001723915.1 Gavialis gangeticus | reverse complement strand
TTGCAAAGGGGGAATTAACCCTAACTAGGGATGAACCCCTAAAATGCCACCCCCCCCACCCGGGAGGCAAATATCTACATCTGGGCAGATGGGGAAAGCCACTAAATCATCTCCCCTCCCCCCTAGAGACGCTTTCCTTCCCTGCCTTCTGTGGGGGGGTAGGGGGAAAGAGGCAAATCATCACAACTTAGGGGAGGCCTAAAACACTCCCCCCAGGAGGCAATTAACCCCAACTGAGAAAATACAAGAAGCCCTTAAAAATCTAACCCTCCCCCTGATACTTTCCTTCCCTGCCTTCTGTGGAAGGCCAAAAACAGGGGGCAAACTGGGGAGGACCCCCAAAATACCACCTCTCCCGCCCAGGGAAGCAAAAAAAAACCCAACTGGGAGGGATGGGGGAAGCCCATAAAACTCTAACCCTCCCCGCCAATACCTTCCTTCCCTGCCTTTTGCAGAGAGGGAAAACAAGGGGGAATTAACCCCAATTTAGGGGGAGCCCTTAAAACACCCCCCTCCTAGCCAGGGAGGCAAATAACTCCAATTGGGGGATGGGAGAAGCCCCTAAAACTCCAGCCCCCCATACTTTCCAGGGGGGAAGAAGCAAATAACCCCAACTGGGGGGGAAGCCCCTAAAACATCTCCCCTCAATATTTTCCTTCCCTGGCTCCTGTGGGGGGGAGGGAAGGGGAGTAGTAAATAACCACAACTGGGGGGGAGCACCTAAAACTCCAGCCCCTCCCTCCCAGGGATACTTTCCTTCCTTGCCTTTTGCAGAAAGGGAAAAAGGGGAATTAACTCCAACCAAGGGGGAACCCCATAAACACCCCCCTCCCACCTAGGGAAGCAACTTACCCCAATTAAGGGGGATGGGAGAAGCCCCTAAAACACCCCCTTCCCCCTAGGGATACTTTCCTTCCCTGCCGCCTGTGGAGAGAGAAAGGGGGGAAATAATGCCAGCTGGGGGGTCCCCTAAACACCACCTCCCCACCCAAGGAGGCAAATACTCCAATTGGAGTTGGAGTTTTAAGGGTTTATTCCATCCCCTCTCCCCCACCATCCCTCATGAGTAAAGGGGGAAAAAAGAGAGGCAAACAACCCCAACTAGGGAGGGGGGAGCACCTAAAACACCCCCTCCCCCCAGGGATACTTTCCTTCCCTGCTTCCTGTATAAGGGAAGGGGAAGAGGGAAATCACCCCAACTGGGAGGGAGCCCCCTAAAACCCCCTTCCCCTCCAGGGAGGCAAATAACCCCAATGGGGGGGCAGAAGCCCCTAAAATTCCAACCCCCCTGTATTTTCCTTCCCTGCCTCCTGTGTAATGGAGGGGGGGAAGGGCCAAATCACCCCAACTTGGGGGGAGCCCCTAAAACCCCCTCCTCCCAGAGATACCTTTGTTCCCTATCTCCTGTCTAAGGGAAGGGGAAGATGGAAATCACCTCAACTGGGGGGGAGCCCCTAAAACAACCACCTGCCCTCCCCACGAGAGGCAAATACCCCCAATGGTGGGGGGGGAGAAGCCCCTAAAACACCCCACCCCCCTTGGGATATTTTCCTTCCCTGCCACCTATGGAGGGGGGGAAGAGGGAAATGACCCCAACTGGGGGAGCCCCTAAACCTCACCCCTTACCCA
>NW_017729008.1:43504617-43505015 GCF_001723915.1 Gavialis gangeticus | reverse complement strand
GGGTGGGAAGAGGGAAATGACCCCAACTGGGGGAGCCCCTAAACCTCACCCCTTACCCATGGAGGAATATACCCTCAACTGGGGGGGGGGTCAGGAGAAGCCCCGAAAACACTCCCCCCGCCCAAGGATACTTTCCTTGCCTGCTTCCTGTGTAAGGGAAGGGGAAGAGGGAAATCACCCCAACTGCGGGAAATCTCCTAACCCCCCCTTACCCATGGAGACATATACCCTCAACTGGCCGGGGCGGGGAGGAGAAGCCCCTGAAACTCCAAGCCCCCCCCCCCACTTTCCTTCGCTGCTTCCTGTGTACGAGGAATGAAAGATACAAACAATCCCAACTGTGGGGGAGCCCCTACACCCCCCTCCCCCAGGGATGCTTCCTCCCCGAGCCATTTATG
>NW_017729008.1:43498577-43504606 GCF_001723915.1 Gavialis gangeticus | reverse complement strand
CTCTGCCTCCCTGATCCCCCTCAGCCTACTCACCGCAGGGCGATGGGGGATCAGAGCCACTCATGCTCAGGGCGGATGGGGGATCAGAGCCAGGAGGTCCGAACATGGACGGTAGCAAGGCTGGGACCAAACGGGCAAGGCAGAGGTCCAGAAGCTCGCACAGGTTGTCGCTGGTACAAATCCAGGAGGAAGTAGGAGTGGTTTTATAGTCCTCGTGCCAGGGGCTTGGGGTTCCCATAGCTTCCTCCTGGTCACTGAACTCCCCACCTTGGTGCTCGTGGGTGGGCTGGGGCTGATGCCTGACCACCTGCCTCATGGTAGTCTGGACTTTCCTCCACCTGCTTTCTTGGCTGTGCTGGGTTCAAATCCTGTGGGCTCAGCTGGGAATCTGCTTTGGTTTCTGTTGGGGAGCTGGGAATTGCTAATGGACATCATCTTGCTTTGCTCTGATGATGCAGCCCTGGCACCCCGGAGCGCTGCCATTGCTTGAGGTCCCTACGTGCTACAGCTGCACAAAAAAGTACCGTATTTATTTGCATACCACGTGCCCCGAAAGGAGACCCACAGCTTGTCTGGGGAAGGCAGAAAGTTATCCAAGCTGTTCAAAATGAATCTCCTTGTTTAAGAGACCCCTCCTCACCTCCAGTTTTCACTCACTGATTTGTGGGGAAAAGGGGAACGTGGTAGGCAGATAAATAAGGTAATCAGAGAGGAGCCTCTTGGGAACATGGATGAGGAGGCATATTTGTGAGGGGGAGAAACAGCTGTGGTATCTGGGAACTTGGGATGCATTAACCCCATCGTGCCTGTGCCCCCCACTCATATCCTGATGGCTGCTGACTGACAGCAGCCCCCGCGCTGGTTCACTTCCCGGTGCCATCCCTTAAAACTGGTCCCCAAACTGCTTCTTTCTATCTGGGGGGCAGGGACAGGGTGGTTACCTGGTGCAACCACCGGGGGCACCGTGCTGTACCACCCCAGCCGACACCTGTTTCCTCCCCCTGGGCAGGTCTAAGGAATGCCCCACGCTGCTGGGACGTGATCCAACCCCTGCTCTGCGCCGTCTACATGCCCAAGTGTGAGGATGGCAAGGTGGAGCTGCCCAGCCAGACCCTGTGCCAGGCCACCCGCGGGCCCTGCACCATTGTGGAGCGGGAGCGGGGCTGGCCCGACTTCCTCAAGTGCGGTCTGGACCGGTTCCCAGAAGGCTGCCCGGTAAGGAGATGCCGACCCCTGGGCACATGCCAACGCACCTGCCCAGTGCTGACCGTCCCACCCTGCCCTGATGCGTCCACCAGGCCATGGGGGCAGCAGAGCCGGGCTGGCAAGGTCTCAAGAGGCCACGTCTAATCCAGCTCCTTGCTCCCATCTGAACCATCCTAGAGAAAGGCATGTCCAGGGGTGGAGTGCAGTCGCATCCCCCTTTGATTTCTGCTCCCCCAAACTTTAAAACCAGCTGCCTGGGAGGGGTAGAGGGGTAGAAGCATTTCTATTCAGGCAGCGGGGAAGGAGCCATTAACTTCGGTTCACTGTCATCTCCCTAATTCCTGCTAATCTCTTGCCACTCTATAGGTGTTAACAACCCTCTCTGCTTTTTAACTGTCTTGATGTTTCACTAATCAAACTATCCTTTCTTCTGTAATGCTGCTGTCTGTTAGCCCTTCCTAGTAATGTCTCTCTTCTATTTCACAGTCCTGCAGGCTGTTTCTAGCCCTAATTAAAAACCTTAACTCAGGCGTGGTCATATGAGCTCATGGGTAAAAATGACTGACAGTGAAGCATTGGAGGTACGGTCAAGATGCCCAAGAAGGCTAGATTTTGTTTTATGAAACTGAACAAGAGATGTTCATTTAACTATGATGACTACAGGACTAATGGCACACAATATCTTCTGACTGTTTTTCACTGTATGTGTTGTTTTTTTTAAAACGTTATATATAGTCTTGCAAATGAGTGCATGTTCCAATAGTTATATTTGGTTTTGCTTTGACCCTAAACTAAATAATATAGAGCTGTTCCCCTTGCATATTAGTAAAGCTTCTAGTTTCTCTTTAACTGGAGAAAAATAGGTGCCATGTTACATGTGATGAAGTGCCACACCATCTGCACCCCCCTTTCCAAAATCCTACATCTGCCCCTGGGTGTATCTCACCTGCTTTTAAAAGTGATGGGGAGTCCAGAGTCCCCTGGAGAACCTGCTCCAGCACTGAGCTGCCCTCAGAGGGGCAAAAATCTCCCTGATATCCAATCTCAACCTCTCTCGTTACAAGTTGAGCCCATGGCTCCTTGTCCTGTCCTCTGTGGCCACAAGAGCAGACCATCGCTGTCTTCTGTACAACCATCCTTTATGTCTTTTGAAGATGGTCCAGTCCC
The DNA here is from genome assembly GCF_001723915.1 of Gavialis gangeticus. Taxonomy (NCBI): domain Eukaryota; kingdom Metazoa; phylum Chordata; order Crocodylia; family Gavialidae; genus Gavialis; species Gavialis gangeticus. The sequence continues at coordinate 43,502,233 of NW_017729008.1, read as the reverse complement.
TCCCCGGTCATCTCCAGCCTTGCTAACCCTTTGCCCCCACCTCTGTCTCCGTCTGCCCCCCAGAATGAGGTGCAGAACATCAAGTTCAACAGCTCGGGGCAGTGCGAGGTGCCGCTGGTGCGGACGGACAACCCCAAGAGCTGGTATGAGGATGTGGAGGGCTGCGGCATCCAGTGCCAGAACCCGCTCTTCACTGAGAGGGAGCACCACGAGATGCACGTCTACATCGCCGCCTTCAGCTCTGTCACTATCTTCTGTACCTTCTTCACCCTGGTGAGTACCAGGGCTGGGGTATGGTTACTGCAGGGCTGGGAGAGGATGTCCAGGGTTGTTGGTCTTGGGAGGGGACTAGATGGGGTGATGCGTTGGCTTAGAGTATGCCCTGGTGGCTGGTTAGAGCTGGTGCTGCCTCTACTCCCGAGCACAGGGCAATTGTCTTATTTTATCACCTACAACATGCACGTCCCACCCAAAAACCAGCTGCTGGACATTTTTGTGCACATTATGTGCAGGGCATATATTTCTGCCATTTCAGGGAGCAGAAGCAGGCTCTGCTTCCTCACTGCTGCTACTGAGTTACTTACTACAAGGGAAGATCTTTGTTCCTCCATTCTGTCTTTTGAAAACGTGTGGATTATATTCTGGGGCGTGTTGTATGTGAGGAATACGGTATATTGCCCCAGCCCTTCTGCTGACCCCTCTCCCGCTTTTGCCTCCCCTTCCCCTACTCCCCGCCAGGCCACATTTGTCGCTGACTGGAAGAACTCAAACCGCTACCCAGCTGTCATCCTCTTCTACGTCAATGCCTGCTTCTTCGTGGGCAGCATCGGCTGGCTGGCCCAGTTCATGGACGGGGCCCGTGGTGAGATTGTGTGCCGGGCCGATGGGACCATGAGGCTGGGTGAGCCCACGTAAGTACCCCTGCCCCTGATCCTCCTTCATTCTCCATGGTGCTACCCTCGGGGGGGTGCTGTGCACACCCATCCCATGGGCATGTTCCAGGCAGCGTCAAGGCAGGGGGAGACCGGTGGCACTGGGGATCTGGGCACAGCCCCCAGTGAGACCAGATCATGGCTCTAGGGTGTTCTAGGTTGCTCTGTCACCTCAGTCCAGTAGGGAATACTCTGGCTGCTGCCATATGCTGGGCTGGATACCATACTTCATTGAATACAACGCTCCCCTTTCCCCCAAAAAACAGCTGCGGAAATTGGTGTGTGTATTATATGTGAGAAATATGGTAAGAGCAGGTTCTACCGCTTACCTGGTGAAATGGGGCATAAAATCTGCAGCCATCCCCAGGGAGCAAAACAATGAACAGGCTCAGCTCCCTCTCTGCAGCTACTCATTTACTTCCTGCAAGGAAAAATCTTTCTTTCCTTCCTTCTGCCTTTCAAAAGCAAGATGTGTATTATATTCTGGGGTGCGTGATATACAAGAAAAGATGGTATAGCTGCAAGGAACCAATCTCAGTGCAGTGGGGCATGGAGATGGACCCCCGCAGTCCTTTCTTTATAGGGCTCATTGACATCTCCCCCTCCCCTCCAGGTCTAACGAGACGCTGTCCTGCGTGATCATCTTTGTCATCGTCTACTACTCACTGATGTCGGGCGTGATCTGGTTCGTCATGCTGACCTATGCCTGGCATACCTCCTTCAAGGCCCTGGGCACCACCTACCAGCCACTGGTGGGCAAGACCTCCTACTTCCACCTGGTCACCTGGTCCATCCCCTTCGTCCTCACTGTCGCCATCCTAGCTGTGGCACAGGTACGGGACAGCTGACCCACCCCCCTGTTGACCTCTCTGCCCTGCCTGGGTAGCAGGGACCTTTCCCAGGCTTCCTCAGTGCCTCTAGCAGCTCTTGGCAGGGTGCTGTGCAGCCTCTTCAGCTGCTGGATGCCTACATGCTCTCGTTTTGCAACCTGTGCCATTCCTGGTAAACAAAGGAGACCAAGTGGGAGGACGAGCTGTGTGCAAACCTGCCTGTTGCTGCAGCTACTTCCTTTTGAAAGCCCCTCCTGCCACGACGGCAGACGTCCATGTGCTCACTGTGTAAGCAGGACCAGGGGTGACTCTGGAAATCATGGCAGGTTTGCTACAAAACTAGCGGTGTCTGGTCTCGCTTCTCCCCTATGCACTGACTCGGTTGCCGCCCTCTCGTAGGTGGGCTTAGTGTTTTCTGGCTCCTCGTGCCCCCCCCCCCATTTCATGCCTTTCCTGCACCAGTGCATCTCCAGGGAGACACCCCAGGGCCCTTCCCACCCCCTCCCAGTGCCAGGGGCATCTGCCAAACTCTGGCATCTCATAGGGTGGATCCTTTGCCCCATGGCCCTGCACAAGGTCCCTGTGTGCTGACAGCCCGGCCTGTGCTCTGGAGACCTCCAGCTCAGCAGGAAAGAGTCTTGCGGGAGCTTCTTCTCTCCCCTGGGGCAGGAGAAGGACTGAGCCCAATGACTCTGCTCCCTACCAGGTGGACGGCGACTCTGTCAGTGGCATCTGCTTTGTGGGATACAAGAACTATCGCTACCGGGCTGGCTTCGTGCTGGCCCCCATCGGCCTGGTGCTGATCGTGGGGGGCTATTTCCTCATCAGAGGTGGGTGCGTGGCAACGTGGGGGGGCGAGGGGAGTTGAACATGGACCCTACAATGCCAAATCAGGGGGCTCTTAAGGCCTGAGCTCCAGGAAGAGATCCCTGAGCGGGCAGCTGTAGTAGGTTGTTATCCTAGTGTATGAATGAGCCACTAGAGAGAGACAAAAGGGAGCAGCCAGGACCATCCACAGCGGTGTCGGGTCTGGTGTGGGAGCATCCCAAGGGAGGGCCAGTAGGGGGGCCTGTCCCCATTGCCTTACAATAGCAGAGGTGTCCCAGAGCCTCGCCCCGGGGCTCAGCCAGTAAGGGCCAGTTCAGGCACAGCAGGTTCTCTACTCTGATTGGCCAAGCCCACGGGTGCTGGAGATGGGCTGCTGTGTGCGAGTGGGTGAGACCTGCTTGCCGTTCCCTGCTCCACAGCCCCGGGGCTTGAGCCTCTGCTGGCCCCATGCCCCTGCCCAGCCTGACCTCGACCCTATCTCTCACTCCAGGTGTCATGACTCTGTTCTCCATCAAAAGCAACCACCCCGGGCTGCTGAGTGAGAAGGCGGCCAGCAAGATCAACGAGACCATGCTGCGGCTGGGTGAGCGGCAGACCGAGGGTGGCTGCCCTGGGCGGGGGTCTTCCAGAGCCCCCAGCAGAGTGGGCACAGGTTGGGGTAGGAGATGCCTGGGGAGCCCAGCCTGGCAGAGCCCTGAGCTTCAAAAGACCCCAGCAAGGGGGTGTTAGCTCAGGGCTTCGTCCCAGTGCAGGTGGGAGGTGGTATCTCTTTCATGGTGCCAGGGCTGCCCTGCTCCACCCTAGAGGTGGCTGCACTCAGCCGCAGCCAGTGATCCCTGGGCACGGGTTACCCAAGTGCTGAAAGGTGCAGCAACAACCAATGCAATGCTCAAATGAAATATCCTGGGGAGAAACATGTGCCCTTGTTTTCCCCCCACACCCCCCTCGCTGTCTGGTCTCAGCTTAAGTGACCCGCCTGCCCTCCCACCACAGGCATCTTCGGCTTCCTGGCCTTTGGCTTCGTCTTCATCACCTTCGGCTGCCACTTCTACGACTTCTTCAACCA
>NW_017729008.1:43491452-43493577 GCF_001723915.1 Gavialis gangeticus | reverse complement strand
CTTTGGCTTTGTCTTCATCACCTTCGGCTGCCACTTCTACGACTTCTTCAACCAGGCCGAGTGGGAGCGCAGCTTCCGGGAGTACGTGCTGTAAGTCAGAAGCACCCGGGCCCACCTGCCACGCGGAGATCCCAGGGCCGCTGCTCTGGGAAGGCTGTAGTGCAGGGCTAGTCAGGGAGAAGTCACCTGGGAGGGAGCTCCAGAGGTCACATCCAGTCCAACCCCTGCCTGGGGCAGGATCAGGCCTCTCCAAACCAGCCCAGACAAACCCATTGTCCAACCTCTGAGCAACACGACAGTCACCCCTGACACTGCACAAGAGCTCACGCCCGAACCTGCCACAGGCCGAGCAGGGGGACCACGGCAGCCAGCGTCCTGCTTCTTTAAAGGTTGTTAATATAGTCCCAGGAGGTCCCAGGAAGAGGGCCATGCTCACACTACAGAGAAAGGCAAAGACCACCCCCCCAGTCTGTACCAAGCTGACCATGGGGTAAAATTCCTTCCTGACCCCAAATATGATATCTGAGTAGAAGGGCAAGACCCTTTAGCCAGCAACTTCCAGGTTTAAGTCCCTGCAGGAGCACTGGCACAGCCCAGTTGCCACCCCCAGCCTGGGCTGCAGCCAGCACCGGTGCCTCTGGGAAAAGTTTAAAAACACCCTGACACATGTAGCAACAGGAAGGGAAAAATTTCCCTCCTAGCCCCATGCAGCAACTAGCAAAACCCAGAAGCCTGGGAAATGCCCGTAGCAAAGCACGGGCATGGCTACACTTAGAGCATCCCCGGCCAGTGGCTGTCCACTCTCTCCTTGAACTCTCCAGTGAGTCCACCCTCGTCCCCGGCCCTGCTTCCCCACAACCTTGCCCATCACTGTGGCATCTGGGCAGGGGTGGGGGCCAGGGTGAGACATGCAGTTCCTGTATTCCTGAGCCTGAGTCCTGGAAGCAGCTGCTCCCCTGTTCCCCTGAGCAAGGAGATGAGTTGCCCCCGAGGTGCAGGCTTGCTCCCCGTCTCCAGGGGGTCTCTGGCCCCAGGCACCCGGCACATTGTCTGTGCAACACAGTGCTTGTGTTTCTCATGCAGGTGTGAGGCCAATGTGACAATCGCCACCCAGACCAACAAGCCAATCCCCGAATGCGAGATCAAGAACCGGCCCAGCCTGCTGGTGGAGAAGATCAACCTCTTCGCCATGTTCGGCACTGGCATCTCCATGAGCACCTGGGTGTGGACCAAGGCCACGCTCTTGATATGGAGACGCACCTGGTGCAGGTAGGCCCGGCTGCTCTGGTCCTTCCCCCTTGGACCTGCTGGTTCGAGGCTGAAATATGTTTGCAAAGTTGGCTGGGGGCCACTTTCCCACTGCTCTTGGGCTGCAGAGAGCTGGGAGGGGCTCTCAGGTGTGGGTAATTGCGGAGGCCATCCAGCTTCCCCCATGGCCAGCTGGAGGAGGTAGCAGCCCAGAGCCCAGGGGCTGGAGCAAGTCAACAGGGGAATGACGGGGAGGCCAAAATGCCCTGTCCCTGCCTCTGAACCCCGTGGCTGTGGCCGCAGCTGGGCAGTCACGAGCAAGCTAGCCCATGCCAAGGGCAGGCCAGGATCTGGCCACACTGTGCTACTGCCCTGGCCCACAATGTGTGTCCTCCTCCTGCCCGCAGGCTGACTGGGCAGAGTGATGATGAGCCCAAGCGCATCAAGAAGAGCAAGATGATCGCCAAGGCCTTCTCCAAGCGCAAGGAGCTGCTGCACAACCCCGAGCAGGAGCTGTCCTTCAGCATGCACACCGTCTCGCATGATGGGCCCGTGGGTGCGTCCCCAGCTGGGCAGGGCAGCGCTTCAGGGGCTCCCCCGCTTCCAGGAGATGCTCCCCAGCTCCTGGGGTTGTTGCAAGTCAGGTGGAAGTGAGGCGCTTCCCTTGATGTCTAGCGATGGGCGCAACGGGGGTATTACCGCATTGCCCCCCCATCAGCTCTGCTGCTGCTGCTGCAGCTGCAGGCAGCCTGAGACCGACCTCGGGCTGCAGGGAGCTGGTAGGGGGCTCCGGGTGGGTGGAGGGAGCTTGCTGGGCACTTAGCATGGAGTCTGTGGGGAGCGAGGGAAACCAGAGCAAAGCGCCTAGATGCCCAGA
>NW_017729008.1:43477529-43486452 GCF_001723915.1 Gavialis gangeticus | reverse complement strand
GACCGACCTTGGGCTGCAGGGAGCTGGTAGGGGGCTCCGGGTGGGTGGAGGGAGCTTGCTGGGCACTTAGCATGGAGTCTGTGGGGAGCGAGGGAAACCAGAGCAAAGCGCCTAGATGCCCAGACTCAGCACGTCACCAAGGTGCTGGCCGGCCTTGCCGCAGGACACCTCCATCACGCCCATGGCCATCCCCAGCAAGTCCCTGGGTGCTCAGTTAGGGGCTGAATGTCCATGCTCCTGCAAAGACCCACCAACTCAGGGCAGCTGGCAATGGCCTGGTGCCGCTGCATTGCAGGGGACTGGGTTTAAAGGTCAGGCCCAGCCCCACGTGGCCTCACTCTGCTCTGCCCCCAGGGCACGGGCATGGCATGGTTCCTCTGCGGGAGGTTACCCCGGCTTACACTCTGCTGCGAGGACTGGGTCCCCCACGCACAACAGTGGTCCACATTAGGCGCTATTACAGGGCTTGGCCACTAGGTGGCAGGGGAGCTGCTTTGCATTGTGGGCTACTGGCGGATGGAGCAGATGAAGATCTCAGGCCTACCCAAGTGCTGTGCGTCCAGGGTCTGCTCCACCCTCCCTCTGGAGGAGACTGAGCTCTCGGTATTAGATGTGCTGTGTGTCTGCACCAAGGAGGGACCTCGGAGTGAATTTCTCCCTCTGTCCTGGGGGCTTGCACAGCCCCTGTGCCAGGCCATCTGAGTGCCTCGCCCTCTAAAGCATGGGGGGCACAAGTGGCGTGGGCAGCCTGTGTACATGATGCATGGCAGATTGGGGAGGGAACAGGCAGCTCAATGACAGATTGGGCAGGGAGCAGCTAGCAGAGCTGCAGATCAGGCCAGGAACACATGGGGAGTAGAAAGCAGAGCAGCAGGTTGAGCAAGGAGCAGAAAGCAGAGCAGGCGGTGGGGGCGCAGCAGGGAGCAGAAGGCCGATCAGCAGAGTGGGCAGGGAGCAGAAAGCAGAGCAGAAAGTTAGGCAGAGAGCATAAGGCTGGGAGCAGAAAGCAGGACAGCAGATCTGGCAGGGGAAGGGGGTTTGGAGTGGCACTTGGGGAGGGCATGGTGTTTAAGCAGTACTCCCTGCCCGGCTCTCGGGCCCCAGGTCTCCCTGAGGTGTGAACGGCGGTGCGGAAAGAACCCCGGGGCAGGGGTGGGGTAGCCTGGGGTAGATGATGGGCCCTGAGTGGATATTAAAAGAGATTTTCCGCCCCCACCTCCACCCGGTTTCTGTTGCAGCCGGTCTGGCGTTCGACCTCAACGAGCCGTCAGCCGATGTCTCCTCCGCCTGGGCTCAGCACGTCACCAAGATGGTGGCCCGACGAGGTGCCATCTTGCCGCAGGACATCTCCATCACGCCCATGGCCACCCCTGGCAAGTCCTTGGGAGTGTGCGATGGGGTGGGCAGAGGTGCTAGGGTAGCAGCATGTTGGATGCAAGCACCAGAGATTCCCCACCAAAGCCACATGCTAGGCCCTGCGTGAACCCACGCTGGGTGCCAGCCCCTTGACCTGTGCCCTCTGGGAAACCTGGGAAGTCTTGTTCACCCCATAGGGCAGCTGGAAACTGAGGTGGAGGGAGTTGCCCAAAGCCATGAACAGAGTCTGTGGCAGAGCTGGGAACTGACTCCATCCAGGCTGAGGCTGTGGCTATAAGGCCAGCTCCCCTTGTGCTGGGGAACTGGGGGGGACATGAGACCATGGTCATGTCCCTGGCTCTGACCTTCACATGGTCATGGCCTGGGGAGCATCATTTCTCCTCTCTGCACCTCCATTTTCCCTTCTTTAAATGGGTGTCCTTGGGGGACCTGGGATTTGGCCAGGAGCCCAGAACTGAAAAAGCTCTCCATGCTCCCAAGCTTTTAACGAGGCAGACACCCAAGCAGTGATGTTCCCCCCAGCATCTTCCCCGTGTCCGGGCAGGGGCACTCATATCCTGCCACCTGCACTGGCCCAGTAGAAGGCACCAGTCCTCTCCCCTTGCTGGCCAGCTCAACCCCCATGGAGTGGCAGCCACGCTCCACCCCAGAAGCAGCTGCATTTTAACAGCCAGGGCATGATGCCTGTTCTGGGCTGTTCTACAGTCTTGTCTTAGCCCGACATCCAGTGCCCTTTAGCTCCCATTTTAAAGATGGGCAAATAGAGGCCCAGAAAAGAGAAATGACTCTCCCCAGGCCATGTCCAGGCAGGGGGCACCCATAGCTACATGTATTCGTGGGACTGAACATAGTGCGTATGTACTGCGCTTGGCTTGGCCCAGAGGCTTCCCCTGCGTGCTCACATGCTCCCTGTTCCTCTTGCCCCCTCAGTACCACCCGAGGACAGGCCCAACCTGTGGGTGGTGGAGGCCGAGATCTCGCCTGAGCTGGAGCAGCGGAGCAACCGCAGGAAGAAGCGGAGGAAGAAGAAGAAGAAAGATGTCTGCCCGCTGGGGCCTGCACCCCTGCCCTGCGACGGGGGCTGCTGCGCCCCACCAGCCTCCAGCTCCGTCCCGCGCCTGCCCCAGCTCCCGCGCCAGACCTGCCTGGTTGCTGGCCCCCGTGACTCCCGGCTCATCGAGGAGACGCTGCTCCCCAGCTCCTACCCTGCACTGAGACCTAGCTTCTTCCCCCGGGACCACCAGTACCCGGGCATGTTGCACCTCATCAGCAACCCCTTCTGCCCCGAGAGCAGGCCCCAGGAGGAGCTGAACCTGGGGCACAGCAGCATGAGGGGCTGTGTTGCCCCTCAGTCCTGCCTTGGTCCCATGCCATCCTCTGCCTCCAAGCTGGACCCCTATGGGCCGCGGACTCAGGGCCGGCGGTCCACCTTTGCCGCCGGGCACTCCCGGACAAACCTCGTGGATGCAGAGCTGCTGGACGCTGATTCAGACTTTTAGACTCTCCTAACGCAGGAGCCTGGGGTGCGCTGGAGCACTAGGAGTGAGGGCGTAGGAGGAGGATGCCCTGGAAGGGGGCAGAGCTGGCTGGGGATGCTTCCTCTGACCCCAAGTGGGCCCAACCCTCCGCTGCTGTGCAGCCACCTCTGGACACTACCCAGCCACGAGGCTCAGGCCTGGCCCCTGCTGCAGGGAGTTTGCAGCTGTGGGCACTGATCCCTGCGCTTGGGCTGAGCTAGGTGCCACTGGAGAAGTGTTATTTGTTGCTCTGAGTGACCTTGGTCAGTTGGCAGAAGGGATGGGGCGTTGTGGGGGGCCGTAGCCACCTGGGGCAGCGCTGTGCTCCTTAAATGGAGCTGCATCAGGCTCGCCATGATGGGGAGGATTTGGGGACACTCCTGGGGCAGCCCCAGCTTGGACAGGCCTCAGCCATGGCTTTGCAGTCTGAGGACTCTGGGTGAGGGGCACATGGACACATGGGGCCAGGGGCCCTTGCTGAGCAGCTCCAAGGTGCGTGCAAAGCACTCTGTACCCAGTGTCACACAGGGGACCGAGGTGGGTGTCGCAACCAGCCAGGACCAGGGCATGGGGGCGAGAGGGGACTGCCCAGAAAGGAGCAGCCCCATATCCATGCGGCCTGCTCCATTGCAGCCACCCCAGTGCGGTGATGGGCATGGGGCCATCATGTGGCCCCCAGGATGAAGGATATGGCAGCTATACCGGGGAGGGAGGGACTTTATCCCGGGGAGACTGGGCTGGATCCCCTCCCACCAGCCCCCAAAAGGGATGCTCTACATGGCCACAGAGGTGCACAGCATGCTAGGATATGCAGGGAAAGGCCTGCAGGAGGACTCTATGGCCAGGACCCAGCACACGCTGCCTTTTCCTCTGGAGATACCCTTCCTGGCTGGGCAGGGAGCTGAATGCCCACAGGCTCCCAGGCTCCATGCGACAGAGCGGGGAGACGTGCTCCTGTTGCGTTGCTGGGTGTATAGAGCCCAGAAACCACAAGCCGTGCAGCCCAGGCCAGGCCTCTAGCTGGGGGACATCACACCTGGGGCTCCTGGGTTAGGACAGGCCAGCTTGACCTCCATGCTGCAGGGGTAGCTCTGGATTGACACCCAGGACTGGGCAGAGCTGTATAGACAGGATGCACTGGGCTGTTGTTGTTGGTCTCATCACCCAGATCCACAGCGGAGGCATTTTTTGGATCTGTTCCTCCTGTATCCCAGCATGCCAAGCAGGAGAGAGGTGGCTGTGGATTGGATGTCAGTGTCAGCCGAAAGCAGCTGTGCTACCTGTAGAGCCAGCGTCGGCTGCACTGGCTCCTCCCACGTGGAGACGAACCCCCCAGAGACGTAGACCCAGCAGGCGAAACCGTCTCTCCGTTTCTGAACTTTGGCCGGAGAAGCCCACCCGGCTTCTGGTAGTCGCCGTTGACTCGGGAGCGGTGGGATAAATGTGACGTCTGTCACAGAAGAACCCCGCCCCCGCTGCTCAATCTGGAGTTGGTAGGAGGGGCTTAGACTTTGGGCAGGGGCGGGGCCTCGCTGGGGCCCTTCAGTGGGAGGAGCTGCATCTTGGGTTGATCTCCTGGGAGCGTCCCCTCGACTCGGTGGCTCACATAACCAGCTCCAGCTTTTTCCCCAGAACCCGACAGTCCCAAGGGGTTGAAGCCACGCACCCCCCCGGCTCCAGCCCGGGCTGGCAGTGCCCCTAGCCCCACAGGCAGGCTCTTTTCCTGCTGCAAAAGGGTGAAGGGGGCCCCAGAGCTTCAGTCTGCTAGTGTCGGGGAGGATCTGGGGCCCAGGTCTGGTTTGTAGGGAGGGGCCCAACCAAGCCCCTTTCTGTCCGATCTGAGCGCTCCCAGGGTCCTGGGATGGTTGGAGCTGGTTCTGCAGCTCTGGGGTGTGGAGACCACCCCCTCCAGGTGTCTGTCATTCACCTGGCCCCGGGGGTCTCAGCGTGGCCTCTGTGCATGTACAAATGCCAACGTGTGCTTCCAAATAATATCACACGCAGGGAAACATGCTGCTGCCCAGAGCTGGAATTGCGCCAGGACACAGAGGCATGCCGAACTGGACTGGTACCAGCCCATCTCACTCAGCATCACCTCTCTGACCGTGGCCAGTATCAGATGTTTTGGGGGAGAAGTGGCAGTCCTCCCTCAAGCGATCCCTTATGCCGTAACGGGCCCTCAGGTAGAAGGTGCTTCCTAAGCTCCCCTCAGCATTTGGTCACCTGAGCCTTCGTGGAGGAGGGTCGGCGTCCTTGCTAACCTGATTTGTATCTGTGTTCTTTATGCTTATAAATGTCTAGTCTTGTATCGAACTGCACACGGCTCCTGGCTTTAATGGGGTCCTGCTGAGTCCGTTTTGCTGCGCGCAAGGGCAGGGGGGAATCATTTTACCAGTATTGCAGTGTCATGAGCTGCCCCCCTTTAAAATGAGAGAGAGGCCAGAACCTGCTCCTGGAGGAAAGCTTTGTAGCATCTGTCTTACAGGAGACCGAGCGGGTTCAAAGCTCAGAGGTGCAATTCAAACCCCACCCCATGAACAGCCTCTTGTTTTCAGTCTGATGGTTTAAATGGTGCAACGTGCATCTCTGCTAACCCCGGCAGCCATAGACATGATCTTTGTGCCTGGCATGGACCCAGTTCTTTTTAATAAGCAAAGCAGAGGGAACCCCAGAACCAAACTGACTCCAGATTGACATCAGGGATGTGGCAGGGTCTGCGCTGCGGGCAAGGTGAAAGTTTAAACCCAGCCTGAGTTGGATTTAAAAAATTGTATATAAAGGGATGTTGCTCCTAATCATAGAAAATGAGGGTTGAAGGGACCTCGGGAGGTCACATCTGGTCCAACCCCTGCTCCAAGCAGGACCAGCCCCAACTAGATCAATGATTTGAGGAATCATAAATCATCCAAATAAGGAGCTGCTTGATTGCATGACGTGGGGGAACTTCAGGGCTGCGCAGGTTCAATCACCCAAAGAGCTTTCCTCTGGCCTGGTTTCATCCCCCACAAAACACCCTGTGACAGTGATTCTCGACCGTGGCACCCTGGGGTGCTGTGAGATCCTTTGATGGGTATTAGCGCATCTAGATGTGCAAACATCGACACGCGAGTCATGAGATAAACCCAGAGATTCCCAATAGGGGTCCGGAGGGTCACAAACACCCTGTCCCGTCACGGGCTTTCGGAGTTCTTTGCAACAGAGGAATGGCTCTTGCATTTTTCCATCATCAAAAAAGAAGTGTAAGCTCAGAGCAGGTATTTTCTGAGGAAGGCCTTGAGTCTAAAAAGGGTGAGAACCAGTGTCCTACAACCAAGAAATAAACCCATTTCTCTTCCCTTCATTGGTGCCTGGAAAAAAGGGTGATTTGAGATGCACATAAAGGCACGTGACTGGCTGAGGATGATTTGGGCCTGAGCTGGCACTTCTAAAAAACAACCTTTTAAATATGTCCCAATTAAGATTTTTTGGGGGAGGAAAAAACCCAAGAGGGGCCTTCTTGGCTGCCTTGAGACAGTCCACAAGATCTTTGCAGCAAGGGAGAGACTGGCTGGCTGTAGAGGGACCCATGTAAATACCGTATCTTCTCACACATAGCACGCCCCTGAAAAAGATACACATCTTGTTTTTGAAAGCCCAATTAATTAAAAAAGATTTTTCCTTGCTTCAGCAGGAGCCTCTCTCAAGGGGGAGAGAAAGTGTCCACAGCCAGATAGCACCACTTGCAGCACTGCAGTGTTACTCCGTGTTCAGGGCACACTCCCACCCTGTGCCCCTGCTCCCCAGAAAGGCAGAAAGTGTTTTTACCGTATTTCCTCACTGATAACAACCCAGTTTTCCAAAGCTGAATTTTGGGGAAAGGTGTGTGTTGTATGTGAGTGAAAATGGTAGCCGCCAAAGCACAAAGCACCCATCTGCACTGCTACAGCAACTTACTCCCGTCTCTAATTCTGGGAAGACCCAGGCTGCTCTCTCCCTTTCTCCAACCCAGTCCGATGCATGGGAGCGAAGGGGTTGCGACGGACCACAGCTGCTAGCCATGCTTCCCCGACTTGCGGCCAGGGCTGTTCCCTGGGAAGCTACTCTATTTCTTAGCTTGAAGTCGTGCCTTCAGCAGCATTTTCCTCCTGGCTTCTGCAAGGATGGGGACGTCCAGGGAAAGCCTGCGGGTACATGCCGGCCCTGGCATGGGGGGCTGTCTGCCTGGGAAAGGAGGAGGAATAGGAGCACCCAGGGGTGGGGGCACTGGTGTCACTGCGGGGAGGTGGATGCGGTAGCAGCTGCAAGGAGATTTGCTGCGTGGGGGTGAGGGGAGACCAGGGCTGGGATAACGACAGGGGGGCTGCAGGTCAGATGAGCAGTGTCCGTCCATCTGGCAAGGTGGGAATGGGGCGTCCGCTTTGTGGGCGCCAAGTGGGGACTGGGGGAGTGGGCATGGTGGGGGCAGATGTGCTGGGTCTGGCGGGCACTGGCCGAGCTGTGCGTAATGCCTCAGGGCCCCGCGCTGCCAGCCGGCCGTGCTGAGCTGCCTCCATCACCAAACTGGTGGTATTTTCAAGCTGAGTTTCATAATGAAGCCAGCCAGCGAGCTCCCCCAGCTCATCCGGAGCGGGGTTAGAGGAGCAAAAGGTGCAGCCAGCAGTGAGGAGGGGGATGGCAGGGCTGGACCGCGCCAGGCCAGGCTGCCCAGGAAAATCCCGGGCCAGCAGGTGGTGCTGCGGGCACGGGCATGGCGCGGAGCCGGGGCAACGCTGGAGCTGGGAGGCCGGGAGGATGGAGGCGCTGGGTGGGGGCTTCAGCACAGGGGATGCAGGTGAGGCGCGAGGCAGCAGCTCCCACTGCTCTCCCCTGGGACCTGCTGGGATGAACAGGCCAACGCTTTGTGGCAGAGGGGCTGTGAGCTGCCTCCCAGCAGCCCAGGGGCTTTCCTGCTCTGCTCAGCCCCAGACCAGCACCCTGGGGCCCAGCACTGCTCGGACGTGGGCTGTGCACAGGTGACAATGGCCTGGCCCCTGATGGGGGCAGAGGCTGGTGCCAGAACTTGTTCCAGTCCCTTAGTGGGCCCTGGAAGCTAGGCTCCCCTGCTGCTGCTGCACGCCATCCCCAGCCTGCGGCTGTCTCAAGGACTTGGGCCCCAGGGGAGGCCCCTTGTACCAGAACAACAGCCTTGGCTCTTTACGGCTGAGCCTGCGTCTCTGGTGCTGCCCCAGCGCCTGTGGGAGATCGGGCGTGCACAGCTGAACGCGCGCATCCTGGCACTGCAGGTTTTGCAGCTGTGAGTTGCTCTGATGAAGCTGAGCATAACTATAGCCGGAGCCGGAGCGACTGCTTCCCCCCTTCACTGCCACTTGCCACCCCAATCAAGTGCCCAGATGCAGAAACACTATTAAGGACCCCTGGCTCCGAGGGCTGCATAAAACGGCTGCATCCAGCCCACAGGTTTTAGGTTGTCAGAGCCTGAGCTTGGGAACTCACTCAAAGGGAGCTGTACAAGCACATAGCAAGCACCGTATGCATTCATAGGCAGACAAGGGTCTTTGGGTAAATCCCATATCTTGTATTAGACCAACTCATATAGTTGGAAAAATTATTCTTTGCAAGCTTTCAGGTACAAATACCCTTCATCAGGCTGAGGAAGTGTCTGCAGATGGCCTGTGCTCTTCCCGGATGGAGTGGTAAAGCAGCCAGAGGCCAGTACGTATGGAAGTACGTACATATGTATTCATATAGCACACCTGCCAGTCCCCAAAATGTAGATGGGAGAAGTGGCAACTCTTAAGGGTGGAAACTAATTGAGGTGCCAGCGTAGAGGCAGGGGAATACTGGAATGATGCAGGGGTCTGTGCTTAGCATGGGCTCACCCAGGGCACGTGGCACAGACAAACAGGATTTGCCCCTGCTCCGTGCAGCCGGACCAATCTGCCCTGGCTTGGGGAAAATCTATTCTTCCTTCTGCCTTTTCCAAATACGGTGCATGTCTTATTCAAGGGCACGCTGTAGGTGAGTAAATGTAGCAGGAGCCTCGGACAGGC
>NW_017729008.1:43461947-43472529 GCF_001723915.1 Gavialis gangeticus | reverse complement strand
AAATACGGTGCATGTCTTATTCGAGGGCACGCTGTAGGTGAGTAAATGTAGCAGGAGCCTCGGACAGGCAGGGACCTCCTTGTTCCTTGGGTCTCCAGCTCTTCCATAGGAAACTCGTCACTTCCAGCCTTACGTTGCCCTGGGCCTGTTCCTCCCCAGCTGTTCCGGTGCCACTGTGGTCCTGTGGCCACAGCAGCTCTCTCCCCCGACCCCGGGCTCCTCCATGGGGTGTGGGAGCAGCTGGCAGCTTGCATTTTGCTCCTCTCCCCGGGAAGACAAGGTCTCCGTCCCCAACTGTCCCAGCAGCCCTGATCTGCAGCCCATAGCAGAAGTGGGGGAGACCCCCCAGACTCACTGCTAACGAACTTGACCAGCACCAATGGGGACAGACCAGACCTGAGGACACAAGCGACCAGGCTCTTTCCACACCCTGTCCACCCACCTGCAGGGCCTGGCTTTTCCCTGTCCCTGAGTGCACCCCAGGCAGTCACTTTTCCAGTACTTTACAGGTGTGCTGAGATCATGGGATCCTTATCGCGGACTCCCGCTGTCCCTATTCCAGCAGCCGACGGAGCATGTTGTGCTCAGTGGTTTCTTGGTCATTGCTGCAGCTTGGTGGGTCTCTGTTTCAAGCTTCCCCCATTCAGAAAAGGATGCCTCCAGATACTCACAGGCAGTCGTGGCCACCTATGCCACGACAGAACACAGACCAGCAATCCAGTTATCGGGGGCATGTGGGACCAGGGTCCAGGATCCCAGAGGAGGGCCGGCATGCAGGACTAGGGGGGTCTGGGATCCTAGAGGCAGGGTGGTGTGTGCGGGGCCAGGAGGGTCTGGGAGCCCATGGGATGGGCACTGTGCAGGACCAGGGGTCTGGGAGCCCAGAGAAGGGACTGTGTAAGGGACTAGGGGGGTGCAAAGGCCCAAGGGGCTGAGTTTATAAATAAACAGCATCACAGAGAGAGAGCACCTGCGAAGGTTGAGGCGCGGTGTAGGGAAGGTACGGAGCCGTGCAATGAGCCCGTAAGGCAACAGATGCCCGGCAGGTAGACAGGCCGAGAGGGTCTGAGGGTGCAGGACTGTGATGCAGAAGACCTAGGAGGGACCCAGGGGCAATCAGCACAGGCTCAGGCTCACTCCCCCCCTATATAACCTTCATCAAGAGCAAGGCAGGGTGGGGGAGTTTCAAGGGAAGGGCTGCAGCTGAGCCAGAGCCAGGCAGAGGCCGCATGGCTCCTAGGAGGCATCATGGCTGGCCCGGTGGCCACGGACCTGTTACAGAGCGATCATCCTCGACTGCGAGGGATCGCCGATGACAACGAGCCCCGATTAAACCATCCCAGTCAAGTGTGTGTCTAACACGCTTTTGAAAAGGTCCAAGGACAGAGATGTCACAGCTGCCCTAGGCAGCCTCTTCCTCGGCTTGATCACCCTCAGCATCAGAGAGCTCCTCCTCATCTCCAGCCTCAGTTTTCCCTGCTGCAGCTTGAGGCCACGGCTCCTAATCCTGTCCCCCTACAGCCACAAAGAAGAGCCCATCTCCGTCCTCTCTGTCACTGCTCTTCAGGTATTTGAAGACTACGATCAAATCCCCCTTCAGTCTTCTCTTCTGGAACAGCCATGTGAGCAATTCCTGCAGCAAAGGCAGAAAGGCTCCAAGAAATGGGGATAATATCTGCAGTGAATTCATTTACCCCGGGACACATGTCAGCGCTCGCTGGTCTCAGTCTCTTTTTAATTAAATGCAGGAAAGGCGGGAGAACGCTGGCCAAGCCGGAGATGAGGACAGAATAAATCCCGAGCTGCTGCAGAGCCAGATGGCTCATCTCAGGGACCCACGTGCTGTGAAGCAGAAACTGTTTGAATCCATCTGAACTTTATGTCTGTGGTGCAGCAGGTGCTGTGAAATAGCCAGTGCTACGGGATGGGGTTGGCTTTGCCTGTGTTAGTGAGAGATCTCATAGCAAGAGGATGACTGTATCTACCCAAAGAAGTCGCAAAGAGGCTGGAGCTGGACTGTTTTTAGTGCGGGCAGGTGACAGAGCAAGGAGCAATGGGCTCCAGTTGCAGCAAGGGAAGTTGAGGTTGGATACTAGGAAGGATTTTCTCACTAGGAGAGTAGTAAAACACTAGAACAGGCTTCTCAAAGAGGCTGTGGGATCTCCATCCGTGGAGGTTTTAAGACCTAGTTAGATAAAGCCCTGGCTGGGACGATGTAGTTGGGGCTGGTCCTGCTTGGAGCAAGGGGTTGAACTAGATGTGACCTCCTGAGCTCCCTTTCACCCTCATTTTTCTACGATTCTCCGCATCTCCGCTGAGTTATGCCATGCTGTTAGAGAGCACAACTAAGTTAATGTAATTTCTCACAGATGCACCTTTTCTCCCCAAAACTCTCTGCTGGAAATTGGAGTGCATGTTACAAGCAAGGAGGTATGGTAATAGCAGTTTCTGCATGGTAAGTCCCTGCCTGGGGAAATGGAAAGTGTGTGCTTCACCGGGAACAGCAAAATGCACGCACTGGGTTCCCCAGCTGCTGCTACTCTGCGACTTTCCTGGATTTCCAAGGAAATGTCTTTTTATTCCTTCATTCTGCCTTTCAAAAACAAAGTGCTTATTGTATTTGGGGCATACTGTATTCAAGAAAATATGGTATATGGCCTGTGCATCCATCTTTCCTCTCCTTTTCTTCCCCCGAGTCTGGAGGAACTGGGTTTTGTACAAGACTCGCTGCCCTTCATTTTTGGTGGGCTTGCTTCGGGATGGTTTGCCAACATGTGGATTTTGTAGCGTGCTCTGCTGAACCAGAGGTTTGTGGTCGTCCCAGCTTCTCCGGTGAACAAGTAGAAGAAAAACCTGTCTCCTGCATACGTGGATCCTGCGCTCAGCCAATATCCACTGCCGACATGGAATATGGGTATTGCTGGAGCCTGCAACTACACGGGGCACAACGGGTCTCAGACTAGTCCTGCGGCTTTAAAGACACGGTCGCACCCCATGGGCTGCACTGAGTTTGAAATGGGATCCCAGCACAGAGAGTAGCAGGGCGATGTCTTGCAGTTGCACATACTGGTTTGAGGCCTGACTGGGAGGGGCTGGAGGAGATATTTGGAGAATGTATAAATTTGGGAGGTTGGAAAGTAAGAGAGGAAAGTAGCTATGCCGAGCGATGGTTTCTTAAGCACAGGCTGGATTACTGCATGCACGGGTGGATCAAAGGAACAGCCATGATCTCAGACAGCAAGGATCCTGAACACTTAACTCTTCCTGTACCCAGCGTGGAGGGGAGAGAGGTGTGATAGCGGCTTGATTTTCCTCCAGGGCTTCCACCAATTCCCAGAAGGACAGAGCAGAAAGGTCCCCGAGCTTATGTCCCTGTGAGGTTCCTGCATAAAAGGCTGCTGTTTTTCCTCCCCTGAGCCCTAGATGCAAAGAGTTCTCCATCATGAGATGCGTTAGGTCCTGTAGCGGAGTGGGGGCATCGCAGGTTAGCAAGGAAATCCATATTCGGAAGCACGTCAGCGAGGCGGGGTGCAGCGCCTGCTCTGGTAGAAGAGAGCAGGACACCTTTGCTTCTTCATGACCAAAGCACAGGCTTGCAGGAACACTTGTGCCAGAGACCCCTTCATTTGCCAGCCATGAGGGGAGGACATGGGAATAGGAAGATGAGGAGATTTGGGTGTTTTGGTACCAGAGGTCAGTGACTATGATCCCTTGCTCACTGCCATGATCCACTGACCTCCACTTCTGTGCCTCCCGTGAAGTTGTGCAGCGTGTGGTTTTGAGGGATGGCTGGACCGTGAATACTTTTTATGGTTTCTGCTTCCTATCTGCAAACTGGTAGATAACTGGTGACATTTTGGCCGGGCCGGCAATATACTGGGTTGCATTAACTGGAAGGTCACTTGCAGATCAAGGGAAGCAATTCTTCCTCTCTAGTCGGCGCTGGGGAGGCTGCCCCTGGAGGACGGCGGCCCGTTTTGGGCCCCACGCTTCAAGTAGGGGACAGATTGGGAAGAGTTCGAAGTAAAAATGATTCGAAGCCAGACTGCTGAGGAAAGGCCGAAAGGATTGGGGCTATTTAGTCTGGAGAAGAGAAGCCTGACAGGGGATCTGATCACAGTTCAAATACCCGACGGGCGACTGGCGAGAGGATGGAGATGGGCTTTTCTCAGTGGCTGCTGGAGACAGCACTAGGAGCAATGGCCTCAGGGAAGTTTAGGTCGGCGATGAGGAGGAGCTTTCCAACTCAAGGGGGATCAAGCATAGGAACGGGCACCTAGAGAGGCGGTGGGATCTCCATCCCAAGAGCAGGTTGTACAGAGACGTGGCTGGGATGGGCTAGTCCGGGCTGATCCTGTCTAGAGCAGGGGGCTGCACTAAAGGTCCCTTCTAGTCCCACTTCCCTGTGATCCTAGGACTTCTCTCCAGCTCGAGTGCCCCAGCTGCTCTGGGGAGAAATCTCTCTCCTTCATCCCAGCGATGTCCTCCGATGGTGGCAACAGGCAACCGGTGGGCAACTGCCCCCATAAATCTGCTGCTGCCTGCGTGCGACTCCAGCAGCGGACCTGGGTAAGGCCCAGGCACGCAGCGCTTAGGGCAGCGCCAAATATGCTCCTGTCTGCCCCAGCTTTCCTTCAGCCCGCAGCCAGGCCCGACTCAGCCGCGGCACACGCACGCTGCAGATACTCTCAGGCACGTCTGTGCTGGCTCCCCAAGCCCTCTGCCAGCCCTGCCCGCGAGCTCGTGCTCTCCGCCCTCCTACCCCAGCAAGAGCCCTCTGGGGCAGCCCCAACCCGGGAGCAAGAGGAGGGCCATCCTCACCCCCGAGTCACAGGTTTGGAGGCAGGGTAGGTGGGTGGGGTGAAGTTTCTGGGGGCATAGACGTCATTCTCCTTTGTCCCTACGTGCAAGTAGAATCACTAGGCGCTGTTTATTGTTGGCAGCGGAGCTAATCTTTGTTTTATTGGCTTTTCCAGAACAACTGTAAGGTCTCTGCTCACTCGCTGGATGAGCATGGTGCTATAAACAATCTGCGATGAAGTTGTCTCTCCTAAAAGCATGTCCCATACGCTGTCCTGCCACCCCCTCCTTATAGCAGACTTCTGTTCTTGTTTTCTACCTTATTTATCCATGTCCCATATGCGCCTTTCCCCCTGAATTTAGCAATGGGAAATTGGGGCACATGTCTTAAGTGAGCAAAAAAAAAAAAAAAAAAAAACCAACTCTGATTCTGGAGAGTTTGATTAAACGGAAACATCTTTTTTAATTTTATTTTTCCATTTTGCCTTCCCCAGACAAGGTGCGTGGTAGACCATTACATTCAGTATTTAAGAGCCAGCTGTTCTCGGTGTCCCGAAATCTGCTGGCTACGATTTGACCTTTGTGGTGCTACCTGGTAAGAGGGTTGGGGTAATGTGCCAAAATGTGGAGGCATTTAATCCAGGGGTTTTGGAGACAGCTCCTCTCTCGCAGAGGACGCTGGTGAAGTCTCCCGTTTCTGTTCTGTTTGGCTGGGCTGGGGTTTGGGATTTTTCATGCCCTGCTCTGCCTCAGGGTGTGACTCTGATTTCCACCCCTGAAGCTCACAACACTGTCGCTCCCTCTCAGATATTTCTTGGCACCCTCTGGCCCTTCGAAGAAGCAATATTGCAGAGCCATCTAGGGACACCAAGTCAGGATGTGCTCAGCTCGTCCTGGGCTGCGTTGCCAGCTCAGGGGGTGGCCTGCAGTCTGCTCGAGAAGCAGGACAGCATCAGAGCGAAGGTCACGTGCCCCGAGGGACGTCCGTGGGTTCACGATTGAGCTGTGGCAGCTGGGGGATGCGTGGCAGCTGCGAGATGCGGGGGCTCCTTTGGGGAGTTTTGCCCTGAAACCAAAACAGCTGGTTGAAGAGCAATATTGAAAAGTGCTCTAAACTCCACGTGCGGGGCTTTATCCAAGAAATGCTCTCCAGGAAATGAGCATGAATTAAATCAAGCTGGAATGACTTTCTTCTGGCACCTGCCTCTCCAAGCAGAAGCCTGCTTTGCGCTCTCCTGTCTAGAGAGAAAAATCCCTTTGACCCCACTTGCGTCTCCCTCTATTGCCCTTCTGCCTTCCCTGAGCTGGATCCATGCGCTCCTCCAGCTCCACCACTGTCCTCCTTCCCAGGTCCCAACCCCTGCACTCCCCTAACCCTCCTCTCAATGAGCAACCTTGCCTCGCTGGAGCCTGTGCTCCAGCCTCACCCTCGACTTAGCTGCAACTGCCTCTTTTCCAGACTCAGAACTGTGTCCTCCTCCAGCTTTCATGTTCACCCTCTCCTGGGTCTCCTCCCACCTTCCAAATCACTTCTTCAGGTCAGCGGAGATGGGCTTTTCTCTGTGGCTGTAGAGGACAGGAGCAACAGCCTCCAGCTGCAGCTGAGGACATTTAGATTGGAGACTAGGAGGAACTTTGTGACTCTGAGGGCATTGAAACAGGCATGGAGAGAGGTAGTGGACTCTCCATCCCTGGAAGTCTTCAAGATCAGGTTGGACAGACACTTGACTGAGATAGTTTAGTGGAGGAAGAGCCCGTCTTGAGCAGGGGGCTGGACTAGATGCCCTCGTGAGGTCTCTTCCAGCCCTACTTCCCTATGAGCATGTCCTTTGGAGCATCCTCATCCTCTCTCCAATGTTTTTCATGAGCTTACAGGGCTAGAAAGCCCAGTTAGATGGTTGAAGCACTGGGTTTTCTGACAAACATTTTTTTAATGATCCCTTAGTGAGCAAGAGAGTGGTTTCACTGCTCTTTGGTAGCTCAGAAGTGTTGGCAGGCAGGGAGGATGTGGACCTACTCCTGGGTCTTAGAAATGTAACGTCCTGGTTGTTGGAGTCATAGAATTGCGAAATCATGGAGAAGCGGGGCAGGAAAGCACCTCCCAAGGTCACAGCCGGTCCAACCCCTGCCTGAGGCAGGATCAGCCCTGTCCAAACCATCCCAGACAAGTGCATAACCTAAACTCTGCATAAAACTACCGTCAACCCTGACAACAGCAGACGTCACACCTGAGCCTGCCACAGGTAAAGCAGGGGGACCACAGCAGCCAATGTCCCGTTTCTATAAACGGTTGTTAATATACGTTCAAGAGATCCCAGGAAGAGGCTGTGCCACCTGCCCTGGAGCAAGGCAATACCCACCCGAGCCCTCTCCTTGGACTGTTACCTGGTCGTGGTGGAAAGGACCTCAGAGCTACATCACCTGGAGTCTTTTACTCCTGGTGGGCTCTTCCCTGGTGAACAAATCTGTAGTGAAGTCCCAGATGGAGCACAGTCCAACTTCCTGAAGACCCCAACAGTGCAACAGGCGTACTCGAGGACCTGCTGATTCCCTGCAGATGAGGACTGCAGCAGGATGGAGGTCTCCAATTGTCTTGGACATCTTTGCCACTGGGTTCAGGGCGCCTTCCTGTCAAATCCCAGCGTCCATCACTTGCGCACCAGCTTCTCCACGTTAAAAGATGTCACATGCAGGCCTCCATCAGGGATGCTGCTCCCCCACAGCAGACATCATCCTTGTGTTGAGGGACAGCCGAAGAAGTGGCATCTGAGAGGCCGTGGGTAAGTGGGCTCAGTTGGGGAAGGGCGGGAGGGCAGCCCCAGCACTGAGTGCTCGGAAAAGGCTTTGGAGGGCTGCAGCTGGAGTTAGCAAATGAGTACGGAAGCAAGTTGTCTTCTTTTTCAAGAAACATAATGCTGCCTTATACTGTTATCTTCATATCCTACACCACTCTACTTGACACTCCCCACTATGATGTTTTGTTTAACTCTTTCTCTGACTGGTTGAACTGAATTTATTACTACGATTATTCTTCTCTCTTTGTTTTGTGGTTCAGGCCTGTGTAGTGTAAGTCTTCTACACTTTATTTTGCAACTTACTGTATTAGGTACATGCCTGGAGTTTACAAATGAGGCAAGCACAAAACCCCTTTGACTTCGTATTGATTTAAGACCACATATAGCATTTAAAATAAAGCTCTTAGTATTCTTACACAATGAGATTTGGGGCCTCCTGGAAAGAGATGGTGCCGGGAAGCTGCTGCCACCCGCACGGAGCCCTGTGTCCACCCCTAGCTCCGGGCCTGGCTGGAGGGGAGGAGGCACGGGCTGCCTGCCCTGGATGCCAGCCTGGGCTGTGCTGCCCCAGCGCCCCAGCAGGTCCCCATGTTTGTTTTTGCCCCGGATTCAATGACAGGAAAAATGATGGTACATTTTGGGGTGTCAGTTGGTAGCTGTGTTGATCTAAGGACAAAGACAAGGTTCTTTGGGTAAATCCAATATCTTTTATTAGACCGACTCAAAGAGTTGGAAAAATCCTTCTTTGCAAACTTTCAGGTACAAAACACGAAGTACAGAAAAGGGTGTGTGTGTGTGTCCAAAAAGCTTGCAAAGAAGAATTTTTCCAACTCCTTGAGTCAGTCTACTAAAAGATACCAGATTTACCCTATGGCACCAAACAATTTCGAGGTCACCAAACTATTCCAACTTTTCTCTGATCCTACCCTGCATAAAATGAACTGTTCCAAACAGAGAAGTTTCTTTGGGTAAATACGGTATCTTTTATTAGACCAACTCAAATAGTTGGAAAAATTCGTCTTTGCAAGCTTTTGGGTATAAATACCCTTCATGTCCAGCTATTTGAATTAGTCTAATGAAAGATATCACATTTACCCAAAGAACTTTGCCATGTCCTTAGACAGACATGGCTACAACCAAACAGGAGATTTTAATCACACCTTTAACTCTCCTATGAAATATGAACTTTCATCTCTACCCAGGAGAACTTTTACAATCTTTCCCCCTGTGCCTCATGAAGGGTGTTTGTACCTGAAAGCTTGCTAAGAAGAATTTTCCCAGCTCTTTGAGCTGGTCTAATAAAAGATACCGGATTTGCCAAAAAAACTGTGTCTGCACCAAACCATTGTGAGGTCAACAGACTAATCCCATTTTTCTCTGAGCCTAACCTGCATAAAATGAACCGTCCCAAACAGGAGATTTGTATCATACCGGTAACTGCTATGGAATATGAACTTTCATTTGTACCTATGGGAACTTTTCCAGAGCTTTCGTTTCTACCCAAGAGAACTTGTACAATTTCTTCTCTGATACTGGATGAAGGGTGTTTGTGCTTGAAAACTTGCAAAGAAGACTTTTTCCAACTCTCTGGAGTAATAAAAAAAGATATTGGATTTATCACCTGTAATAGGTTGCCTTCCCCAGAGCCATCTTCCCCATTATCCATGTCCTATGTGGGGCGCCCTCGAAGTCCCCTTTAAGTTTTCTTGTGTCCCACTCTCTACTCGTCTGCCACGTCTTGATGGAAAAAAATTGTTATACTGATGTTCTTGTAAGTGGGAGACTGCCTATTATATTTCGTATGTTGGGGTCTTCCGCCTCCACAGGCCTTGATCCCTAGCCTCTCTCTAGCTAGGTCTCCCCGTCTAAACCCACCAAACAGGGTTCAACACCGAGGCTCTAGCCCTTTTCCTTGCCTTGAGGCTCGTGGCCCTCCTTTCTTCTCCAATCTGGAGCCCAA
Source organism: Gavialis gangeticus (assembly GCF_001723915.1). Classification (NCBI taxonomy): domain Eukaryota; kingdom Metazoa; phylum Chordata; order Crocodylia; family Gavialidae; genus Gavialis; species Gavialis gangeticus. The sequence goes on along the minus strand of NW_017729008.1, from coordinate 43,462,974 downwards.
CCTCCCTAGCCCAGAGGCCCCACAGCCAGGGGGCCACAAGTTCAAGGCTGGGGAATGGCCCCGAACCCACGCTGTCCTAGTCCACAAAAGACCCCAAAAGACAGACCACCCCGGCCTTTTAGGATTGCGCCCTCTGGTGCCGGGTCTGTACCCCCACCCAAAATCCTGCACCCACACTGGCGCCAGGGCCTATGTACCCCAAATACTGTACCTTCTCCAGCACCAGGGTCAGTACACCCCAGATCCTGCACCCACACAGACACCAGGCCCCCACAGTGTAATGGGGGCCCAATGAGGCCTCCTCCTTCCCCACTAGCCTTGCCCAAACCACCAGCGTTATTAAAAAAAACCCATAAACAGTCTGTCCACAGGCTATAACCGCCACCAAAAAAATGTGCTCAAAGAAGGCAGCACGCCAGCTCACATTTACTCAGGGGTCATGCTTCTGCTCCCCACATCAGTTACTATCCTTCCTCTGGGGTTGCAGCTGCTTCTCCAGGTTCCTCAGTAGTTTCTTCAGCCTTTGGGCCACTCACCCAGCCTCTCCCTGGAGCTACCACAGACGTTCCTTCTCCTGCAGCTACCATGACCCCAACTACTGCCCAGCCCAGGGCTCTTATAGTCCTGGCCTGCCCCTTCCCATCACCTGACCGGCTGGCCTGGCTCAACTTTTAACCCCTACCTTACCAGCACCCTGTGCCCAGAAAGTCCTGATCTTAGAGGGGCCGACCTCTCTTCCGGTTCCCTGTTACATGCCCCCCCTTCTCTTTCGTCTGGGGTCTTTCCTTCCCCTCTGAACCCTCGACCTGCCTTTTGGTAACAGCGCCAGGGTTCCCTGTTACACCCCCCAAAACCCCTTGTTTGCCTGTGGCACCAAACAATTTCACGATCAACAGACTAATCCGACTTTTCTCTGAGGCCTAGTAAAATGAACTGCTCCAAACACCTTTAACTCCTATGAAATACGAACCTTCATTTCTCCCTGGGAGAACTTGTACAATCTTTTCTCCGATGCCGGATGAAGGGT